>NC_059351.1:1684166-1998333 GCF_019703515.2 Myxocyprinus asiaticus | reverse complement strand
AGACTCTTCCATTGCTATGTGCATGAGTTTGTGAATGAATTTCGGGATCGTGGTTTCAGATGTGACAAATGGTCATGTAGTTGATACCCCCAGTCTGTGCTCAGTCATATTGTGAGTGCTTGGCTTGATTCAAAAGTAGGGACTTGCCTGGTGTGCTTAAAGGCAGCATGAGACACTAGACCTCATCAGAATCAGAACAAGATTACACTTTAACCAGCTAAAAAGGTTAAATTCATACACTTACCTTATTCTTCAAGACAGGGGGTGAACTTTGGTGCTGTCGTCCAGAGGATTGGTCCGTGTTATCATTAAGGTCCGACATACTGGTCCTGATGGAGGGAGAGTGGGGTCCATTCTCTCCTTCCTCCTCCTCCTCAGCCTCCTCCTCTTCCCTTCCACTCTCTTCTGAATGCTCAAACTCATCACTGTCCTGGTCCATTTCCTCCTCCCCATCCTCCTCTTCCTCTGGCCGGTCATCGTCTTCTTCAGAACGAAGACCTGGCCCGACATGCTCCTCCCTTCCACTGTTATTGTTCTCCTCCACCTCGTTCTCCTCCTCCTCCTCCTCCTCCTCGTGATTTCGCCTGCTGCGTTGTCGCTGCTCCTGCTCCCACATCCACTGGGCACTCTTCTCTGCTCCATTCACCTCACTCCTCTGCCCTTCCTCCACTGCCTCGCCTCCGGACGGCCATAGTTCCTCTTCTCCATCCCCCGACGGCTCTCTTCTGCCGTCCTCCTCCTCGCCCGGCTCCCTCCTTTGTGGCTGCGCCTCCTGTTCAGGCTCCTCCAGCACCTGGTTCATGTGCTCCGCCTGGGACTGGGATGTGCGGCCGGAGGTGCTGTTACCTGCCTCCGCTGCCCCCGGTCTCGGCCTCTGCTGCTGGGCTTCCCTGCTGCCGCTGCCCCCCGACAGCAGATCCTGGTTCATTTCCAAAAGCCAGCTTGCTACCTCCTGCACCTTCGCTAGGCTATCTGAAGAGGACAAGGACTTGGCATTCTGTGAGAGAGAGATGAAGAGAAAGACAGACAGGAAATGGTTGAGAGGAAGTACGGATGGATGACAAAAAGAAGCAAATAAAGGTGTATTTGGACTGATTATAAGTCCTGTGCATCACTGGTGAGTATGTCGTTATCCTTTACTCATGCATGTGAAATAAAACAACAGAAATTTGCATCTGTGCTAGGAAGGAAGCAGTATGAGCATCCCTGAAACAATGGGCTCCTCTCCTGCTTGGCAGTGGATGAGCTACACTAAGCTTGGCTTGGAAAACGTGGCAACAGTATCACTCAAACACATGCAAACAAACAATCATTCACCCATATCAAGTTGCTGCTCTCTATTTTCATTATGTTCTGCTGCATTTCATTTCAATTCTTAAACCTCAACTGTGTAATTTTAGTCAAATATTAAAATGTAGTTGGAACCATCTAGTCAGAAGAATAGCACTTTTTGTATAGTTTCAAAGTAGCTTTGCGTTGAGTAGTGCCTTATAATCCTTATATAAGTGAGCCAAAAGGGCTAATGTTCCCACTGACACTGCTGTGGAAGCCCTCTTCCAATCTACTCGACCACCTTGGCTGCGTCCGAATATGCATCCTTCACTACTAAATAGTTTGCCAAAAACATTATGCCAGTGGAGTAGGGTGTTCGAATCATCAGTAGTCATACGAGTAGGCAATAAATTCACGAATGACCTGCTACATCCAGGGAGATTCTGAAGTGCACATCTACTGGACACTTACTCATAAATGTAATGGGAGCTGAGGAGGTGTCGTATTCAAAACGCTGAGTTTCAAAAAGCGACAGAGGACCACTAGTCGGGCGGATCATTTAAACTATAGGTGCTATACATTCACCGGCCACTTTATTAGGAACACCTGTACATCTACTTATTCATGCAATGATCTAATCAGCCAACTGTGTGGCAGCAGTGTAATGTATAAAATCATGCAGATATGGGTCAGGAGCTTCAGTTAATGTTCACATCAACCATCAGAATGGGCACCTTAGTGATTTGGACCATGGCGTGATTGTTGGTGCCAGATGGGCTGGTTTGAGTATTTCTGTAACTGCTGATCTCCTGGGATTTTCACGTGCAACAGTCTCTAGAGTGTTAAGAGAATGGTGTGAAAAACAATAAAACATCCAGCAAGTGGCAGTTCTGTGGATGGAAACATCTTGTTAATGACAGAGGTCAGAGGAGAATGGCCAGACTGGTCAAATCCCAGGAGATCAGCAGTTACAGAAATACTCAAACCAGCCCGTCTGGCACCAACAATCATGCCACGGTCCAAATCATTTTTCCCCATTCTGATGGTTGATGTGAACATTAACTGAAGCTCCTGACCCATATCTGCATGATTTTATACATTACACTGCTGCCACACAATTGGCTGATTAGATAATCACATGAATAATTAGATGTACAGGTGTACCTAATAAAGTGGCCGGTGAGAAAGAAAGATGTTCCTTGTGGTTACATTGACTCTGTTGAACAAGCACAAAGTAAATTATTTTCACCATTGTTGCCATTACATCATATATTCTGGTCAGGGGATAATGCCCAAATCCCCAGATGAAGACTGTCTGGGAATGTATTCATAAAACTCACCTGCATTCCTGAAAAAAAAACATTTTTACCATCCGGAAGTACGTTCTTCATTAAATGCAGTACATTCCCTAACAGCACGTGATTTCAGACATAGCCCTTTAATTAAATTTCCAGCATCAAGAAGCCTACGATTTCTAACCTGACTGGAAGCGAAATTCTGGGTAAAGCAAAATTACAGCCAATCAGATCACATTTTATGTTTAATATACAGCCATGTGGAGTGGGATTTTGAACCAGTGAGATTTCGGTGCTTGGGGCTACCCAGTGCAGTCGCGCCTCATTAGGGCAATGTTTAAGAAACAACTTTGAATAGGTCAGGCCAGGGTACTGTCTGATTTACACTAACAGCTAGTAGAACTTAGATCTTAATAATATGGAGTGGTGGGGGTGTAGTGGACTAAAGCACTGAACTGGTAAGCAGAAGATTGTTGGTTCAATCCCCACAGCCATCACCATTGTGTCCTTGAGCAAGGCACTTAACTCCAGGTTGCTCCAGGGGGATTGTCCCTGTAATAAGGGCACTGTAAGTCGCTTTGGATAAAAGCGTCTTCCAAATGCATAAATGTAAATAATAACTCTAATAATAAACTGTTGCAACTGATCAATTACAAACACAGACTACCAAAGAAAGCCAGCAGGAGGCATCACTGCCTAAGAAGTGTGCTTTAAGAGATTATTTTCAAGATCCACACAACATTCAAGTCTATAGGATGTGGGCAATATCATGTTAACCTTACAAATGTAAAAGAGGCCAGTAAAAACAGAAGACAACTCCGTACAAGTGAAAGCACAGCAGGGATGAGCTGGGATGAGTCGTGTAATCCCATCAGCAGTGTGAGAACACGTGAGGCTGATTAATATAATGGAGCACACGCAGATGGGCACAGGCAGTGTAGAGATGGGCTGCATGACTACGTTCTTGGGTGTGCATAAAACAAACAAGACATAGGCAACTAAGCTGCAAGCATAAGAGGGCATCAGGGAAAAAAAAAAAAAAGAAAAAAGAAGTGGCCATTTAAATAAGGGACACGCTCTTCGATATATCCCACCCCAACTTCACATTTCAATTATATTAGTCAGAAATCTGTACCCAAGCAATTTCACAGAGTCTTTAAAAAAACATTAAATCAAAATGTACATAATACAATTATTCGATTACTCGGCTGATAGTTTCTAAAATCGATTTATTGTGACAGGTGCAGACATAAAGGCTACAAGAGTTCAAAATGACTAAAATCCAAAATGTGTCTTTGTTGTGCAACTAAAATCCCATTAATAACCAGGAAAAAAATAATAATATTAGGTGCATAATGTGGGACTTTATTATAAACAAGCCCGAAATACACTTGGGACTCTTATTTTGAAATGTCTGTGCTTTCAGCTCACACAAACAAAGATAAACAAAACATGCGCTCTTACAATCATCTACAATGTATTACAATAGAATCACTATAAAGTAATCATTGTCAGTTGTCATACGTGTTGAATTTTGCCTATAACCGATAGTTCTAAAAAGCAACTATCAGCACAGATTATTATGTAAAACCGATATATCGGTCGACCTCTAACTCTAATTTGCATAATCTTCTCTGATCAAAATGTAATGAATTTCTATCCTACTGAAACAACTTTTCGGCTATTGTAACCAAGGCCACGCAGTCGAGGAAGATCCCACCCTATATAATTTTCTGCTGAATATTCGGTTTCAATCAGAAGTAAGTGTCATGATGGAATTTCAATGCATTGCGAATGCCATTTCATGTTGTCTGATCAATGCAAGCATCCAGTAGTTACACCCAGAGGTGGGTAGTAATGTGCTACATTTACTCCGTTACATTCACTTGAGTAACTTTTTTGGGGAAAAAATTACTTTTAGAGTAGGTTTAAAAGTGGGTACATTTTCTCTCACTCAAGTAAATTTCTAATGACATTTTTTTACTTTTACTTCTTTACAATGGGTGGCGTTACTGTCGTTACATTACTGCGTTTAATTTTAATTAATGTGTAATTTATTGAGAGATTACTGAATGGGACTTTTACGACAGCGGAAGTTCACACAGCTGCACGCGCTGAGCCGGTGTCACAGACTGTCACTCAATCACTGCAGCAGCATCAAACTCTTCAAAGTGAAACACTTTCTTCGCTCCGCACAGTGAAAAATTAATAGTTTCGTCAAGCAGTGCCTTCATTTAACACCAAGACAAGCTGATATTTCAAGATTAAAATCACAGCTCCAACTTAAGGCAGCACACTGAGGTAGGTTTGGGCTCTAATCCTAACGGGGGCTTTTCTGTGTAATGAGATGGTCATTTTCAGGGTGATAATGTAACTGGACTCTTATGACATCAGTTTTTAAGTGTACATTTTTAAATCAGTGCTGCAATATATCATCAGTGCGCTTTGTCCCGCGTCCCGCATGAAATAAGCAGTATTTATGCATTTACTCCGCGCCCTCACGCGGGTACTGGAAACTATCGCAGCTACTTACATTTACATTTATGCATTTTGGCAGACGCTTTTATCCAAAGCGACTTACAGTGCACTTATTACAGGGACAATCCCCCCGGAGCAACTGGAGTTAAGTGCCTTGCTCAAGGACACAATGGTGATGGCTGTGGGGATCGAACCAGCAACCTTCTGATTACCAGTTATGTGCTTTAGCCCACTACGCCACCACCACTCTGGTAGACTTCAGGTGGATTAACTGTATAAATCCATATAAACATCCAAGTTAAGTGTCAATCACTGCCATTCGTGTGAACGACAACTGGAGCGCGAACAGACAGCATTTCTGCGCGTGCACAGCGCACATGTGCGGGCGCAAGGCAATCGTATGGCGAAGAGAATGGCTGTGTCTGCAATCGTTCACTCATTCACTATTTCCTATATAGTAAATGGCAGTTAGTGCACTATATCTCAGCAGTAAGTGAACAAAATGAGTGAATTTCGGCGTGAGTGTCGGAGCTCTGGGGCTGTCGCAGAAACAACGTCACATATTAAATTTTTAAAATACTTGGGCCTTACTTGTTATTCTTATTAAATAATATATTAATACAATAAATCTTCATTCTGTTTGTCATTTTTAATATATACTGTGTGTTAATATAAAGAGTAAGCACATTTTAACAAATAAAGAGTACATTTTAAAATGTATCTGTATGTTTTGTCTCTCTATATGTTATTATGTTATTTTAATCAAGTAATGATTTGTCAAAAAGTAATTTAATACATTCAGCATGAAATAAAACATTGCAGGAGTGAAGGAAGCAGTAAACTCCCAGCTCGTACGTCTTTCCCATGGTGGATTGTGGGAAATTAACCATTGTCGAGTGTACATCAAATGTACGCTTGAAATTAGAGTGCATTGTGGGTAAGAATGAGTGAACAAAAGTAGGGAACGAGTGGCTCACTCAGAATTCAGACACTCCTACAAAATAGCGGACACTCGAAATAGTGCACTATATAGTGGATAGGGGTCTTCCGCGACCAGATTTGGTGCCCTACGTAGGCTGCGTACTCTCCATTTAGAGAGCGGCAGTACTGTGGTACAGAACTAATGATCTAAATCCTTACGACACTGAAAACTGTAACTACACTGAAATAAGAATCCGCACATGACTTTAAAAGCTATGAAATAGTGAAAGAAGGCATTAATAAAGCATGATCTTGCTTTGGTTTATATTTCAGCATTATATATAATGTCCTTATGGTACATTTTCATGTTTTCACTGTAATAATTACTAGAAATGTTTCCAAACCTCTTCTAATCGACAAATTCATCCAGATCTGACAAGAGCCCTTAAAGTGATAGTTCACCCAAAAATTACAATTGTCATTATTTACTCACCCTCATGCCACCCCAGATGTGCATGACTTTCTTTCATCTACTGAACTCAAATGAAGATTTTTAGAAGAATTTCTCAGCTCTGTAGGTCCATAGTGAATGGGTGGAAACATTTCAAAGCTAAAAAAAAAAAAAAAAAATCACATAGGTCAGCATAAAAGTAATCCATAAGACTCTAGTGGTTAAACCAGTACCTTCAGAAGCGATGTGATAGGTATGGATGAGAAACAGATAAACAGATCACTTTCACACGCTTCTTCTTGTGTTTTTGGTGATTCACACTCTTCTCTGCATTTCGCCCACTGCTCTCTAACAAAAAATGACAAATATTGATCTGTTTCTCACCCACACCTATCATATCACTTCTGAATACATGGATTTAACCACTGGAGTCATATGGATTACTTTTATGCTGCCTTTGTGTGCTTTTTGGAGCATCAAAATTTTGGCCTACAGAGCTAAAATATTCTTTTAAAAATCTGAATTTGTGTTCTGCAGAAGAAAAGAAGTCATACACATCTGGGATGGCATGAGGGTGAGTAAATGATGAGAGAATTCTCATTTTTGGGTGATCTGTCTCTTTAAAGTGATAGCTCAGCCATAATTTAATATTCCGACATCATTTCTCTACCCTCATGTTGTTCCAAACCAGTGTGACACTTTGTATTATGTGGAACACAAAATATGTTAGACAGAATGTTAGTGACTGACAGCCTCGCTCACCATTCACTTTCAATATATATATATATACACACACACAAAACATTCACTGAAAGTAAATAGTGACTCAGGCAAACATTCTGTCTAATATGTCCTTATTGTGTTGCATGGAAGAAAGGCATACGGGTTTGGAACAACATGATGGTGAATGATGACAGAATTTCCATTAATAATAATAATAATTCTGCATTCTCAATGTGTATTATGTAATGGAATACAGGGGAGAAAACATCTATTATGTCATTTGTGAAAGTAACGAGTTACTCACTACTTGAGTACTCTTAATTGGATACTTTCTTACTCTTACTCAAGTAATTATTTATGTTAGTACTTTTACTTCTAGTAATTATTTTTTTTGAAGTAATTGTACTTTTATTTGAGTACAGTTTTTGGCTACTCTACCTACCTCTGGTTACACCATATTCATCCATCCATCCATCCTCTTTTTACAGAGCAGTAGATTAGATTAAGCAATTAGATCAGCTATTTAAAACTGTTTAATGCAACTGAATAGATGAGCTTTTTGATTACCAAAGCCATTCTGTGATAACAAGGAGGATCAGAGCACAATCAACCAAGAACCAATTGGAAAACAATTACGTGGGGATGTACTTTAAATAGACATTTCAATTTCCCTTCATATGCAGACGTTTTGCAAGGTGAGCTCTGTAACAAAATTCTCTACTCCCTAGAGACAGTGCCTGGTGAAGTGGGTTGTTCAGTGTCTTGACGAACTGTGTTAGTATGTCCTGCATGCTGATCTTTCAGTGCAACTGCGTTGGACTCAGAACACAATTAGTGCTATTAGACTACGCAAAAGTGAAGCGAAGCAGCAAAAGTACTGCAAGCCAAGCAACAACAAACCCATGATGACATTAAGCCTCATTTGCATTGCGGGCGAGAGTGTTAGTATGAAAGCCCATCTAAACCAAAATAATGTACAGGTTTAGTATGAGTCAGTCGTTTTGCTTTGGATTTGCATTCTTTAATAAAGGACAGAGATAACAGGTATTGTGCTCCCATTTATAACAGAAACATTACTGGAATTTGGTTGCAAGGGCAAACGGAGTAAGTCTTGGCTCTGAAGTGGGGTATCGATGGCTATTCTTATCAAAATAAATACCTTTTCCCATTAAAACAAATATATAACTCTTTGTGCAAACATGTACATCGGGGGTCTGCCATTATTATTGTTTGATCGCAAGCTAATTTTGGTGGGAAAATGTCAAAAAAAAAAAACATCTATTACAACACAATATTTAGTCAATATTATTCATAATTCGGTGGCACAAAATAAACCAAAACGTCTGGGTTAAACTCTGTGCTAAGTGTAATTCAAGAGACTAAATGAGAAACGGAGACAAACAGCAAAGAAATCCTTTAAATCAAATTCTTTCAGCCCAAAACCAGCACATTGATACAAATCCAAACTACAATTTACATGGCAAATGAATGCAGCAGTTCTTAAGCTATTCCACACAAGAAAAAAATAAATGAACAATTAAAAATGGTTTATAATGTCATTGCTTTGCAGTGAGAAACTGGAAACATTGCCTTCAAAAGAAAAACATTTGGCTTGGCTCCCAGGGAAGGCAACCAGGCTGGCGTAGTCAAGCAGTCTGATGTCTGATAAGGGAGTGAGGTGCATCATTTCTTTAGTTATTAACACAGTGTACACTTCAGCGGCAGGTCATTTATCTACATCTAACAGGGCTGAGAGGAAGGTGAAGCCAAAATGGGTTTTGGCACATCCTCTCAGAGTGAATTCTAGCTAGGGAGGTGAAGGGGAGGAGGAGAGAGCAGCGGTATCATTGGTTACAATGCCATTTCCTGCAAAGCCCCAGACTGTCATCTTCTCTTGGACACCTCAGTTAAAGGAAACATTATGAATGAACATGAAAAGCTTTTTGGCATTATGCTCATATAAAAGACAGTCATTTCTATTAACCTTCAAGGCACATGGGTGGACTTTGCCATGCCAAATAAAAAAAACCATTCATCACATATTTTCACAAATTACTCAATTCACATAAAATTGCACAGATTTCTTTTCTTACTTGCAATTGTCATTGTACCCCTGTGCAATACTTTCCAAGGTTTTAAAGCCTTAAAGGAAATCATATAACTATTTTCTAATAAGATTTCAAGTTAAATATGAATTACTGACTTCGTAAAGGTGAAGTACGTAACTTTTTTTAGTAAGCAATTTTATCATACTTAAATCATGTTAACATGCATATTGTTTACGACTTGTGTTTATACTTTTGAAACCATGAGTATTTTTAGGTTTACGGATTGGCCCCCATTAACTTCTATTGTAAGTGCTTAACTGTCACTGAGATTTTTGCTTTTTTTAAAGGGGTCATGAAATGCTCTTTTTTTATATATAGTTTTATTATCTTTCCGGAGGTCCACTGATTATGTTAGTGAAGGTTTTTTTTTTTTTTTTTCACCAAAACAGTCATAACTTAAGTAATATGTGATCATTTTCAACCCTGTCTGAATGCTTGGTTTTGGCCTCAGCTCCTCCTTTAAACGTCAACGTATACGCCCACTGTTCTGATTGGTTAACATCGTGCAGCCCCTCAAATACAGCCATATTTGGAATTCAATTGGCAGAGGATGAACAACCCCATAGTATTATAAAACTACATTTCAGGGTTTACACATAATGCACATCCAACACATTGCATACTGTTCATCTCAAGCACGACTGTTAACACTCACGTCCTGCCTAAACTGGACGCGAGAGGCACGTCGCGTCAAAAGCAATAGAACCCATTATATTCAATGAAGCTGTCTACCATGGAATCATCAGTTGCAGCGCGTCACGCCAACAATAAACAGATGTACCGTTCCATTTTGCGCTGGTGCTAGTACTGCCAACAACACAAAGAAACGCGATGCGCCTGGTGTAAACAGCCTCAAGCCGTTGTGTCGCGTCAACAGTCGCGCCCGGTGTAGACAAGGTGTCAGCCCCATAAACTATCAAACAGTCATGACATTTGAAATATTCATGAATGGAACTGTTTTCTCACAGTTTTGATTGGGTCCAATAGTGTTTTTTAACTGCCCCATCCTTCAACGACAATTCCTTTGCAAAGCTTTGAATCATTTTATGACTGTTTCACATAATCCATGCTGAAATACGGCGATGACACATCCACATGATGCACATACATAGCCCAAAGCACTCTGAAGATGCACACATCCAGTTTCCAGTATCATCCAGCACAAAGATGCACATCACAGGAAATGCATCAAAACGGTCAAGGATGCCCATGTAGTGCATATTTACATACACCAACAATTAAAAATGGCACAGATTGGCAAAAGAACAGTTTGTTGAGCAGTTTATGCGCAAAACAACAAGAGGAAGAGCAGAAGGCCTATATCTTGCTCTCTCAATCTCTCTTTACGTACTGATGCTCAGTGGGCGGGGCCAAGGGTGCTATGATGTAAAGTAGGCGCTGATGTTTTTGCTGTAGAGGCGGTCATGAATTAATGAGTACCCTTTGTGACATCACTAAAAAACAGATGTAGAGGAGGTGGCATTTTGGCAGCTTGGTTTCAATAAAAGCTTTTGCATTGGGGATTAATTTTTGAGTTCTGAAATTTACAGTATGGCCGATTGTGGCAAGGAACAAAAAACTTCATACGATGTTAGATTATGGAGAAAAATAACTTTGGGACAAACCAGGCACACTATAGTGAGTGTTTATTCAGAGGAAGACCTTATATATGTCAAAATATCAAGGAACATTTGATTCCTCCTGACATGACCCCTGCAAAAGACAATGAGGGACGAGTGGCAATCACGCCTAAATGCCAAAAATGCAGTCGACTGAGCTTACCTTGCATTAAACCCAGAATATTCCTTTAAGTATGACCATTTTTGCGACAATTAATTGCCGCAATCATGGCAATCCCAACAGACAGTTAAATCATTAAATCTGTTTTGTTTTTTGGACGACAATTAACCGTCAGCCAAATTTCATAACTGTGACAGCCCCAATTTCAGACTGATAAACTTGTTTTTTTTTTTAAATAAATAAACGTGCCTTTACTCCAAAAAGGAAAATATACTTTGAAGTTTTGTGTGCAATATGTATCAGACCAGCATTTAACTGGCTTCAACTGGTATTTCAACAGAAAAATAGTCTTTCTGCCCTCATCTAATTTACGTTCAGTTTAACCTAAAGATTGGGCAATACAAAGCTCACTTAATACCCCTGAGATCTTTCCACCAACAGCGTGTTCACATATACTTTAAAAGTTTGATTTCAGTCAGATTAAAGCACTAATTTGTCTTTTTAAAATGTCATGTAAACATGTTAGCCCGACTGAAAAGCTGAAAGTGTGGAGCTCAGAAATAGTGTTTATTCAGAACTAATTATTATTTTGAATTTTTATTGGAAATTCTGTTTGAAGCAATCTTGCAGTGTGGCCATTATGATTATTCTCCCTTCTCCCTCCCTTCCCTTACAAAATTCGAGAGTTCTGGCAAACTTGCCGCAAATTCACCACTTATGATTTTCACATGCAAATGAGCTTTGCGGCAAACTATTCATTGCTGCCAAAGGTTTGGTAAAGGACAGGTTCACAACTACTGGTGAAGAGCTGCAAACTGCCATCATGAATGATATTAAGGACCGTTTCACAGCTCACTCTTTTCCCTTTGCCTCGTCACGTGTGAAACACCACATTAAGGGCGTTTTCACACTTGGTCCGTGTCAGGGGTCTGAGTGCAGTTCGTGGGATTTTTGGCCCATATGTGAACACTCACAGCCTGAGGCTGTCAATAGATAAAACCATGATCAATCGTATTTTATGTTGGTAATACGACTAATCTGCCTTGACCCATGATTGAATTTCTTGAATGTTGCCTCTAAATACAGTATTATTTATATTAAAATGCAATGCATTCAGTTTAATACATTGCTTTTCCCTCTTAATGTATAAAAACAAGATGTTCTATATTTACACTATGTAATACAGTTATTTTTTGATGCAGAAGATCAATAAAATATGTTTTATTGAACAAAGACACCTGTATTCATGCTGATTAAACATTTTAAGGGTATTAAACACATTTAATAATCTCACAAGTTAATATGTAGAGCAGTGTAATTGTACACTTTAATATAGCCATTTTAATAATAATTATACATTTTGTCTTTTTAAAAGTGGTCTGGGTTCCACAAAAACAACACAGTGTGAATGCAAAATGGACTGAGACCTCGTAATGGGTCAAGTGGACCAAAAAGAGATCTAAGCCCACTTTCAAGGTCACAGACAGTGTGAACACAAAGACGACTGGGTCCTTTTTCTTTCGGTCCAATTTTTGGTCCACTTAAAGGGGTCTGAGTTTGGTTCTTTTAAAGAGGACCCAAGTGTGAAAACACTTGGTACAGTACACAAACTTTTCATATTCGCCATACCTTTCCCACTGCATCGTTCTTAACTGCTGAATCAAGTTTGTTGTCTTACAACACTATTCCAGTATTCCTCACACTCCGAGTCCTTGATGCCATGCCAGTGCTGCTGAAGTTTTAAAGGAGCCGTGCGACTTTTGCGACATGAGCGATCGGTTTATGCGATAGGCCAAATTACCGATCACTGATCACCGATCGAGTCATAGGACGTGAATATCGGCCAATACCGACCCATGGCCGAACGATCGGAGCATCCCTAACACCTACAGATACAGAACTTATTTCAAATATACAGTGATCGCTAGGGAAATACAGACAAACCATATATTTTCTTAATCGTCTATTTATTCACGACATCTCTCCTCAGTCTAAATGTTATTATTACGCTTTACACGCAGTTTATAAGGATAAAAGTGAAGCAAAGCAGAGCTCGTATAGTTAGGACAATCCACGAGCAAATTGCGTCAACTTCTGCCTTGGACATCACCATAAGCACAATGGATAACGTACATCTGATCTACATCTATATCAACATGTAAAGAATGTAAGAAATACACTTGGTGGTAATGTTTTCCACATTGTTGTGACTGTTTGCGTCTCACTGTTGACAAGCTAGCTAGCTGACTTCTTCGATGCTCTACTATGATGCAAAAGGTCAGTCACACAACGTCTACATCTTTTCCTCAACTGACGTTCTTTCTTCACCGATTCGATTGTGCATGATGTCATGTACAATTCGATAAAGAGATGAAGACTGTGGCTCGACAATGCAAATACCCATGGTAGTTTAACTTTAACTGCCCATATACATACTCAAAGATGCCATCCCCTTCTTCATGGACCCCACCTTGCCTTCGAAGTAAGCATTATATGGAAAGGGGTAAATCAGAGAACATAGATATGGACAGATGTAACAAAATGACTTGAACCCCTTAGGGATGGCAGTCCTAATTCACAAAAAAGAGACGATGAAGTCACTGCAAAAAGATTACAAAAAAAATAAACCCCAAAAAACACGATGCAGCAGTGATGTGGCAAACTGCATGTAGGATTTAGTGACTGGCTGAGTGAAACCAAAGTGAAATGGTGGTGTATGTTTTTGCAAGCTTTTCTCTTCCAATTTAATCTAGATCGTTTAAAGTGGCCCGAAAGCACTGTATTCACATTTAGCAGAAAAATCTCTCAGGCAACAAACAACAAAATTTCATTAACCTAGGGTGCCATTCACAGCAACAAAGAAATTCAGTGCAAAAACACATTTGTTTGTTGTGTCCCACAGGCAATGTGCAGCAGATCAGGTTCACCTGCATATCCGGCACAGACTGGTGTAAAAAACGAGCCACTAGCTCTTGTAAATTTTATTAGTAAATCGTTAAGAGATTTAAGCAGCAAATATCCAGAAAAACAAGCCCAAAAATCGGATTTTAATGAGTAATAAGAAGTAGATGTAAGCCAGAGTGATTTGAAGCATCTGAAGTGTTTATGTGTTGGAATATATTGGCAAATCAATTCACAATTCAGCTAGGACATGCACTCTAATGCAATACAGACTTCAAAGTGATCCATACACCTCTGTGCAATCTTCGTAAATATTAAAATGACCTTTAGGTTTTAGGTCTTTTTTTAAAGCTCGCCAACCCCAATCCCCATTCATTTTCATTGTAAGGAAAAGAGCTGATGATAGTCATTTTAAGGAACTATTCTTTGAACAATAATCATATTCAGGCAAAAATATATATATATTAATAACTACGTAAGGATTTCATCTACAAATGTATGATAAACTCAAACGCCTTCTCAGCGGAGTGCAACAGAAGGCCATTAATACTTTTTGGTCTCGCCTATGTATAGCTCATTAACTGACTCCAGAATTACTTTTAGCATTCCTGAATGTTATTGACTAAAAGCTTTCCCCAGTCACTTAGCCAAAGAGCCTGTGTCTAGAGCCAGGCCTTCTTACCATTTAAGCACTTAGGCAATATGTGTCCAGTCGGCACCATGTGCTATCGTGGATGCATCTGTATGGCTTTGGCAGGCCATAGTACCGAATTCACACGTCCACAAAGACACAGCTGTGTGGTCGAAGCACTGCAAAAGGCCTCCGCCAGGACTGAAACACAGGCCTTACCATTGATATTCCAGAGCACCTCTGCAACAGCACAGGCAGACAGCCAAGCAGAAAGAAATCTGTGTTTCATTGAATAAGCTGGCCATGGATCAGTTCTCTGTAGCTACAGGGATCTTCATAGATCTATTTTGATCCGCATTCAATGATATTGGTGGAAATAAGACGTTAGACGGAGAGGATATCAACCAGTGGGAGCCAAGCAGTCACAAAAGCATTTGCTTTAGTGTGGTTTATGTGATTGCTTATAAATGGGAATAGGAGACAATATGAAAGTCAAATTACTGTATAACAGAAGTACTCATCACTAGTTGTAAGCAAAAGGTGGGTACTAACATTTGACCCTCTACAGTACATTATCTACGCATCTGTGAGGAGAAGGAGGGCGAGGCCGGGCCATTAGGATGGACACCTGGCGCTGAGTTATTGCAATCAGTCGGGAGAGGGATAAAGAGGAGCCGGAGATGCCAGTTCGGGAGAGAGAGGGAGATGCACATGTTTAGCAGCTGTGTGCACCTCCATCTCTCTCCCGAACTGGCGTCTCCGGCTCCTCTTTATCCCTCTCCTGGCTGATTGCGGTAACTCAGCACCAGGCGTCCATCCTAATGGCCCGGCCCAGCCCTCCTCCTCGTCATAGCATCCAAAGAGAGTCAAAATAGAGCAGCAGACAATAAGAATCAAAGTCATTAATAGCTAAGTCATTAATTGTGTGCACAATATGCATTAGAGTGTTAGTGAATGGATTGTGGGCAGAACGTGGGCGTGCTGTCTAAGGCTGTCACCATTAAGGAAACAACGCAAGCAACAGTAGAGTTTCCATTCTACTGAGCAATTAATTGGTAATGCTGAGAGGGAGAACTAATGGTGATGTTTCCCGTCCGATACAACAGTTGATTCTAGTACTGATGGGGGAAAAAAATGCTGATTTTCACCTTTCGAAGGCAGAGAAGTGAATATACAAGCAAGCCAAATTTAGCAATCAAATGAGCCTAGTGTTGACTAGCAGGGCTAAGCATCTGAATAAAACTTTGACAGCTAAGTAATTAGTCATTATCATGGCGTACTGTGTTAATATGTGAAATTAGAGAAGATGCTAATTGTATTTTCTCAAACAGTAAAAGGGAGCATAAGCAG
The DNA here is from genome assembly GCF_019703515.2 of Myxocyprinus asiaticus. Lineage (NCBI taxonomy): Eukaryota > Metazoa > Chordata > Actinopteri > Cypriniformes > Catostomidae > Myxocyprinus > Myxocyprinus asiaticus. The sequence continues at coordinate 1,982,463 of NC_059351.1, read as the reverse complement.
AGTCGAGTCCGCATTTAGCCCAGTAGTTCTATAAATACAATGCTAAAGTCTCCTTTGTGCCCTTGAGTCTACATTTCATTGAAGAAGGTATTAATCAATACCAGAGCTATGAAAGAATTAAGTCCAGTTTGAAGCGAGGTAACCCAATCTTTCAAGATAAGGCTTACCCAGGATGGAGGAGGAATTGGCTCACTCAGGGAGAAAACCACTACCTGCCTACATAGCTATCAGAAAGCCACCAAGTGGGAGATAAAGAGCATGAAAAAGCATCATCTTTTCTGCCTTTCCAAGCAGTGTAGCACAGCGCAAGCCTTTATCTGCAGTTTTTGTGATTACAAGAAGAAGAACAAAACTGAATGCAGCACTAGACATGCCATCCTTAACAATACTTTAAAGACCCCATTGAATCAAAATTGTAGTTTTGTGGCCATATCCATGTCTATTAGCTTTGAAGCCATCTACATGCTAATTTACACCTAAGAGTTGACAAATTTAAGCAGAAATAGGCATTTAAAATGTACAGTCTTCCTTTTTCTCATGCTGCACTACACATTTTTGTGCAATAAAATGCTCTTTATGACAATGTTGAACCCCCTTATACCACCTGCAACCAATAACTCAGTGAATCAAAGGCTGCATCATTTCCTAATATATAGCATGCTAAAAGCAGTCTGTCAAATGAATAGGATGTCCGGATCCTCTGTATTTATAAAAGTAGGTGAAAAATACCCAGATGACCTACTTCATCATGAATCATGAATGCGGCTTTACAATTGCTGTAGCAAAGCGGATAGCCACAGTCTGCAAGCTGATTAATATTGTTGAGGATGAGGGTTTAAATTATTTAATGAACATTGCAATGAATATGCAACCAATGTGGGGACTAGTTCTTTCAATTAGTCAATCTCCCACTATGGCTTTGGGAAATGTTTTATGTTACTTAAAGGTGCTTTATGTAAGATTGACAACAAGTGTTTGAAATGGGTACTACAGTCCAAATTCAAAATAATGGAGAGTTGTCTGCCCCGCCCCAGACTCGAAGCTCATGCGGGTTGCCAGAATGTTGACATGCAAATTGGCTCAGCCACTAAACTCAGCATCCGTTTAAAAGAGTTTCTGGGCTTTAAGCTGTCTCCATCTTCCAAAGGCATCTCCAATATTTATCCTTGTTTCACTACGCCTCTGGTCATGGTGGTTTTTAGACAGATGGCGAGGCTTTTTAGGTCGGGTGGAATCCTTTATCTCTGATCCAGTTCGTTTGCTGGTTTCCATGACTACAGTGTTGTTTGCCTGCAAACTTGTTCAAATCAGGCAACCTGGCGGTGTCGAAATACTATTGGTGAGTGGGCAGTGGGCGGGATCACACAGGCCAAAATATAAACAGAAATCCCGGCCCGGAATTGAAACTTCAAAGTAGAATATACTGGCTGTAGCACTGTTATCGGAGAAGCCAGTATTTCAACTTAGCATGTTTCCTAATTCTGTAATGACATATTATGGTCATTTAATGATTTAGTACAGTAAAAATATTACATATAGCACCTTTAAATTGGTGCTAATTTAGTACATTTCTATCTTTATACCGTGGAAGGCTTTGTTTTGAAAATGTTAATAAAGTATTATTTTGTTACATATTGTTTTGTTTTCTTTCATAAAGGAAAATAAATGCATTTTGACAAGAAATATAGGCTATATAGTCCAAATTCAGCACTTTCAAAATCTGTGATTAATCACGATTAACTATGAAACATTTTATCGAATGACAGCACAAAATTTATACTACTGACTTGATGATCAATGCCATTCCGGTGCCATATGAAACTGGGAAAAATACAATGCATTCCTTTATATTGAATACAAAATGTAATAATCGTCCCGATTGTTGAGGAATGACCAAATCACTCCATGCCGTCAAAATAAGTTAATCTCAATTTTCCATTCTCTCAACACTGTAGCCAGTATCAGAGTAGAAAAGCTTTTTTCCCCTTCACAGCATTTTATCACATTTGCTGGGATATAAATATTTTCCCAAGACGGATCAGATCAATCTTGTGCAAAGTGAGAGCAGCACAGAGGCAGAACTTTGCAAACAGATAGAGCAGGACTGTCAGTACCACTCAACAATCAGAACAGAATGTATTGACTGAAGGCAGCATATGAGGGTCCATGACCTCATATCCTCCTCTTCTCCACTGTGAGCAAATTGTTCTGTGCAATAAAACACTCTTCACAAGCAGAGAATGAGGGTGTGTCTCATCTCGCTCCCTAGCTCCTTTTGTCGTGTATCAGTATATTAACATGAATTTGAGCAATGGCAAAGGTATTGATCCACTGAATATTGGGACACTATGATTAATTTACCTACGACAAGATTACGAGGTTACGCTTTATACGCAGCTGATATTAATCAGCAACAGCGCAGTGTATATTACACTATCATGTTTTTTCGTAGTAGATATTACAATGTACAGTGTTACTTTAAAAGATGAATGGCAAATGAAGAGTATTCAAAGGTGTATTTATATATATTTTTCTAACAACTGTAATATTAAAAAGATTATTTCCCTTTCATTAACACTGTGAATGAAAAATAATACTCTTTTAAAGTTTCTCAAAAATGGGTTTCTCATATCAAATAGAGCTTTAATATTTACACTTGCGCTCGTCCTCTGTTGACTTGAGAGTCTTCAGAAGACAAGATGACTTTTCAGTGCACTGGAACGATTTCGTGATTGGGACAGTCCCTGACCAGTGCCCTGACTACTGAACTTGGGAGTTGATTGAGAAGCAACCTAAGATATCAGACGTAGACAGCCTTTAACAGATGTCCATTAAGAATACATGCCACTTCAAAGTTGTCAAGGTAGCAGGACAACCACTAAATCACCTGGTTCCATTACAAAATCAATTACTGCAGTGCACTTCCATGGTCTCTCTAGTCCTTCTAATGGCCAGATGACAATGGAAACACTACTGCAAGGTCAGTCCTTCTGTCCTGATCCAGTCAGACTGCAATCTTCATCAGGCACTAATAACAGCTCAGAGTGCTTTCGCCATAAATGCACATCTTTGTGAATGTTCAACTAATTAAAACTAACTTGAAAACGAAGGAGTGAGTGACAGACGTACAGTATGGTTAAGTTCTGTCGTAAGATCTAAGGGCAAATTTCCCTCAACCAATGTTTTCCAGAGTTTTGTGTCCCCTGGAAATTTTGGGAAAGTCAGCTGATAAATCAACACCAAGATACAAAACAGTAAAACCCAATGAGCAGACTGAACACACAGCCTCATTTTCAGTAGCTTCAATTAAATCTACCCATGGTCCATGACTTCAGCGACTGGTCTACAGAAAGGATCACACAAAAAAAAATGCGTAGAAACCCAGGGTTCCCTCTATCAAACATGCTAGTGAACTACGGCTCAAGTTCTGTCTCGAGCAGCCAGTTACCTTATGCTGAGGTGGGCAGCCAGTGGCCAGACGCTGAAGATGCTCGGAGGTGTGGCTGCAGGACAGCAGGTCTGAGCAGCAAGCAGAGCGGCCCAGCCTCTTCATTAGCGACGAGATGATGCTGCAGCCACAGCCACACATTGACCTGCTCATCAGAAACCCAAGAAACTTTGGACGAGAAGAATGATAAATTAAGTCCTGGAAGAAGAGAGGTTCTCAAAGCAATCAACAGACTTCACTTTAAATAAATGTGCTGTCAGCGTTTCAGTGACGGACTGGGAGCAGAGTTTGAGTCACTTGCATCAAGTAAAAAGTGAACTGCGGAAGTGAAGTTTTTCCGGATCCAAAGAGGTCACAGAAAGTCAGTATTCAGCAGTTACAACCCGTTTAGTCTACGGCCTCTCTCCAATTCTAGAAAGAGTTCCTGTGACATTTGGACAGAAAGACGACAACCCTCTGAGAGAGCGCACAGATGGACACAGTTGTTCAGATTAAGTCTTCTTTCCATCAGGCGTTTGTTTTTCAAGGCAGGGAGGATACCTGTAGGTTTCCTGCAGCTTTGCCACAAGTGTGAAGATGCAGTTGTTCTTGCAGGTGGATGATGATCCTCAGATGGCTTCAGAAGAGGCAGTCAGTGAGAGTCTCTCTTCTGCAGGCCACGCTCACCCTCCCTGCACTTCTCTCAGCTGCTTGTGATGAAGCTACATCTCTTCCGTATCTCTCCCTCCCTCTTCCTCACTCTGACACACTGCACTCTTCCGAGCATCTCGATGAACACCAGCTCTGGAAGCCCCTCCCTCCATCTCTCCTCCTCCCACTCATCTCAGCAACTGGACTGCCTCCGGTTACTCACATACCAGTGTTAGCTACATCTGGATTTGTAGCGTCTAATACTATTAAAAATGGCATACTACTAGCTCAAACTATTATCGCAGTATGCATAATATGTGCACAGGATATTAATTTGGGATTCTTCTGATTAAAAGCTGGGGTAGCAGAGAACTAACCTGTGAACTGTTATAACATAATATAACTATTATTATTGGCATATTATTCATTATTGCCAGGATATTTCATCCCGAACACAATAATGTTCTTTATAAAAACAAAAACAATCACATTTCCGTGCATTATGGATGCATGGGCAAAGTTAATGACCCAAACCTAACTGTTCTTATAGTGCAACTGTTAATGCATTGCATATACACACCAGTATTTGTTTTTACAGTTTAACTGTAATATTGGTTTTGTCAGCAATACAAGCCATTATTAAAAAAATAAATAAAAAAATTGACTTTTCTCTTGCTGACAAAAGTTGACATTTTCACACAAAATTGCATTAAAATGCCTTTAAAAACTTTGTAATTTAGATAAATAAAAAAAAAAACATAAGTTGGTGCCACTTGCTGAATTAAAAATTTTGTGATATAGTAATCTGATAATACAGCAATCTATTGTTTGCTTGTGATTTAACACCATTGCAGCTTCCTTGGCTATTTTAATGAAGAAAACCAGGTTACAATGTAACAAAAGGTAAAGTGATTAACAGTGTTTCCTACAGGATTTTGTGTTAGCAGCGGAGGGAGTCATGCATGATATAGTCATATTGCTTTTATTTTGAAAACTATTGTGATTGCAATTTGAACTGCGATATGACAAACAAATAACTAGTAAGTGAATCCTTTTGACCAAAATTTGGTAATGTTTTGCCCATTCTCTTCTACCAATATAAAGACTAAGGGCCTATTTACATTGGGTCACTTCATGCGTTTTTACTGATCGGATTACTATCCAATCGAATAAGCTCATTCCGTTTATACTTGACCACATCAATGTGCTCTCCGCCAAATGGATATAAATCCGTTCTTAAATTCCCGTGCTATATGCAAATAACACGGAGTAAACGTCCCTGATTATGCTAATGCCGGGCAGAACATTTAAAAGATTTGATTCCAACTGACTTTGAACAGTGCGCGTGTCTCTGTTTGCGTGCGCGCTGTGTATTTCCCCACCTCGATCTGGGCTTCTCGTAGGCAAGATGCGTCAATCGCATAAGCTGCGCTCATTGCCAGTGTTTATTTTCAGTCAAGAAAAAAAGTCCCGTCTTTCCTACAACGTGCATCCGTTTCTTAATTTGTTATTATTTATTGTGCGCCGCAAGCCCTATGCAAATACTCGATAATAGCTGTTATATTTAACATTTTCCCTATGTTGACATAGCGCTGTTTGGGTGGAGTAAAGTTTACATTTGCGTCTTGAACAGCCAGATGCATTTACACTTGACCAGTTTCGTCTGGAATGCGTCTCAAATCACCTCCTGAAGTGGTTTGAGCGATCGGATTGCAATACGTCTTGAATGCGTTCCGGATGGCATTTATACCTGGTCTTTTCATGATCGGATAGCTATCCGATCAGTGAAAACGCATGAAGTGGCCAAGTGTAAACAGGCCCTAATGCCACTCTTTAAGGCTTTACAGTTGAGAACTCTGAAAAAGAACCAAACTCAGACCTTTTTCCACTTCAGCCAAAAAACAAACAAATACATAAAACACTGCCTTCTTCGTATTCACATTGTACCCATCCACTGTGTACCCGTTTTTTTTTTTGTTTTTTTTTTGGAAAGGCATTTTTTAACAAATGATACATATAGATATATATATATATATATATATATATATATATATATATATATATATATATATATATATATATATATATATATCTCTGAGTAAATTCTAGAGTCTTGTGTGTGAAAATCCCAGGAGATCAGCAGTTACAGAAATACTCAAACCAGCCCATCTGGCATCATCAATCATCCATGCGATTTATCTAATCAGCCAATCATGTGGCAACACTGCAGTGCATAAAATCATGCAGATATGGGTCAGGAGCGTCAGTTAATGTTCAAATCAACCATCAGAATGGGGAAAAAATGTGATCTCAGTGATTTGGAGCGTGGCATGATTGTTGGTGCCAGACGGGCTGGTTTGAGTATTTCTGGGATTTTCACACACAACAGTCTCTAGAATTTACTCAGAATGGTGCCAAAAACAAAAAATATCCAGTGAGTGGCAGTTCTGTGGATGGAAATACCTTGCTGATGAAAGAGGTCAACAGGTATAAAGATATCTAGACTGCGACTAAAATGGTCGCAAATGTGACCAAATATATTTGATTGCGACAATAATTTAAAATCTAGTCGCCACTGGCCACAGTCAGGTTGTGTGCGTTCATATGCGGTTTCATCAGATGCTAACTTGTGAGTTACTGAATACATCTTTATAGTGCACACAACCAGTGTGTCTCGCACCACTTTGCACCGCACTCAACAACAAACCCAGCGCAAGAGTCGTGAACAAATCACTCTGTTGAACTGGATCTTTTTCATGAATCAATTATCTTCTCAACTATAAATACTGTTTATTAAACCTCCTATTAATGGGTTATCAGCCGTCTTCATTTTCTTCTGCTTTCTATCTAAATCGAGCAATTCTGTGATTTGGCGACTTAACAGTAATTTGGCTCCTTAATGTTTCAATTTGGGAGCCAATAGCTCCTAAGTCATTTTTTTAGTCTGGAGCCCTGGTCAACGGAGAATGGCCAGACTGGTTTGAACTGATAAAGTCTATGGTAACTCAGATAACCGCTCTGTACAATTGTGGAGAGAAGAATATAATCTCTAAATGCTATTATGAGATGCGGGTTGGTGCTGTTTTGGCGGCACGAGGGGGACCTACACAATATTAGGCAGGTGCTTTTAATGTTGTGGCTGATCGGTGCATATATATATATATATAGCGATCTCTGGAATAAACAGTCCTTTTTTTCCTCAAACTGCAATATATTTGTGTGGTGGGGTTTCTGATGTTCCACACACTCCAATGACATCAGCATAGGATTATCACATTGCATGTCACATACCGCTTTATCCAACAACTTACCGCGTATCGTACTTTTCCTCAATATCATGCATTCAGCCTTCTAAGCCACAATTTGGAAGCAGAAAATTACAAAAATTACTTTAAATTGCCAAGCAATTAAAGTCAATGATAACAAAGATAGATCAACATTTCGCTGCAGGCAAAGTGGGAAAGAAATAACAGATACTAGCTAACCATGAGCAAACCACCTTTAGCACAAACACATTCTATCCAGCTTCCTAAATGCTTCCGATCTCAACATTTTCGAGTTCATCTCCATACTAACCTTATCTCACAAAAGTATTGAGCTCCCTCACTTAATCTCAATCATCTAATCTGATTAGCAAATGGGCAGGGCTCTCGTGGGTCCTGTGAGAGATATGCAAATTGTCTGACTCGTTGGTGAATAATATGGCTGCTGATAAAGAGATTCCACTGAAGAGATCACCGCACTGGCTAAGAAAGGCAAGGAAAGATGATATTTTAAGGTACAGTGGTATGAGGGTTGGGCAAAACATGTACAGTAGCTCCAGGCAACCAGCCAGGGAACTATAAATAGACAAGCATAACAATCAGTGCGAATCACTTTTCACCATATCCGATATCAAGAGGGGCCTCTGCCTTACAGGTATATAAAGTACAAAGCAACCATTTGTGAACAAAATTTGTGATCAAGGTGATGTGTGTAATTTTTTAATTGTTCCCAGCTTAATGTGGATAGACAACTATTGGTACTGTATTCCCCTCATTAAAAGGATTTATTTAAAGTAACTGACCAACTGCAGACGGAGGAGGTGTTCAAGAAACCTTTCTGAATACACATTTTTGCTATTCTCTTTAGTGATGCTAGTAGCACAGACATTATGCAATTTAAGGCTCTGCAATTTCAAAAGCAGCTTCAGTTTGTGAAGTGACCAAACATAGTCACTTTGCCACTTTATAGACGAGTCTATACTGGTTCTTTTGAAAAATGAGTTAAATCGTGATTCACTTTTTCACACCACAACAGCTGCTTCCATGACAAGATGTGGTCATTGCAATAGAGCGAGTCTTCCTGCTCAGTATTCAGGAAGTCAGGTGTGATCAGCCAAGCGTGCAGAGGACATGCAAGGAGGTCCTCAGCTCCAGCAGGCTAGAAATGAACTGCAATTATCATCTCAAGGTGCAGACTCAGAGGGAGGGGAAGAACAACTGCTTCTGAAACTACATGGTTGGATAAGGAAGATTTGGGGGAGGGGTTTGTCAAAAGATAGAAAGCTAGGGAAGTAGAGACAGCTTACGTGTTAAAGAGAGAGTGACCAAGTGACCAAGTGAGAAAGAGAGAAATGGACCTGTAAGGCTTAAAAGACTAACACTGTTTGCTGGGACTGTGCAATGTAACAATGTATTCCTATGAAGCCCTTCACAGAGTGTGCAAATGAACTCTGCAAAAAAGTGATTAAAGAAAAACAGCGACCAATGAGCTTTGGAGTCATGTGTAAGGAACTGGAACTAGACTCTGAGCTACTGATATTATTGGCCTACCACTAGGAGGTACATCAAAAAGCCATAGCGGAGCGAAAATGAGCAGAACAAAAAAGTGATATAAAAGCACTTACTGTCAAAATGGGAATGTGATCACTTAAGATGCCTCGCTTTAGACCACAATATTTCACTCTCATGGCTCCATTCCAGGAGACAACATATGTACTACATTTAGCAATGAGATGTACAGTATTTTGCATTAAAGGGATAGTTCACCCAAAAATTTAAATTATCTCATCATTTCCCATCCTTATGCCATCCCAGATGTGTATGACTTTCTTTCTTCAGCAGAACACAAATGAAGATTTTTAGAAGAATATTTCAGCTCTGTAGGTCCATACAATGCAAGTGAATGGTGACCAGAACTCAGAAGGTCCAAAAAGGATATAAAGCCAGCATAAAAGTAATCCATATGACTCCAGTGGTTAAATCAATGTCTTTACAAACGATATGATAGGTTTGGGTTAGGAAAAGATCAATTTTTAAGTCCTTTTTGACTATTAATGTCCACCTTTGACCAGCCCTGACCAGTAGGTGGCTGAATGTGAAAGTGTAGATTTACAGTAAAAAAAAAAAAGGACTTAAATATTGATTTGTTTCTCACCCACACCTATCATATCACTTCTGAAGATATGGATGTAGCAGTGGAGTCTTATGGATTAATTTAATGTGCTTTTTGGGCCTTCAAACTTGCATTGTATGGACCTACAGAGCAGAAATATTCTTCTAAAAATCTTCTTCCAATGGCATGAGGGTGAGTAAATGATGAAAAGAGAATTTTAATTTTTGGGTGAACTATTCCTTTAAAGAAAGTGAATTTATGTTAAATGGTGTCTCACTAGGTGACTCAAAACAACTCGATTTTGGGCGAGGGTGTCACACCTACTGACTGTTTTGCTGAAATTTGCCACATTCACCGAATCAGAATGGAAGGGTAACAGACATACTGACTCCTTATGACTTGAAAAGTCTGAAATATCTGAAAAGATATGATTCTTTCAAACACAATGGAAGTGCTTTTCCAGTCGCTAGAGCTATTAACTCAGCAGGCAGTTGAGGCAGTCAAGTTATTAACGCCAACTCCCACCTACTGGCCAGCAACTATCTAAATGAAGTTTACAACTTAAAATCAGAGGGAAAAAAGAGGTGATGTGATGCTAGCTTAAAGGAGCAGTATGTAAGATTCAGAAACCCTTGTTATTAGTGACACCTGTGGCCGTTAAGTGAACTGCAGCCAGCTATCTGTTGCTTGCGCTCGTGCACACACTCCATAGGGACGCGAGCGAGCGAGCATCGGCCAAAATAATGATGTAACGTACAAAGAGACTGAACGTGATTCACCAGTACCATGCTGACAGATGAGGTAGCATAATTAAAATGACACAGTTATGATTGTTTTACTACAAACTTTGAGACTGAACTAAAACTACTTATCAGCTAACATAGCATACTGATACACACATACAGCTACATACTACCGAACTATACCAGACAGTTTACTGTTGCACTGTTATGTTGCACTATTGTATGTTTTGTATGTCATATGTTGTACTACGATCAAGAAACCAGCGTATTTGCTTAAATTTATCCTGTATACCTGACTTTACTATAAAGAGAAGATCGTTGAAATTATTTGAAAGTTATGAAGGAAGGTAGCTTGCAATTCGTCAGCGTTAGCAGGCAAGATGAAGTTATCTAAAATGACACAGATCAATCCTTATGACACTATATTTCACATGCTTTGCAGTTATGTAATCTTACCTGTCCAATAAGAAGAACGCCAATTCAGGGTCGGTTTTGATCCACAAAACCGAACGAAGGTCCCTCCAGGAATCAAATGCCCTGCCGATGTTCACTCTAGTTTTCGCTCGACCACGATCACGTTCCCGCTTAGCCAGATGGGACTCAGTAGATAAATGTTTTTGTTTTTTTTTGGCTTACTCTGAGTTTGTGTAGGAGTCGGTGTTGTGCTGGGAGCCGGACGTTTGCTGGATTCCATCTCTAAGATAACGTTATCTAGTGTTGCAGTTTGGTGTCGCTGTTGAATAGCAGAAGAGAAGCATTGAGGCAAGGCTCTCGGTAATGCGCATAAACGTCACATCCTTTGGATTTTCCCGGCAAAACTGACCCGCTCCCTTCGCATGAAAACCAATCTACAGGCTATAATAGGCAACCTAGGAAGTCCGGAAAGGGCTCATTTTATAAGTTGCGTTACAAGCCGTTCACACATTGGCAAAAAAAGGAGAATATTACATGAAAATTGTTACATACTGCACCTTTAAGATGCACTCTCTTATCTCACTTTCAAAAGACCTATTACACCTGCATGCCACATCAGAATGGTGTTCTGAAGTAAAACTCCTCACAAACAAATGTAGAGCTTCACTATAAGGAGCCTTGACACTGTGATTCATTGTACTCACTGTATTCTCTGTGGAATCTTTAGCCTTGTTGCCCGAGTAAAAAGACCAAATCAACAAAGGCCCACACAGACAGAAACACATTCATTCTCCCAACCATGGCAAGATCAGAAATAGCATGAAACAAAGGGAAAAGTCTTGGCAGTGGTACTTCATCAGACTAGCATAATGAAATCAAAGAGTTGCAGCATCCAGCACATTTTTTGTATAATGCATTAGGACACTGCAATAATCTTAGTTTATTGAAAAGCAATCAAGCCACAAAGAGCCTTAAAGGGACAGTTCACCCAAAAATGAAAATTTGTTGTTTTCTTTTTCTTAATACAGAGAGCAATTTTGAAATTATGTTGTGCTCAGTGATGCCAATGGCAGTTTACTGTATGGTGACCACCTCTTCAAGCTTCAAAAGAATGCAAAAGTATTCAGAAGTCTAATTAATTATTGTATGCTAGTCGTGCCTTGTTTTGAAGGCATACGATACGTTTTGGTGAGAAACAAACTGAAATCGAATGCATTATTTAGTGAAAATCATCAATGACTGTTGAATGCACAGCCCCGCCCGTGAGAAGGGCCACTGAAGTGAAAACTTGTTTTGTTTGTCTAAACACGACCGTCAAAGCGATAGTTACAACAGAACACAACACAGCTGCACACAAACCAGAGAACAGAACTTACAAAACATGTCTGAAGAGTTTGTAATCAAAGAAGAGATGCATTTCTATGCCCAGCCTTATTTGTTTGAACCGGAGTGTTCGGAAAACAAACAGTGATGGAAGAGGCTGAGGAAGCCACTGTCACTTTGTGTTGTAACCAGACACTAAACGACACGTAAGGTATCTGTTCCATGTTAATCAGAGTTTTTGTCCTAATCAGCCGTGACAAGCAATGGGACATTTTGTCGATCACTTTGTTTCTATTTGCGGCGTCGCACTGGGAGCCCCGTCTGCTGTGAACTCTCCGGTTTCGATAAGCGAAACATCCAAAACACTGCGGTGTCCTGTACCCTCTTTCTGACTGTATCTTTGGAGTGTGTACTGTAGACATTTGCCGATATTCAATAAGGTATACTGTGATAATTAACATGCACAATATTGTTATCGTGAGCACTTCAAAATACAGTGAAAATTTCTAGATAACCTGTTAACCAAATTGTTTACATGCATATTTCTTCAATGAAATTACAATACAAAACTTAAGAGCCTCTTATATTTATCTTTTCAGCTCACCACTTGTACTTATCACTCAACTTTCAAGTTTATAATGGGGCTTAAGCACGTTAAGCAGATGCTTAAATCCTGTGTTCTCAGTGACTGAGTATGGTCGCATATCTGCAGCAATGTAAATACTCCTATGGCATTCGTTATCACTTTAACTCTGTCTGAGCTTGCAGCAAGGGACTGCTTGAACGCCGTGGCGAGACTCACTTGCACAGTCTGTTTATTATTTGTTCCCGTAAACTCGAGACACATGTGGGAGGCCTGGGTAGCTCAGTGGTAAAAGACGCTGGCTACCACCCCTGGAGTTCGCTAGTTCACTAGTTTGAATCCCAGGGCATGCTGAGTGACTCCAGCCAGGTCTCCTAAGCAACCAAATTGACCCGGTTGCTAGGGAGGGTAGAGTCACATGGGGTAACCTCCTCGTGGTTGCTATAATGTGGTTCATTCTCGGTGAGGCGCGTGGTGAGTTGAGCACAGATGCCGCGGTGGATGGCGTGAAGCCTCCACACACGCTATGTCTCCGTGGCAATGCGCTCAACAAGCCACGTGATAAGATGCGTGGGTTGATGGTCTCAGATGCGGAGGCAACTGGGATTCATCATCCGCCACCCGGATTGAGGCAACCACGAGGACTTAAAAACGCACTGGGAATTGGGCATTCCAAATTGGGTGAAAAAAAAAAAAGAGACATGTGGATGATGTCGCTGCAAATGAGTCATCATGTTAGACGTGCTTCCTGAGACATACCTGACTTCAGAGAAACAGAGCCGACACACAGCCTTTGTCCTGTTCAGTACTCGTTGCCCAGTATTACTGTAGTTTACTGTGAAACCATCATGCTCCCAAACAACAGATTTTAGAGACGGCGGTGGGTCTTCAATCTCTAGCTTATTTAAGTCCGACATATTTATATTTTGTTTCGTTCCATCTCAGTTGGAAAAACAGTGAGCTAGCTAGTATAAACTTCACATGCATTTATCTGATCTGCAGTTTCTAGTGTACCGTGTGGCGCTCTGTTTTTAAGTTTTGGTTCCGTGCGGTCCCGTGTTGCTCTGCAATCTTTTTTCATTTTAGTTCTATGCAATTTATGTTGATCGTTATATATTGTTTTAATATTGGTTTCATGCAAACTAAGATACTGTATGTAATCATTCGTGTGACTATGTGTACCGTACCGAAGGCCATGTATCCTGTCGGTTCGGCGAGTATACATGTACCGTTGCAGCCCTACTAAAAACAAATGTTGTTTGTACAGTAATGCACTTACAAAGGAAGAATATGGGGCATTCTGGAAGGTTTGAAATCAGAAATGTGTGGCTTGTCTTTTTGTTAAAGCATTTAAATTAATTCTTTACATCAATGTATATTGTGGGGTTGTCTTTATTGTCATTCTATTGGTGTAAATACTGTTCTAGATGGATGAAAGTCTAGTTCTCAGTTACCGAATATTACTGTGGGTGGAGTGTACCCCATGTAATTATTACTAAGCAGAAATAAACGTCATGTCTCTTTCATGTCCTTTGCTGATTTCCTTGCATGTTTTGTGTTAAAATTAGGGGTTTACAGGATCAAGAGTTAAAAGATTCAATATAGGCCTGCACAAAGTTTGGAAAGAAAGATTTTATCACACTTGTCTCATGGTGACATGAATAGAAATCTTGCGGATATATTTTGGAACTGTATTTGACACTCTGTTTGAAACTTTACTGAGGTGCAGTTACTTGCCCCATATACTTCTATTATACTTGCTTTACTGCATGCATGTACATATATTGCTTGTTTTTACAAACCCAGGGATGTCAATTATGTTCTGTGTTAATTAAGAGCATCCCACAGATGCTGGGCATTGACTTAACTTGCATTGAACCCCGAACATTGCTTTAAAACATTGCAAAGATGTCTTGACGTTGACAAATCAAGTCCAATGATGGAAACCATTCACTTTAAATGATACAACATGTGACAACAGCAGTATTAGAATTGATTATTGCGGGGGCCGGACTACAACCCTTGGAGTCGCGAGTTCGAATCCAGGATGTGCTGAGTGACTCCAGCTAGGTCTCCTAAGCAACCAAATTGGCCTGGTTGCTAGGGAGGGTAGAGTCACATGGAGTTACCTCCTAGTGGTCGTGATTAGTGATTCTCGCTCTCAGTGGGGTGTGTGGTAAGTTGTTCGTGGATCGCAGAGACTCCCACATGCTGGGAGTCTCCGCGGTGTCATGCACAATGAATCACGTGATAAGATGCGCAGACTAACGGTCTCAGAAGCGGAGGCAACTGAGACTTGTCCTCCGCCACCCGGATTGAGGTAACCGCGCCACCACGAGGACCTACTAAGTAGTCGGAATTGGGCATTCCAAATTGGAAGAAAAGGGGATAAAAATAAAATAAATAAAGTGATTATTGCTTAAACTACTCTTCCATAAAAGTGCCATGTTTGGTTGATTCTTCTCTGCCTGCCTTTAGACCAAGCAAGATTCAATAAATAGTAAAAACTTTAAATCCGATTACAGAATTTTAGCCATACATTAAAGCCCAGTTCCAAATTGGATGATCAAAATTGCAGCTTTAAAGCAGTGACTCTTTGAGTTTCAGATTATAGCTTTACAGATAGGATGGCCTATAGTTTTTCTGCAGAGAGAATGAGACAAGAGGTGAAAGATCGTGCTGTGTTCTGTGTACATTATTTATGAATATTGCTTTTCACTGTGTCAGCTACCAATCCAGTGTGATCCAAAGTCTCGAGTGTGGATTTTTCTGAGAGACAGAGACCTCCAGATTACTCTATAAATGAGTGAGAATGGATGCATGAAAGAAAATAAAGCGACAACGATAAAAGTAAGGTTAGTAATGACGATAAAATAAAATAAAATAAATTCCCTGACGAAAATGTGAGTGGCACTTAGCCTTAGCAAACACAACTAATAGACTAGTTATATTTAATAATTTCAAGAAGTCCAGACAGAAGGTGGCAACAGCTCCAAAAAATTACACCATTGTTTTAACTACACATCACCCATTGTTCCAGGTGAGCGTTATCAATTTCCTGAACTACTGCCAAACGAAAGCAGTAACCCATGTGCAAAAGCAACTGTGCGGGAAAGTTCTGTTGGGTGATTTCACGTTCACAGAAACTACTTCAAATGACCTTTAGACGGATGTAGCAAATGTGCTGAATGCAGATTAAAAAAAGTGTTTAATAATACAGACATGCAAGGTCAATTTAAGAAAGACACCTATTGATTTTCAAAACGACTTAGAATGGTTTTAATAAATCCCAAGTTACGATGTGGATTGAACATAACACAACAGAATGAAAAGCTGTATCGAAACTAGAGGAACCACTGACATACCAAAAGGTGAGTGTGCTGCAGGAACCTCTTACAGCCGCACAACTTTAAAGATTGCTGCAGGTAAATGTCTCTATGGCCAAAATGAGCAGAAGGCCCAATGAGCTTGGTTTCCCTTGATTAATCACATGTGCCAATCTTCCATGAATGGGTAGCTTCAGTCTAAGAGTCAGCTGGTATTCTGTCTGGCATGAAAGCACACATGTTGTTGCCAGCATGAAAACGAGTGGTTTGCGGCAGCTCAAGTGAGCCAAGAACAGAGGGGGGATCATTATTTGCCATTTATTAGAGTGACTGTGCCAATATTCTGCAGTGAATCTGAGTCATCCGAACACCTGCACATTGAGGCACAAGTACACGCTTGTATGGAAGATTCATGACCTGACACTCCCAACAGCGGCACAGCAAAATCATGTGCACTTTTACCAAATCACATTTATATGGAGAACACAACATACTATAGAGATTTCTAGCCATTTCTAACAGATTTCTACTAATCTGCTATCAACTCGGTATTGAAGAATACCGTTACGTGGCAGCATATGGTGGGTCTCTAAAGACAAAACAACATACAAGCAGAGATAGACCGATAATCGATTTGACCAATATTTCAAGAACAATATTCACTTTCCTACTTTAGATTTCAACAACTTTGTTATCGGTTCTTCAAGATCAGGTCTACTAATAAGTGATGGCATTTGATGGGTCTCTTAAAGACCCAATTTCAGAAACAGGAAACAACTTTTTATTCAACAGCCAGTGAATTGCATAGCATTTTGAGTGTAGCTGTTACAAAGCCCAAAACTAAAATTTCATATCGCCAAGTAACTTGGCATAAATATGACATTATTATATTAAAGCATGTTTTATTGTCGATGTCCCATGATTTATTATTGTGTAAAAAATGGGAAATTCTGCGGTTCTCTGGACAGTTAAAATGAAGTCACTGGCAGACAGATAATTCTTAGAGGATGGAAGTCAAAAGGTGCTTCCTCATTTCAAGAATGGTTCTCCGAATTGGGCAGGGTGGCGGCATTTGAAAAGGTGCCATTTACAAAAAAAAAAAACTGCATGCGTCTTGCGGAAGAACTTTGTTTTGGTTGTGCTTCGGCTCTGCTCTTCTGCGCGGATGAATGTGGTTCGAGGCACCGGCGTACACATGGATACAGGACATCTTATCAGAGCTAATGGACAAATAAATAAAGGAAGGAAAAGATGGATATCCGAAGACATGTCATCTAAGCAGGTAAGTGCCATATCTCCTGCTGTTATTTTGACTTATAGGAAACATTGATGTTTTGAAATAAATGACGTTACAAAAGTTAGGCAATGTTCGTTAACATTATACATAACGATTGCTAGTCTGATAAGGTCAAACGTTTTAAAGTTTATATAATTGCAGGATATTCTGGCCAACCACGGTAGTAACTAATTTATAGATTATCATTGTTACCAACCAGTGGTCAACATCATTTCAAGACTCACATGTCCTTGACAAGCCTAGGACTAAAGGATTTATTTAAATTATTGCCATTATAAAGAAAAATACACGTGTGCTAGCAAGTGAAATGTTCTGCACCGATTATAGTATAATTATTGTATTTCACTACACACACGCAGACTTGTGTGTGTGTGTGTGATTACACAACTACATGTAAACCATATCAATAAAATATCTTACCAGTTGAGTAAGAAAAAAAGCCATCTCTGGGTCACTTTTAAATCCTTTCAGATCTCGGATTTGTTGCCACCTCTGAAAAGCCAAGCCGATGTAAATTCGGGTTTTATTACGAACTCTGTTGCTTTCCCTTTTTGCTTGAAGACTCTGCTCTGTTAAGGGTTTCTTTGTTTTTACAACCGGTGATTCTCCAGAGGTTTGCAGTTTTGAAAGATCCACGGTCAATTTTTTACATTCGTTGTGACAACAAACTTTCAGCTTCACGCTACTCCCACACCATACACGTGCTACAGTAGCCGGAGCTTATTTTTTCTGTGTATGGATATGACATCAACATGCACGGGCGAATGACGTATGTATGCAATTTCCTGCAGAATTGTCCCGACAGCTCTAAAATATTTTTGTCAAAGTGTATTTGGGTAAAGCCATGGTTTGGAAAAGGGATTTTTGTTGCACTCTCTCATTAATATTTAATTTTTTAACAAAAACTGTTACATAGTGTAGCTTTAACGAAGATAAAAGTTAAATGGGTTTAGTCATTAATCATTTCAGTCAATTTCTGAGTGTCACAGACTGCAACACTGATTCAGTATTGAAGGCAGGTAAACAAGCCAAGAATAACACAATGAGACTGCAAGAAGGGGTTGTCTTTAAAATAAGACATTGCGTTGCCTCTAGTGCCCGACCGATATATCGGTCCACCGATATTATCGGTCGATATTAGCCTTTCAACAATATATCGTATCGCCGTATATGTTTACCGATAAGCGCAGATATGAAAACTTTCTTTCAGAACATATAATGCAGAAAACAATGCTTTAGAATTGGTGTCATAACATAGTTTGTCCAGCAGAGCGCGCTCCGACTCCATTGTTTACAGAGCTGAGCTGACGGTGGCTCTGCAGACAGGGCGGTGCTGAGCTGTGTCTTCTTGGTAAGTTCCTAACTAGTTTGTGAATTACATACTGGAAAGTTAATAAACAATGACCCCATCAGTTTCCCTTTTCAATATTACTAATATAACGTTAACCTTGTCCCTGACAACCATGTCACTCATGTCTGTTTGTTTTTAGCCAGCTATAGTTTGTCAGTGCAGTCAGTAATGTAGCAGATTGAAAGGTAAACATCAGAGCATCTTTTAGCAGCTCAGCAGACAACGGTGCGGTGGTGGATTGTGTCTGAGCGTTGATTTCACGCTACGTTGTTACCTAGTTGGCGAGACGCAATGCTGGTCCATCTTTTACTCTCTGTGACAACGAGCTTATAGCTAACTAGCTAACCACGTAGCTACTTTCATTGCTTGTTAGCTGAGTGGAAGCTAATGTGTAAACATGTATTCACCAAACTGTTTTGTTCAGGATTCACAGTTTGGTACCCCCTTCAAACAAACAATTCCAGTCATTGCATTTACAAAATGTAATATTTAAAAGTCTGGTTTTCCACTGTTGATAGTTTCCCCTGAACTTGTATAGCAGAATATGGTGTAACACCGCTGCCGCTGTTTATCTCTTGACTCGGCAGGTGTAAATGCTTCTTGTTTTTCAACCTGCCAATAATTGACTGAAGCATTAAAACAGTACTGATGTTTATTTAGCTATTTATTGTATTTTTATTTATTCTTTATTTAAATGGTCAGCAACTGATTGATACTAAACATACAGTACTGATGCTTATTTAGCTATTTATTGTATTTTTATATATTCTTTATTTTAATGGTCAGAATTTGACTGCTTCTAAACATACAGTACTGATGTTTATTTATCTATTTCTTTTATTTTTATTTATTCTTTATTTTAATGGTCAACATTTGACTGATACTAAACAGTACTGATGTTTATTTAGCTATTTATTTTATTTTATTTATTCTTTATTTTAATGGTCAGCATTTGACTGATACTAAACAGTACTGATGTTTATTTAGCTATTTATTGTATTTTTATTTTATTCTTTATTTAAATGGTCAGAATTTGACTGATACTAAACAGTACTGATGTTTATTTAGCTATTTATTTTATTTGTATTTATTCTTTATTTTAATGGTCAGCCATTGACTGATACTAAACAGTACTGATGTTTATTTAGCTATTTATTGTATTTTTATTTATTCTTTATTTTAATGGTCAGCAACTGACTGATACTAAACAGTACTGATGTTTATTTAGCTATTTATTTTATTTTTATTTATTCTTTATTTAAATGGTCAGCAAATGACTGATACTAAACAGTACTGATGTTTATTTAGCTATTTATTTTATTTTTATTTATTCTTTATTTTAATGGTCAGCATTTGACTGATACTAAACAGTACTGATGTTTATTTAGCTATTTATTTTATTTTTATTTATTCTTTATTTTCTCAGTGTTCATTTCTAGAATTTGTTGGCAATGTATAATAATAATAATGTCAAATATTCTTTGATAAAAATATTTGTTTAAGAAAGCAGCCTTCTGAGTACCTTTGCATAGTCATATCGGTGCAAAATTGGTGAACAATCCACATAGAAAAGGTCTGTTTTCATTCTAGCTCAAAGATGAGCTATATCGGCCACCATATTGGTGATCGGTGAATTTTCCCCCTCTAAAATCAGTATTGGTCTCAAAAATCCCATATCGGTCGGGCTCTAGTTGCCTCACTAGAAAACAACACAATGGTTGACGAGGATCTTATACTTAAGACAGCAGTTATTCAAGGTAGTTTTATTCAAACTTCCCTTTGAAAGCACAATCATTCACTTTAAAATTCATGATACAGGAGAGTGCATAAATGCATCAAGATCATTTGTAGGCCTGTTCAGAACAAAATATAATGCATTATTTATTTAAGAGTTAACATTTTAAACTAGATTAGCATTTCCTAAAGTTTTGGTGCCATGATAATTAGAAAAGCTATAATCCAAAATATAGATAAAGGGAGGGATTTACAGTAAAATGTGATATAGATGAAAACATGGATGTAATGTGAGATGACATTCCTCGTTAAGAACATGTGTCTGCATGTATCTGCAGGTACTGCCCTCTAGTGGGACTCTGAACTAAGCACTGTGGAACCACAGTAACAATGCCCACCACCGACACACAAGAGTGAAGTCACAGCTTCCTGTTACCAAAGCAGGGCAGGGTGGGCTTACTGCTGTTTGCTGAATGTATTTCCTGTTTTTAAACCATACTTCCGAAACATGAATGAGAATACTGACCGGAGACTGCACATTTTTCAATGGACTGGAAGGAGAAAAATAGACACAGAGGGTTGTGTCACAGTGAGCTAGACAACATTTCTGGTAATTTTTGGATGTGGAATGTGCCCAAGGTGTCCTAAAATTCAAGCCACAATTTTGATTTAAGTGGAACAGTGGAATGAGCCACAAAATGAAGCAATTATGTGAAGTGTTTCACCGTGTAACACATCTGTCTGTGCTATCTGGTAGAATTAAGGCATAACAACTTGAACAGACAAAATGCAAAACAAGAGTTAGGTGCATACATAATTCAGCTGCAGTCCAATTGCTCCATATTACGTCACATTAGAGAGCAGACTTACATTCACACGATCCTCTCCTCACCTGGAACGACATCAACTCATCAGAAAAACCCCAGAAGACTTGTCCGCTTTAGGCCAATTTGAGAACAAAAGACGTGGACAGCCTGATCAAAGTCAGAAACAAAGTGCTTGCAAACAGATCTAAAACTATGCCACCTGTGATCCCATGGTGGCATTAACCCACAAATTAATCCACTGGAATGTCATAGAAAGACGTGTCTATCCAATACATTCATTTGGACAACAATTTGAAGCTTTGTTGTGTTAATTAAGGACTGCTGTTTCAGACATTCTTTTTGACTTGGATCTTCAGAGTTGGCCTCTATGTGTACAGTAGTTTTTAGGTTTGAAAAGATGTGTACCCCACCCATTTCCCATTGGAGTGGGTATAAAAAAGGACAGGCAGACTGGAGCACAGTGGAGCCGTGCAGACTAAATGGCTGCCGTCAGTGGCCTTACCTATGAACCATGCAGGGAAAGCTTGAATTATTAAAGAGTAATGAATAGAAGGGAATGAAAAAGAAAATACAAAAAGGTTTAGTATATGATGGTCTCACACCTGCTCTACCAAGTTCCTCAGTCATTCAGGTCAATGTAAATAATAGCATGAAAAGTATGACTGATAAGGCATGATCATAAAGGAACACTGACTGCGTTCCTTGAACATAACCTCTATGGCAGAAAAATCAGCCTTGATGGGCAACATTATATAGCCAACATGTCAAATGTCTGCAAATCCACATGGTGGCATTCACTTCCTAGAAGTGGATTCGCACCAATATATGATACTACTGTTGTGTGTCGATTAAAATATTTAATCGCGATTAATCGCATGATTTTTCATAGTTTATTGCGATTAATCGCAGATTTCTTAAATGCTTAAATTTGACTCTACGTATACTTTTTTCCTGACAAAATGCACTGTTTATTCTTAGAAAACAAAACAAAACAAATATAAAAATAATATCTTATTAAAGGTGCTGTAAGCGATCTTTTCATGGAAAAGTATGCAAAAAAAATGTCCAACTCCCTTAAAGACATTATTGAAATAAGTGTCGTGAGATATCTCACCGGTCTCTGTGACAGCTGTAGACTTTATAAACAGCAAACAAAAATGTGTCCGTGTACCACAGACATTGATGCTTTTCACCTGTCAATCATTATGCTCGTTCTCATAGTGTTGTATTTGAAGTGGATCATTGAGGATATGATTCATAATGTTTGTCAGTTGAGGGCGCTATTGTGCCACTGTTGAATTTGACAGTAACAGGAACAAACAATGCTGCTCTTTTGCTCAGTTTTTGTAAAAAATTATCTTTGGAGGGCGGGGTTTAGGAATGAAGGGGCGTGGCTACTTCAGCAGCTCAGTCACGTGAAAGCTTCAAAACACTAAAATCACTTACAGCACCTTTAACATTTTTCAAACAATGTTTTCTGCAATACAAAACAGAAATGAAATAAAATAGCACCAATTCAAGTGACTAATTGATAGAACTAATCCCCATAGGTTAAATATTCATTGCAAGGGGCATTAAACCCTTTAAACCCTCAACCTCCACAATATTAATTGTGGTTATACACATTGCTGCAGCAATCGTAAAGTCGCATTTACATGATTCGCGCCGTTTTGAACTCCACATGAAAAGCGCTTGCAGAGAAAGTCTTATGTTTTTAGCGCTGGCACTGCACACGTAAATTAAACTTTATCCAAACTGTTCGGCAAGACGGAAGCGCAAGACACGTGAGGCAGACACATCACAAAGGTTCCGCCTCACACGGAGCTGAAATGTCCCAAATATAATGTCAAATCGGTAAATGCTTTAAACACGTTAAACTTTTGACATTTTGAATGCGTTAATGCATTAATTGTTCCAGGAAAAGAGTGGGATAGGCTAAAGACAACCTGAAACACAATTTCCAAGGTATTTACCATCTTTAATATAATGAATTTGCGAGTGAAACAGAATATTAAATAAAGAAAATAATGAACGTCGGGACTTTATTTTTTCCATAGGGATTTGACTGACTTTGTGGATGTTACATTATGATATTTATTGGTTGATGTGACCTTTCCCCTCAACAGATAAGTTGTTTCAGAGATGTCAAAAGTGAATACATTTATGAAAGATAATGAAAATGAATTGTCAATATTGATTTCATGTTGTGTTTACAGACTGGACTAGTCCCACGCTATCTCTTATTGAGCAGTGCAGTCTGTGCAATCCCTCAGAGACCCTACACCCTTTAGTCCATTTGCCCTGCCTGAGATCAAATAAAATAAAACTTATCAAAACTATATTGTGAGGCACACACTGCGATCAGAGCTTATGCATTATTCATCACAGACAAAACATTTCATATTAGAAGACAGTGAGGCTCTCTCACCCCCAGTCGTTACTCTTATAGTTTATCTCTCTCTCCCTCTCTCAACTCCAAATACCTTTTCAAAGCAAGATATTATTACCAGACCAGCGGTCTCTAGCAGTGCAGCTCTTTAAAAATTCATCAATGACAGAATCGCCCCATCCGCACGATATCGGTTTACCTTTCATTTGCAAAAGCGTGACGAGACATACATTATTAAGCATCTGCAAGACTGGCCGAGCACACGATATGCTAAGACAAACACAGACACACGTGAAAAGCTGTCTGTCTCGTAAAATTCCCTCGCCAATGTATCAGGTCAGCTTCAAACACATGGGTAGGCCTGCGACTGCCATAGAGGATAATTGTGAAAGTCCACTTCCTCGCTTTAACGGCAAGGACAATGGGCGACTGGGTGGGTCTCCACACCTTTATTTTCTTCCTCACCTCATACTGTCTTTCATCCTGTGAATGGCACGACCATCACATTTGGGAGCAGACAATAAACTGATTTGAATGGCTTGCTGTATTTCAATAAAAGCATGTGTGTGTTTGTAGTGACTTATGTTACAGTATCTAACGCATACAGGCTGAAGGGGGAAAAAATTACATTGCAAAAAAATTATACTTTTCAAAAATATTGCAATTTCAATGGCAATATGTATGATAAACATTTAGCACCTCATGTTGCTGTAGCTTGGATATCAAAGTAAAAAAAACTCACAATAAAACACCAGCTCTCCTGTCTAACAAGGTGGGAGAAAATTACAACCTATCGAGGTCATATTTTGCTCATGCTATTGCCAATAAAATGCGTTACTCTCTTTAAAAAGTGTTCACACTTGAGTCCTCTTTTATAAAATCCCAGCAGTGAACCGAGTAGAAAAGAACGCTGTATTCTTTGCATTCAAATTGCACCTGTACTTTAAAGTGTATTAAGAACTCTTTTTGGTCCATTTTAGTTGTGATAGGGTTTCAATGCACTATTTATTAATCCAGATTTTCAGAACCCAATCCACATCACTAGTTTATAATCGCAGTTCAACACTGAACTGTTATTACTATAAAATAGTAATTTGTTTGTTGTAATTTCTTCTTTCACTTTCACATGGAGAAAGGTGTTTCAGTTAAAACAAAGCCTTTATTTTGATGAGAAAGTAAACCAAAAAACATTCTGGAGAAATGCCTTAGACGACTCCTGGAAAGTCACTTTCACAATGTAAGCAAACCAAAGTCAGAGACCACTGACTGATATCGAATTCGTTATATAGAAGTTTACATACCGACCAAGACCAGTGAATCTGCAAAAGACTAAACTGTGAAAAGACTGTCTCATATGCCCCATGTGCTCTTGGAGTACATGTAGTATACTTAGGCTTGGTAATCGAGAATCAGTTCCATTTAAATAATAATACCAGAACGTTTGATTTTCATGACCTTCAGTATTAACTGTTCTTGATCGTGCATTTTTTTATTTCATGATTGTTATTTATTTTTTTTTATTTATTAATAGCTGTTAAAGCATACCCAATACCACACACACACACACACACACAGAGAGAGAGAGAGAGAGAGAGAGAGAGACCTACTGAGATAATTACCATTGCCAAAACAAGAGGGAGGGCATAATTGCACATAAACAAAACAGCAAATGGAGAGGTAAGACCAAGACTAATTGGCTAATAGTTCAAACCATGTCTAAACCATGTCGACACGTCTTACCTGAGAGGTGACTTAAAGCGATAGTTCACCCAAAAATGTAAATTCTCTCATCATTTACTCACCCTCATGCCATCCCAGATGTGTATGACTTTCTTTCTTCTTCTGAACACAAATGAAGATTTTTAGAAGAATATCACAGCTCTGTAGGTCCATACAATGTAAGTGAATGGGTGCCAAAATTTTGAAGCTCCAGAATCCACATAAATGCAGCATAAAAGTAATCCATACAACTCCAGTGGTTCAATTCATGTGTTCACACACGATATGATAGGTGTGGGTGAGAAACAGATCAGTTTAAGTAATTTTTTATCATATAAAAGATTCTCCTCCCTGCCCAGTAGGGGGCAATATGCATGAAGAATGTGAATCACCAAAAACAGGTGTGGGTGAGAAACCAAACAATATTCACATTCTCCTATCATATTGCTTCAGAAGATATGGATTTAACCACCAGAGTCATCTGGAGCACTTTTATGTTGCCCTTATGTGGATTTTGGAGATAAATTTTGGCAGCCATTCACTTGCATTGTATGGACCTACAGAGCTAAAATATTCTTCTAAAAATCTTCATTTGTGTTCTGCAGAAGAAAGAAACTCACACACATCTGGGATGGCATGAGGGTGAGTAAATGATGAGAGAATTTTCATTTTTGTGTGAACTGTTCCTTTAATGTTCTGCATCATGGTTTTTCTCCAGTACGTAAATCAATTAAGAGATGTGCTTCATGCGGCTACTTACGATTCAGGCGTCTGGCAGCTGAGAGTCCTTCAAGTGTGGTTCTCTTCTTCCGTCCTCTGTAAATTGAGAAAGAAAGTTAAAGACCATTTTCTGTTTTCCATAGGATTTACATGGAAATCTTGGACATTAACCTATTTGCACAAAACTAGTCTATCGTCTCAAAGCTGAAAGGTTTGCACTTCATTCCACTCAAGGCTTTACTGATTAGAGGACAAAACAAATAACAAAAAGAACTTGAACACACTGTACATCATTTCCACAGCAAAGTATCCATGCATATAAACACACACTCTTGAAAAGAAATGGTATGGACACTACAAAGTGTTAAAATGTCATCAAACATCAATTAGTTCAACAAGGTATTTCTGAATGCAAACTTTGAGTTAATGGGGCGTATAAACAATCCGAGTATTAAATCCTTGTTATATCAAAGCCAAGATTTAGTTTCAAATAACAGAGTCCCCTTAAGAAACAGCCCCACTGTCACATAAACTCACCTAGAAAATAAGAATGACCTGAAATGCATAATGCCTTTCAATAATGCACAGTAGGTGTGACCAGATTGCACAGAGGCCGACGAAAGGAAACCAGCTCATACACACCATTCATTGTAACGTACACCACACAAAATGTTTTCATACCCAAATTCCTTCACTCAGATCCCAGGGGTAACATGAGGACAGAGAAGTTCCTGCTGCCTTCATAATACGTGGCAAAGGCAGTAGAAGGAAAAACACACACAACATTTAAAACAGTGCAAGACTGGATGAAATGTGACCATCTACACCAGTGGTTCTCAACCTTTTTTTTTGATGAACGACACCTAATTTATGTGACTAAATTATTCTTACAGTCTGACTGAGTTGGAACTCCTTTCATCAGGTTCTTATTGATTCATCTCTTGGGATTTCAGAAAGCAAACAAAACCAGTTATATTTTCTTACACCGAAACAATTTTTTAGCCTATTTTAAATATTTTATTTTAATTTTTTAATATTTTTTTTCGGATTTACGCATTTCAATTTCATTAAAAAACAAATTATAAAATACAAAAATAAAAAAAATGTGTATTTTGCATTTGCCCTTATGTAAATGTAAATGTATTTATTTATTTATTTATATAGTTTTAACAGACCATATGGGGCATGGATCTTCTTCACTGCCGTGGTTAGATGTAACATGATTTCTATAAAACAAATGTAATGCATTTTTGTAATTATAAACAGTATACCAACTCTAAACACATTTAAAAACAATAAATACACAATATAAATATTTATATGTTGTAACAAAAATGTATTATATTCCCTCACTCCCCTAATGTAGCCTATGACAAATTTAATAGAGCTGAAGTAGTGTTATGATATGGGGCGTGGTCAAGCATCTCCCCGGAGAGAGAGAAAGCGGTAAGGGCGCTTACACCTGAGCCAAATTATGTCTAACACCTGTCTCTAATTTCAGTGAGCACGGGGAGAGCGGCATAAAGAGGGCCACGCAGCACTCAGATGAGAGGGAGTACCTGGGCACTAGAGACCTGACTGTGAAGCCAAGAGCTTATTATTGTAAAGATGAGAGTTTATTTTTCTGAAGTTGTTGTTTATGTTTAGACTGAGTTATTGAACATGGTGAGAGCCGTGAAAGAGTGCATTTGCTGCAGTGGGGAGAATAAAACACTTACCTGAACCAGAAAATCTGCTTCTCGCCTCCTCCTTTAACTGAGAAGTCTTACACGATAATATTATTATATTATCATTAATATTATCTATTTCTGCCTAAAGTACAGTTAGTGTTACTATAGTAAATTCAAGTGTGCTGATGTACAATTATGTGCCGAATTCAAATGGTTTCCGCATCTTGCCCCATGCTTCTCACTGGTTCTTGCAGCGCCGCAATGATCAGAGGTGTGCGTTTAAGAGCTCGAGACTGTGAGTAAAAACGCACCTGCTTTGCGCCCGCGCTGCTCTTTCCATTGAGCCATACCCACCTACAGAGCCATACAGGAGCATTAGCCAAGGTTGTACCTCTACCTGTGTTTTCGACACTGCTAAACCAGATACTTAAGATGCGTCACTAGACTTCAGAATCAGATGACCCATGGTACAAATGCGTCCCACCCCGTATAATGGAGTCTAGATAAACATTTGAATGCAAAGAGGAACTTGACGGTAGATTTGATTAACATGACTGATAAACGCCCCCCATTTGTAACCTAACGTCCCCCTCTCTACTAATTTGTTCTCAGCGCACCCTGGCATCCTTTGTATGACCACTGGGGGTGGTACCGCCCCCGATGAGAACTCCTGATCTACACGCACCTGTGTCTCAAACTGAAACTAAGGGCAATTTCCTGGGATATTTCTGAAGTACTTTAACAAAATCGACCACAGAGGGGCTAAGGCAGCATTGGGCAAGCGTATTGATTATTAGATAAGACAGACAAAAGAACAGCCCTTGGGTAACAGGCTGCTTTCTACACTAGGAATTCGTGTAGCCCAGCTGCAATGGGTTTTGTATTAAGCCATGCGGGCAGGCCCACATGAAAAGAAGCCTTAATGTTCCTGAACAGAGCTCATGTCTGTTGAAAGTCAACATGAAATCAAAACTGACCCCCTTTGCTTTCTCAATTCACACTCCTTGGTTTTGTGAACCATGCAACGGTGACCGTTATTCCAAAAGAGAGAAAAAAAACGAGTGAGCCCAAATGGGATCTGCGTGTTCTGTCATTTTTGGTGTGAAAAATCTGTGAACTTCTGTGGAATGATGGTATTAAAATATGGTATTAAATGGCTAAAATACATAGAGCACTACACCCATTTTGGTCACTAAAAGCATCATCAAATTAGCCAAATCATTTAAACAAATTTACAAGGACCAGGGGATGTGCACGACTTGAATGACAGGAATCAAATTCAGCAGAAATCCGATTTAGTGTGGACCTGCTTATGAGACACCAGTGATGAGCACTCCCAAACATGAATAGAAAATGTCTTTCCAGAGGTCTCCACGGGTCTGCTTTTACATACAGCCTTGATTTACAAGATCCTGATGACTGTTGCATGCTGTGACAACCAACAAATCCATACATTTTTGATTCGCTGAAACGTTGTCACTGTTTTATAAATGCAGAGTCTCTTGTCTGACATCAAAAACCAAAGGAGGAAACTGAACCCTCCAGTAGTGACACTGCACTCGTCTAATCTTGGGGCAGTGATGTAATGTTATGTACGCTTTGGGACAAAGGGCAAAAGAGGGTCGTATTCTTGGAAAGGAGCTATGTAGCACTTTCGTTAGCTGCTCTCAGACAGCAGCTCATCACAACAATGTCATGCTGCCAACACCCCTGAGAGAAACTCAACTGCAGTTTTCTAGGGATGGGAATTGTAAGGAATTTAACAATTCCGGTTCCATTTCTGGCTCCTCTTAACGATTCAGGTTCATTAACTGTTCCATTAACAATTATTTTAGTACTTACGAGGAAGAAATAGTTGGAAATAAAAAGTGCAATTTATTTTGGATTTAGAGATCATCTCATAGCTTGCAGACTTTTTATTTTATTTTATAAAGATATCTTATTTTCAGTCATTTCTATAGAATACCACCAATTTTAACAAAACTCATAATCTGTATAAACTTCATATTGTCCAATTAACAACTAGAGGTCAACCAATAGTGGATTTTGCAAAATCGATAACTAAGGTGGTGGGAAAGGCCGATAACCGATTAATAGGCCAATAGTTCTTAAAATTGGTTTATAATATGTAAAAAAAAAAGAAATCGTATTCTTTCCCTACTATGATGGGCACAGAAAGAGTCGTAAATGAATAAAATCTCAGATGCAATTTATAGTTCAACCAAAATCCCAAAAATAACCATAAAGAAATTAAGATTTGGTGCATAACGCGGGACTTTTAAGAATAAACAAGCCTGAAACACACCAGGGACTCTTATTTTGAAATGACAAAATGATGAAAAAACTACTGGCAACTATTGCCATATATGTTTGCCGCTAACGATAGTCCACAAAGCAACTATCAAAACGATTAATCTGTAAAACCGATATAACGGTCTACCTCTATCAACAACCTTCCGATTTCTTGGTTTAAGTCAAACATGATGAAATGAATGACCTGCAGTTCAGTACATTGAACAGTCATTGGGTCGGGAATCCGGTTACACTGGTGCCTCTGTGTTACATGCTGTAGATTCAAAAGAACCGGCTCACAAGATCAGTTCCTTTAGGAATCGGACTACACTGTCACACCATATGTTTCGTGCCGCTTATTTAATTGCGGTGTCGCAGTGCCACTAAGTGGTAGCAGGAAACATTTTCAGAGATTCTTGGAACGGTGTCGAGTCCTCATCGGCAGAAAAGTGCATGTTCGAGAACCAATAACAGAATCAAAAGACAAGAAATTCATTTGGTTCCGGTACTTTTTAAAAGAAATCTTATTTGGAACCGGTTCTCGATTCCCATAGAGTTTGCTGAAGATGGGTAGCTGCCCCATTAGGAATGATCCTTGTGTATTTGTCAAAAGTAAATTCTAGCAGTACAATACAGAAGGGGCAGAGCTTTTGAGAGCACAACTGTGTTCCCTCTCAAAGAGTGTGGGTCTCCTAAAAGTACTCCATGAAAAGTACTAGTCTACTTGGAAGATAGCCAGCCAAAGAACTCTAGAAACACAAGCAGAAATAAGACTTACACAAACATAATCACAGCACTGGCCCACTGAATGAGTTCTCAATTAGGGAACAGCACTTGGTGACTGGGTCAAGTATATCATACTTTGATTTTCCCCAGAGAAGAGTTCACACACCTACCAAGAAATCCCGATGTAGTGGCATGGGTCAGTTATGCACTCTTACACGAAGGGATTTCGTCAATATATGGAACAAAGCCTCAAAGACTCCAAAGTCCAAATGCTGGTTTTAAAGGTTAAAGAAATATGTAAGATTTAGATAACAGGCCTGTAAAAGGTCATATTTGTTTATAATCTGTTTATAGGATACCAGAAATCCAACCTTTCTGGTTGTGTTTTTAACAAGACTTCCATTCCTGCAAAATGTAACTTCCTTACTAACACTTTCACACCAACCTAGTATAGTTCACATTCTTCTTTTACTCAAACAAACCCTTACAGGTAGTGAGTGCAGCAGAGGGAGTGGATAGAGAGGGTTGTCATGTTCCTGTAAGTGTAAGAAACCTGTCTTGGGTTTCACAAGTCAACATGTTGGGGAAACGGGGGATCTCCATGCTCCTATATCATGTGGATACACAGGACATACATGGATACACAGAGTTTAAACGTGGTGTCAAGCCTTGGCTCACATAGCTGAGCATCAGCTCACCCTAATGTTGTTTGAAACCCGAAATGAAAATTGAAACATATGTTTTCCCATACATTTAGCAATATAATGAAAGTGAATATTGATTCCAGGCAGTCAAGTTGCAAAAAAGAACAATAAAACCACAATAAATGTAGTCAATATGACAATATGCATATGGCTGGGCGATATATCAAATATTCACAATAAAGCCTCAATGATTTTGCAAATGATATAAAATTCAGCAATATCGCGATAATTTTAATGCACTTTTTTTTAAGGCCATTAAGTCCCATAAAGAGTGCATCAGTAGACTAATTCCATGATCCTTTAGGACTGCACAATTAATCAAAATAACATCAAAATGGTGAGAGAATAACAGAAAAGGAGGAAATGACAGCGTTTCACCAGATGCGAAACATTGTCAAGTACACGCAGCACTTTCAGTGTCAAAATAAAAGCACCAGGTGAAGGTAATATAAATCGGACAGAAATATATTAGTATTGAATAACATAAATCTAATCCTCAAAATAAAAATGATAATTCAGTATTATATAACAATCATAATAATAATAAACTTGACTTGGTCCCACAGTAATAATTTAGTATTATGCAATATTCAACTGGGTTCCATAAATTAAGTCAGTTAAGTCATTTTTGCACACCTTGTTCATTCACAAAAATGTTTCATTAAAAATATATGAAGCTAAATAATGCTTTTTATTAAGCTACTATGTATATGGATTATAAATAGAAATACAAAATTGCAAATCAATAAAATGATTAAATCTCAACCTTGTCTCCCTTGGAAACTTGCCTTAATTATTTTTAAATTGATTTTTATTTAATGCCTTTAAAATATTTATTCTATTTAGCTACAATGGCTGTTCGGATTAAATGATGGTTCCTTGAATTAAAAAAACAAACACTTTTTGAGCCATTTAATAGAAAATACATAATTATTAAGATATACTGTATATCAAATATTGTCAATTGGCTGCAAAATATCAAGGTATAATTTTTTTGAAGCCATATCGCCAAGTCTTACTCATTCACTATATTATAAGTATTCTGAGGCCGTACGACAACTTTGTATTATGAACAGAACAGAATTTAAAGATGCACTCTTTTTTTTTTTAGGTTATAATCCTAAAGAAATGAAAAGTCTTTTTGAAATACTTTTTTTAAATCTTAACGGATAACATGAGAAATCTCCAGTCATTACAGTAACCTTATAAAAGCTATTTTATTCAACATGCAGCTGGTGCCTTTATGGGAGCTGCCATGTTAGAATCACATGACCAGTTGTTTACAACTCAATCTCAGCAACCGCCCTGTTACAGCACACTTTCACTCATAGACTGTAAAGTATATTTCTGCAATGTCACTGGTAACTGAAAACTATTGCGCTTGAAAGATGCTGCATCCAAGGCCGTAGGTGTGCAAGTGCAAGATGACAATCAACTGTTACTAAGTGCACCTTAAAGTTGTTAGTCTCTCAACAATGAAATCATTGATTAGCCTAAGTCCCAAAGGCATTGCACAAATCAAACAATGGACACCAATAAACCTTTTTTGGTTCTTGCATGTCTCACGACCAAACGTTATGATGTCAAACCTGTGCCGGCATATTTGATTTGGCCGCTGCCTTTGGGAGTTGTTCATTGATTTGATAGCGAGTAGCAACTTTTCTGTCTGTTCATCATACAAAGTGAATGTTTTTAATGAAAGTGTTTGAGGGGGGGGGGGCTGGGTAGCTCAGAGAGTGAAGCTGCTGACTACCACATCCGGAGTCGTGAGTTTGAATCCAGGGTGTGCTGAGTGACTCCAGTCAGGTCTCCTAAGCAACCAAATTGGCCTGGTTGCTAGGGAGGGTAGAGTCACATGGGGTAACCTCCTCGTGGTCACTATGTGGTTCGCTCTTGGTGGGACGCGTGGTGAGTTGTGCGTGGATGCCTCAGAGAATAGCATGAAGCCTCCATATGCGCTATGTCTCCGCGGTAACGCGCTCAACAAGTCACGTGATAAGATGCGCGGGTTGACGGTCTCAGACGCGGAGGCAACTGAGATTCGTCCTCCGACACCCGGATTGAGGCAAGTCACTACGCCACCACGAGGACTTAGAGCGCATTGGGAATTGGGCATTCCAAATTGGGGAGAAAAGGGGTAAAAAATGTCAATATGAAGTATGTATTCTGGGTTACAGACCTTGAACTCCAGCACACTTGACATGAAAGCTTTCAGACCAAGCATTCTGCAAATTCTCCGTTCTGGTACTGTGAATAATATCAGTCTCTGACAAAACTGTTGTCAGACCAGAAGCACAGGACAGTGTTAACAAGTAGAGGAGTGCTGGCACAGCTGCACCTGGCTGTGGATCAAGAGAAGAGAGGTAACAGCATTCATAAATCATAGCTGGAATGCACGCTCATTCCCTCCGCCCATCCTGCTCCTCTTCAGAGAAGTGTTGGTGCTCTGCTTTGAGGCAGCAGAGACCTGTTTCTCATAACACTGTTGAGTTTGGGTAGGGTGAGGTGACTGATCTGAGATTTACTAAGAGAAGGCCAAACCCGACAGTCTGTGTAATGTTATCAAATCAAGCATTGTGGCCCATGGCGCAGCTCCACCATGAGGCCCACTGCAGAGATCTACAGCTTGCCTTAAGTTACAGCTGCTTGGGGAGATGATAGTGATGGGTTGGGCAAGCAAGTGTCTTCTACAGTTACAGAGAAAAAAAAAATTTGAACACTTCTAATGCATGAGGGATGGCGTATTTATAAATGTAAACTACCATCACACATGCAATATGTGTCTTTACTGCTTAATTTATTAACTCACATACAACAAATAATATTTGACTTCAATATATTTAGGTTTAAAATAACAGGCGTTTTAGATTGAACAATTGTAACATACTATTAAGACATAATTAGCAGTATGACATAATTCTTTATTTACATATCTTAGGGTGGGCGATATACCGCTAGGCATGATAAATCGGTAGAAATTTGGCAATTTTCCAATACATTTTGGATTATCGTCTGTTTCGCGTTTATGCAAAACCGCCACCACACGGCAAGAATTGTGCACATCATTCTATTCACGTAACATGTACGCCATACACATTCTGTCAGATAAATGTAGGAAGGCGGGGAGGCTTTATGTGAGACTGTGAGAATTGAAGAATCAGGGATTTTCCAGATACAATTTTTCAGCGGCCGCCCAAGCAATATTTCGGGCCGCCGAAGCAAATTCAATGGCATTCATCTCGCGTTCTGAATATGCTCCTCATTAGACACACGCAGCTGTGTTTCACATGATTTCTGCACGCTATCTCTGAAGCATGAAAGTGCGCGCAAGTCCAGCAGGCTTCCAGATTGTGCTCCACAGATACTTACGCTACTCAGCTCGGTTTCTCTCTATCGTGGTACAAATGTCAAAACTTGCGTGACCCAGTCGGGGCCTGGGTAGCTCAGTGAGTATTGACGCTGACTACCACCCCTGGAGTCGCGAGTTTGAATCCAGGGTGTGCTGAGTGACTCCAGCCAGGTCTCCTAAGCAACCAAATTGGCCCGGTTGCTAGGGAGGGTAGAGTCACATGGGATAACCTCCTCGTGGTCACAATTAGTGGTTCTCGCTCTCAATGGGGCGTGTGGTAATTTGTTCGTGGATCGTAGAGAGTAGCATGAGCCTCCACATGCTGGGAGTCTCCGCGGTGTCATGCACAACAACTCAAAAATGACCATCTGACGACTCAAAATGGGTAGCTCAGTGGTAAAGACGCTGGCTATGAACCCTGGGGGTTTGCTAGTTCGAATCCCCGGGCATGCTGAGTGACTCCAGCCAGGTCTCCTAAGCAACCAAATTGGCCCGGTAGAGTCACATGGGGTAACCTCCTCGTGGTCGCTATAATGTGATTCGTTCTTGGTGGGGAGCGTGGTGAGTTGAGCGTGGTTGCCGCGGTGGATGGCGTGAAGCCTCAACATGCGCTATGTTTCCGTGGCAACGCGCTCAGAAAGCCACGTGATATAGGGTAGAGTCACATGGGATAACCTCCTAGTGGTCGCGATTAGTGGTTCTCGCTCTCAATGGGGCGTGTGGTAAGTTGTTCATGGATCGTGGAGAGTAGCATGAGCCTGCACATGCTGGGAGTCTCCGCGGTGTCATGCACAATGAGTCACGTGATAAGATGTGCAGATTGATGGTCTCAGAAGCGGAAGCAACTGAGACTTGTCCTCCACCATCCGGATTGAGGCGAGTAACCACACCACCACGAGGACCTACTAAGTAGTGGGAATTGGGCATTCCAAATTGGGAGAAAAGGGGATTTAAAAAAAACATGCGGGACCCATTTGAATTCTTCTGAGTTCGGAGTAAGTTTGAGTAAAAGAAGAATGTGAACTATACTAGGTTGGTGTGAAAGTGTTAGTAAGGAAGTTACATTTTGCGGGAATGGAAGTCTTGTTAAAAAGACAACCAGAAAGGTTTGATTTCTGGTATCCTATAAACAGATTATAAAGGAATATGGCCTTTACAGGCCTGTTGTTTAAGTCTTACATATTTCTTTAACCTTTAAAACCAACATTTGGACAATTTTGAGAGCCGACAGAGAGTCAATCATCTCAAACGGCGAAAGAGCCTGACATTCTAACCAACACTGAGGAGGAAAACAGCTAAAACAATGAGTCATGCATCAACAATTATATCATTTGTCATGCGGATTTTTTAAACACCTCATCGCCCTTAATCAAATTCAGTTCGAATGATGTAAGATTTTAGAAAATAAACCGGCTTTGCTTTCAGATATTCAAACATTCTACAGAGCCTAATTAAGTGTTTTATAATAATAATAATACTAGTCAACAACATCAGACTGAAATGTGAAATTTAACATTGTGGTAAGGTTGATAACCATTTTTTAAATACCACCAATTGTTTTGTTTTTTTACTCTATGTTTGTCAAGTTCCAAATAAAGAGAAAATTATATAAGAGGAAGTAGTTTTCATTTATAAAGTATTTATTTCAAAAACAGGCATTACAATATGGTTATTTAATATATAAACCAAATTCTTTTTTTACATTTAACTATATCGTGATATATTTCGTTATCATGATGTTAAATTAGTAATATTGTGATATAAGATATTTTTTATAATATTGTGATTTCTTTCACAAAAAGTAGCCAGTGCAGCCAATGTTCTTCACATTAGATCTTCCATCATGGTCTTGTTCATATAAAATACTCATTAGATCACATTTGGCCTCATATCGGTCACAGTGGTTGCAATTTAGTCAGGAGTTTGAAACTTCGTGAAAAGTTTAAATCCACTAACACCAGCAGTGGGTCAATTGGGTTTAATAGAGCAGAAGCAATAACAATGAGGGTAGTGCGTGAAATATAATTTATGTCAAATCTGGAGCAACTTGTTAGCAACTAAAAGAACCCAGAAGTGGCGGGGCGGAGCATTTGTTTGTAAACAGTAACTTAATATATATGGTTTTCATTGCAAAACTGATAAGAAAAGTTTAGGTTACTTTAAATTCAAACTTTCTGATGGTTATTGTTGGCTATTGTGCCATGTCTTGTGCTGTTTTTGAGCATCTCGTCATAAGCGTTGCATTCTTAAGTATTGCATAGAACTGCTTTCTATCTGCTGTAATTTGCCTATCTGTTTTTAATGCAGCACATCTTATGTAAAAACCCTCCAAGCAACCATACTAATTATAGCTCCCAATCAGTTGTTCAAGCAACCCATCTACTAGTCGATTCTGAAAATGGCTAGTTTTGCACATCATTAGTATCTACAGCACCTCTCAAACAGCAGACCTTCATGAGGTAAGCTCAGCTGAATCAATCCATACCAAAATGATAAGCAAGGTGTAAATCACTAAGTTGAAGCCAAAATCGTGAGAAGAATCATTTCAATACAAACCCTTCCCTGAAGACACGGAAAGGGATCTCACTGCATCATCATTCAAGCCAACATACAAAGTTCTTAAAAAGAAAAAAAAAAAAAAGAATTTCCTTGAGGGGAAAACCCATAAACATCTGAAACGCAATATTCACAAAGACAGAGAGCCAATCTCAGATCTCAAAGTGCGTAAACATCTAATCAGTCACATTTCATTAACTGCCTCTTACTAGAAATGGCTGGTTGAGTTCATCATGGCAATATCTAGCTTGAGATCAGAATTAACAGGCCACAGAAGTGCATGAAGTAACATGCTGAGCAGATAACATGGTCCATTTCCATTGGGCCATCTCTTATTTCAAGCCCCATGCAGCCAGCCGACAGACTAGAAAGAGTCCATTTAGGAAAAAGTGCCTGCTAAACATAAGGCTGTGCTGCTGGGAGACATTCAGATGCTTTTTACCACTGTGTAGTTATTGTTAGGGCCCCAGACTTCACAGGGGGAAAGAAAGATTTTCATTGGTTCTGTCAAGCAGATGAGGATGACGACAGGAGATGTGAGGTAAAACCAGCAAGCTGAGGTTGGTGTAAGCATGGATGAGTATGTGTGTCACAAATACAGAGAACTCCAACTGTAAAACACTGGCTGCATTGACACAGTCAGTGTTTGGGACTGACACATGAATTTACTAGCAGGTGTAACCCTTGAATTGTGCTGCTCATACAACATATTACATGAGCAGCTCAATCACGGACCCCATTTACATGCACTTAAGAAAAGGGCTTCTTCCAGGTTTTTTGGAAAAAGCATCATTTTGAGACGTTATGTAAATGCGAACAGAGTTATACAAGTTTTTGTGAACGTGCATGTGCATGGACAAGGGGTGGACATTTTCAAGTACTTTTGTAGATGAGTACTCTAATCTACAAAAAAAACGAGTACCCGATTACTCGTAAATTAAAATGCATGTTAAAAATATTCACAAATGCTACCAAGAACAGTTTCAAAATAAGATGACTTCTCAAGATGATTTTGTTTTTTAAATAAACAATATGTAAGGGATAATGTACCGTCAGCTGGTTGTTATCGCAAAATAAACCCCTTCACTTCGCGTTGAGGTCCTGATAACCCTTTTGGGGTTTATTGTACGATAACAACCGACTGACTGCACATTATCCTGCTTATTACATGGCTACTAACCAAATAAATAAATACATGGACATAAATATTGATTTGCATTGAAATTTTGTAATTTGAGAAGAAATAAATCGCTGAACAGCTGAAATCAACCTCCGGTTTGCGTCGGAGTTCTGTTGGTGTTTACTTTGTAAAAATGACCATCTGACGACTCAATATTCAGCTTAATCCCGGGGCCTGGGTAGCTCAGAGGTAAAGACACTGGCTACGAACCCTGGGGGTTCGCTAGTTCGAATCCCAGGGCGTGCTGAGTGACTCCAGCCAGGTCTCCAAAGCAACCAAATTGGCCCGGTTGCTAGGGAGGGTAGAGTCACATGGGGTAACCTCCTCGTGGTCACTATAATGTGATTTGTTCTCAGTGGGGCGCATGGTGAGTTGGGCGTGGTTGCCGCGGTGGATGGCGTGAAGCCTCCACATGCGCCATTTCTCCGTGGCAACGCACTCAACAAGCCACGTGATAAGATGCTTAGGTTGACGATCTCAGACACGGAGGCAACTGGGATTCGTCCTCCACCAGCCAGACTGAGGCGAATCACTACGCGACCACAAGGACTTAAAAGCACATTGGGAACTGGGCATTGCAAACTGGGAGAAAAAGGGGAAAAATCTAAAACAAAAAAAAACAAAAATATTCAGCTTATTACAAGACTACTTTCCAAATAAAGAAATAAATGCACATGAAACAGTGAGTTGAAATTATTTTATTAGCTTACTTGTAGAGATCGCACAATGCTCCGAGAAGCAGGAGAGATGGCTCGCAGAACCCCGATAAACAGTCTGATACGTCTCGTAGCCATTGTGAAATCCCCAGCTGTGCGAGCGTTACAGAGCAATATCTGACCGCTGGATGGCAGCACTGACCAATCAGAATAGAGTATTCAAGAGAATTGAAAACAAAAAACTTACTGTTTGAGAGTATGAACTGGCTACATTTTTTGACTATAATTATATCTACATTTGTTAACAACCAGACATGTTCTTTATTTTTATTTACTTTTTCTCCCCTTTTCTTCCAGGTTTTGGCATGCCCAATTCCCACTACTTAGTAGGTCCTCGCGGTGGCGCGGTTACTCACCTAAATCCAGGTGGCAGAGGACAAGTCTCAGTTGCCTCTGCTTTGGAGACAGTCAATCCGTGCATCTTATCACGTGACTCATTGTGCATGACACCGCGGAGACTCACAGCATGTGGAGGCTCATGCTACTCTCCGCGATCCACGCACAACTTACCACACGCCCCACTGAGAGCGAGAACCACTAATCGCGACATAAGGAGGTTACCCCATGTGACCCTACCCTCCCTAGCAACCGGGCCAATTTGGTTGCTTAGGAGACCTGGCTGGAATCACTCAGCTCGCCCTGGATTCAAACTCGCGACTCCAGGGGTGCAAGTCAGCGTCAATACTTGCTGAGCTACCCAAGCCCCCGCCAGACATGTTCTTTGCAATTAACAACCGGTACTGATTGGTTTATACTGATTCGTTGCATCCTCAATCAACACTGATTTAAAAATGAGATGTCTTTTAAAATTTTCCTTCAACCTGAAATAAGTCTTTAAAATTCAAATATAATTTAAATTTGAAATATAATTTGAATAGATTATATTTTAGTACTACAAACAGGAATGACAACCATTTTGCTGTGTGAACACTGCTGTTGTGAAATCCCTGAAAAAGGAAGAAAATGCTGTTCTTCTGTTCTCTATCTAATCTTATCATCTCCCTCCTCTGAGATGATCGCCAACCAGATGGGCCAGCAGTCTCAAAAAGGCATTTGTCTTCATTAGATCTGAGAAAATGAATAAACAGACTCTGCCGTCTGTTTTTCCTGTGCAGACTTTGGCAAACACACATAGACACACTCAACAAGGCTCACAGTAACAAACAGCTGCACTCAATATCAGATACAACACACCTTGACACCCATTGCCCAATTCACACACATTCATTAGGATAATGGAACACAATTCCAACATTCAGGACAGCAAGCTTAATGACCATTAAGCTTGACATTTATAGCCATGAGGAACCAAGGAAAGTTTTACCGCAGTCCATGAAACATTGTTGACCGTGGATGCAACGGGCAGCATGCACAAAGAGGCAGCACAGAACCATATGCCAAAAAATCGGAAAGCTTCCATTGTCCTTTAACCCATCAACAGCTAGTCATCAGTTCCTCCAAAACTCCAAGCAGAGAAGAAGGGAGTGAAAGGGGAGGGAGTGCTGCTATATTACATTTCCACCGGTGTGGGGAGAGCAATTTCAGCAGCTGAAATTCAAGACAGTGTCTTCTGAGTTTTAAGAATCTCAAGAGTGAGCCGGTCTGAACAAGACAATAAGCACACAAAGAGAACAGAGAAGAGGAAAAGATGAGAAAAGGAGAAGAGCGCTAACTGAAATTTGCTCAAATGAATAAAAAGGTGTAATAGATGAGAGCTGATTCTAAAATCAGCTTAACAATGTAACAAATAAAGAATCATTTTTAACAGGCGTGATTTCTTGAATATGAATATACAACAAGTGCCCATTTAGATTTAGAAAAAATTCACTATTCATAGTTAATAACTAAACATAATTCTCAGCTGTGATGTGACCTGAAGGCTCAGAAGGGATGATTAGTCCTACCCTAACGTCCTGTTTCAATCAGGACAGAATACTGTACTGGTCTTTAAATGAAGCATCTTTCAAAGTCAGACAGTCTTTTCAAGATCTCTCCGTCCATCTCTGCCTCTCTACAGGAAAACAGAGGTTTCTTTCAGAGCTCTGAGCAAAGGTAGTACGGTTAGACGAGAAGTTCTTTGAGGACCGTCCCCTGATCACTGGACATACACTGGAGCTCATTGTCCAAAGTGGGGTCCTGACTGAGAAAGGAGAACTGTGGGAATAGACACTGCAAAGCCTACAGTCTGCGGTCTGCCCAGACACTAACCTGATGTCTGATGTACCACTTATGATCAAAAGTCACTCTCATCTGCTGATCTGGGTGCTGCTTCCCCTCAGCAGATCTGCAAACACCAAACAGAAGAATTCATTAAACAGCACACATACTGTACGTGTTCCCAAAAGCATTCATCTTCTCAAAACAAGAGAAATACAGGAAGCAGAGGAACCATCCCATGGCAAACAATGCCCTATGATATACACTCACGCTACTTAAATCCTTGCCCTGACTGTAAACATTAGAATGCTTGGACAGTCTCGCTCCTTGACACCTCAAACAGCATCCATTTAGTTGACATGGTTCAACACACAAACTGTCGCTCCCTCTCTTATGTTTATGGCCCATTGTCCACTCATGCATTTCCCCACTTCCTGCGTTTAGCCACTATCAAATCTCTTCATCCTTGATCTTGTCTATACCAGTGGCATGTTGGGACTGGAGCAGAGCCAGAACTGGGCTCAGTAATGGCCTACGATCAGATATTACCCAAAGGCAAGGACAGCACCAGTACTGCATCTGACAAGCAGAATTTATTTGTGCAGTCATTTCCAATTAATTTTCCATTTAACAAAACTGGTAATGTTGTTGGTATTACTTTAACTACACACTGTAATATGAACAACCAGTCTGCACTGTCCTCCGGATGAAGTGTTTTTGATTCACTAAAAAGAACTCACTTTTAATAGTTATTCGTTCGAGAAGCTGATCACACTGATCACAATGTATAATTTACTACAGACTAAATAGAAGCCCTGTCAGAGTATCTGAGTTCAGTATTTCGTCTACATTGATGGAAAAATGCACATTTAAAGCCGAAAGGGCTTTTAACCCCGGGTTATCTGCATTCTAAACCCCACTTTTAACCCCGGTGTGACGAGGAGGAGGGCGTGGTCAGGCCG
This sequence comes from Myxocyprinus asiaticus, assembly GCF_019703515.2. Lineage (NCBI taxonomy): Eukaryota > Metazoa > Chordata > Actinopteri > Cypriniformes > Catostomidae > Myxocyprinus > Myxocyprinus asiaticus. Next base: position 1,940,271 of record NC_059351.1, on the reverse strand, counting down.
TGGCGATGCATGGCCGGCGCTGAATCAGCTGATCAGTGGAAGAGCGAGATAAAGGGGAGCCGGAGGAGCCAGTTCTCAAGAAAGAGAGATGCACGGCCATGTTGCATGTGTGTCTGTGTTTGTTTTATGTTGTTTAAGTTTGAGTTTTAACATTAAACTTACGTTTACTGTTCAGCCGGTTCCCGCTGTCTCCTTGCCCATCCTTATAATGATACACCCGGGTAAAGCAATGCTTCACACTTGTAATTTTGAAAGGGGGTTAGCACCGCCCTCCAGAGCAGGGTTAGCCCCACATTTGCGTGGTTAACCCTGTTTTCGGTGCCAAACATATACAGTGTGAAATGATGTGGTGTTAGAATGTTTTAGAAAGTTGTTCAGCAACAGACAACCAATCATATAAGACCTCAGTACCTACCTTATTAAATATTCATGCGCTTTGTACAACCGCTGAAACTTTCACACACTGTTTACGTTCTCCGTCTGAGGAAACCGGTAAAGTGTCCAACAGTGGTGGCAAATGAACTGGCATGATGAAAAGAGAGTATTCCGTGTTTTCATGGCATATTTCAGAAGACGAAAGACAAACAGAGCCGATTTGCTTGCCGACATTTCCAGAGTAAAGCAACGGCTCCATTGACAGGTTGCGTGTCCGTCGTGAGCTGTTTTCGTCCAATTTTTGTTATCAATTAAGTACACAAATAAGTACGTTAACCCGGGGTTTATGAATGTACAGTGTGAAACATCAGAACATGAACGCCCAGGATTAATTATTAAATCCAGGGTAAAGTATGAACGGTCTGAAACATGAAACTGGATAACCCAAGACTCGGTTTACCTGGGGTTTAGAATAACCCAGGGTTAACGATTTCAAGTGTGAAAAGCCCTTTAGTCATATCTGCGCCACTAGCGCCACCCAATGAAATTTGCAAAACAAACTATATTTTCAAAACAGCTTTCTGTATACCCCCCTCATCTGCTGTTGCTCAAACAAAGAGACAGACCCGCCCCAAACTCAGGCCATTGGTTGAGTGACGTTGTTGGGTGGGGCTAAGCAGGTCGCTTTAAACAAACACACAAATTGTTACAGCGCCACAGAGACACAGTGTTTACAGCTTTTGAGAAAGTTAACCTATAAATGGCTTACCAATAGTTGTCTGCATATTACGCTGAGATAGATGAGAGTATTTTAACACTGAGAAAGTTAAATACGTTAGCTTTAAGAATTTGAATGTTCTTGGAACGTTAATGGAATGTTAAAGGTGCTGTATGCGATTTTTTCATGGAAAAGTATGCAAAAAATTTTCCTACACTCTGAAAGATATTAATGAAATAAGTGACAGCTGTAGACTTAATAAACAGCAAACAAAAATGTATCCGCAGACCACAGACACTGGCGCTTTTCACCTGTCAATCATTTTGCTTGAAGTGGATCATTGAGGCTTTGATTCATAATGTTTGTCGGTCGAGGGCACTATTGTGCCACTGTTGAATTTGACAGTAACAGGAACAAACAATGCTGCTCTTTTGCTCGGTTTTGATCTCAAAATTATCTTTGGAGGGCGGAGTTTAGGAATGAGGGGGTGTGGCTAATTCTACAGCTCAGTCACGCGAAAGCTTCAGAACGCTAAAATCGCTTACAGCACCTTTAATAGAAACAAACGTCATGAAAATCACGTTTTCTGTATTATTATTTTTTTTAATGGAACCTGTTCTTATTAACTCTGTTCCCAACCCTAGAGGCCACCCAGTAAATCATTTGAAGCAAATTTCATATTTGATGCAATTTGACCTAAAGATATCACAATCTCACTAAATTAATTCACTTGCGTATGTCCGACTTCACTTGTCAGAACTGTTTACTTGTTGGATAGCATGGCACAGACAACAAAACCTGTGAGAACCTTTTGACCCGGTTTACACCTGGTATTAAGTCTTGGGTGATCCGATCACATGTGGTCGAGTCAGACACCTAACTCTGTTTACACCCGGGGGCTTAAATTGTGGTCCTAGTGTTCAGATTTCAAGGGGAGGGTCTTCATTTCATGACTACAAGTGAGGATTTCATGATTACAACGACTATGTCAGTGTGTTACTACATGAAAGACAAATAAAGTGCAAAAAAAAAAAAGGCACACTGTTTCTCCGAGATGCGGTTGAAATTTTATCCAAGCACAATCAAAATATTTCACGCAGTTGACTGACAGTTGAGGGGTGTTGCTTCGCTGCTATTCAGTACGCATTCAGGACTAATTAACTTGCACCTCAAATGCAATGTGGTCACATACGTTTTTGACTACCTTCATATGTGATTTTTGTGATCTGTTCACAAAACGTTTTGCACCCAGTTTACACCTGTATTTAGCGCTGACCACTAATGATCGGATCACCTGAATGAATACCAGGTATAAACGGAGTCTTCAAATTCTACAGAGAATTTTCTACTTAAAGCACAGTGGAAAAAAGACCAACATCTCACACAAGCCGGACATTTTAAACAACACTTATGAAGAAAAGTTGAACACATTGTGCCATCCATTGAGCTTTTCAAAGTACACATCACCATCCATCCTTACAACAATTCATCAGATTTTACTGCAGAAAACTGGTATTTTGGCAGAAATGTTGTAGATTTATCATTTTCAATCTATTGGGGGGAATGATTTTTATTACTACTTTTGCAGCTTGTACTTACAGTTTCTAAATGTCATTAAGCCATTTAAGCCTAATCACAGTAAAGAGGTCCAGCATAAAGCATAATCAAGGGCACTGAAGCCTGGCCTTCCATTATACAAATCAATCATTTGTGCAAATCTTTTATAATGCTCTCTGAATCTGTAATAGCAAGAAAAACTTTGTTTTCCTTCATTTTAAGAGATGATTAAATCATTCAATCAAAGCCAAACACATCTACAACAAGATTATGTCAATGTGGTGAAGAGATATCAATCTAATGAGTAACCACTTTCCAGGGTGACCTGTCAGGACCAACAGCCTCCAGCCTGAAGTCCTTCATCAGAGTTAAATTGCTAAACGTCTGTGTTGAATCACTCTCAGAGTAAAGATAAGAGCTAATTAAAAATACATGATTAAGGAACGAAAACCCGACCTTGAACACCAACTTGAGTGCAAAAATGAATTTCAAACCTAGAGTCCTTTTTTACCATAAATTTCCACCTCTGACCAGCCACAACTAGTAGACGGCTGAATGTAAAAGTATAGATTTACAGTACAATATATTAAATATTAATCTGTTTCTCACCCACACCTATCATATAGCTTCAGAATATAGGGATTTAACCACTGGAGTCATATGGATTACTTTGATGTTGCCTTATGTTGCTTTTACACGGGACGCGGTGGGCGGCAGGCTTTGCTTGCGATCTTGCCGCTTCTCGTTTGTACAGCCGTTTTCCATTCACACCAGAAGCGGTGTGAAACGCGCCAGTAGAAGTGCAATAATGCCACCCACTGCTTCAGCTCAGACATTGCATCTATGAGGCGATTACTGTAAATATTGTATTAGTTTTCATGTAAGGGATTGAACTTAAATAAAATGGCACTTATTTTTTCATCAAATGTTTTACAACTATAAATATTGTAATAAGCTACCTGCCACATGTCTCCATCATCTGATTGATTTGATTGAGTTCTGCCTTTTTTAAAGACTAAAGAAACAGACTGCATGTTACTTCATATTTGTATTGGTAAATTGGTATAGTATAAATAACATCACATCAATAATTAAAATGGGAGGGCTACAAATGAACATTCAAAATTCACAAAACTCCCGCCTGGGCAGTTGTATTTTCTGTTTATCTAAAGTTGATGTTTCAGACACCTGTTGCAGAAGAGAAAATTAAACTATACTGTCCATGATTTGTATACATTACACAGTCGTTTATTTTCCAGACATGTTTCCGTAGTCTATTTTCACCTGGTACACCGACTTGTCCTCTCATAGCTTTCCATGAGGCTGTTTTCTTATTTATGTCTCTATAAATGCTAAAGAAGCGTTATACAGCTCAGGAAATTCAGCAACAGTGAGTATATTCATCTCCATGTTGTTTTTGACTACATAAAAGCTAAATGTTGTTTGACTGGTTGTGAATAAATTCAGCTCTGATTGGTCAGTGATACCTTATACCTATACCTTATTTGGGCATTTAAATGTGATTGGAATTTGAAGTGCACAATAATCACGGTTGTCTCTGATAACCGCGATCAGATCTGGGGGGGCCTGGGTATCTCAGCGAGTATTGACGCTGACTACCACCCCTGAAGTCGTGAGTTTGAATCCAGGGCGTGCTGAGTGACTTCAGCCAGGTCTCCTAAGCAACCAAATTGGCCCAGTTGCTAGGGAGGGTAGAGTCAGATGGGGTAACCTCCTCGTGGTCACCATAATGTGGTTCTCTCGGTGGGGCGCGTGGTGAGTTGTGCATGGTTGCCGCGGAGAATAGCGTGAAGCCTCCACACGTGCTACATCTCCGCGGTAACACGCTCAAAAAGCCACATTATAAGATGCATGGATTGATGGTCTCAGACGTGGAGGCAACTGAGATTCGTCCTCCGCCACCCGGATTGAAGCGAGTCACTACGCCACCACGAGGACTTAGAGCACATTGGGAATTGGGCATTCCAAATTGGGAGAAAAGGGGAGGGTATATAAATAAATAAAATAATCGTGACAGGACTAAACCTGCCACAAGTAGAACATATCGACGCATCTGATCCCTTACAAAAATATATACAGAGGTAACATCTTGACAAAATGTATATTTTTGTTAAATATTTTTGCTTCTGTAAAACCATAGTAAAATTAACATGGCATCTTCTTCAAACTGAACGCTTTAAGTTTTTTTAGTTTTAGTGCACTTAAGTATTTTGGCGTAAACTAGGTTTATCGTGGTCAGGTTTTGTAAGGGGATGCTAAAGGGATGGCTACTATGAAACATGCAGGGATGTAAACCCCCAAGTTAAAATTAAATCACACATTTCTCTACTAGACTATTTTTAAATCACTGTTAGACTTAAAGCCAAGTTTGCAAAACTTTTGCAACACAAATGTAGAGTTGTGTGTCAAGCCCATAAAGCACATTAAATGGAACTGAAATTGAGAAAGAAACAAGAGAAAAAGAGGGACAACCCTGCTGTCCTGTAGGGCTTTGGTCACTGTGACAGAACTCTTTGGGATTATCCTTACTAATAGTCCTTAAGTCATTCTAACTGAGCTGCCAGATGCTCATCACTCTGCATACAGCCACAAACAACATCTCATAAAAATGGATGGCACTTTAAAGGGCCTTTTCCTGCACTTTTGTAGCATTAAGCCTAATTTCTCACCTAAGTCTTCTTAAAATTGATATTGCAGTACAGCTGATACTGTGGACACCTGGATGATTCATTGCTTTGGATAAGATTGTCTGTTAAAAGATTAAATGTAAAAGCTCACTCATAACGGTCAAAGTTTCTTGGACCAAAACAGTAACTTTTTCTTCCATGACCATTTTCCACTTTCTCTCTAACCCTTGCACAACGAAATTCGGCGGCCAAAATATGGTCATCTCAGTGGTAATCCGTGCGATCAGGACTTTCGCCTAATGGGATTTCCTGTGGTAAAGAAATTTTGTGTGGTGCTGAAATTGGGTGAACTTTGAAACGTGAATTTGCAGCATTGAGCAAAAGGAAGTTTAGTTTGGCAGTGGGCAGTGCTTGGTAAATTGCTCCACTAAATATTCACAATGGATGAGAAAATAATTTTAGCAATGAGCTTCTTTGACTTCACTATCCCAGAGTAATGTAATGAAGCGCAATGTAAAAAAAAAGGCTGCTCCACATGTACAGGGTATCTGCAGGTATCAGCACTTCCGATTTAATACCTTTTTCAAGACCTGCGTGTTATTTCAAAAACCATCACATAAAGTGTGATTTTTTATTTATTTCTTCCAATTTGGAATGCCCAATTCCCACTACTTAGCAGGTCCTCGTGGTGGCGCTGTTACTCACCTCAATCCAAGTGGCGAAGGACAAGTTTCAGTTGCCTCTGCATCTGAGTCAGTCAATCCGTGCATCTTATCACGTGACTTGTTGTGCATGACACCACGGAGACTCACAGCATGTGGAGGCTCATGCTACTCTCCACGATCCACGCACAACTTACCACACGCCCCATTGAGAGCGAGAACCACTAATCGCGACCACGAGGAGGGTAACCCCATGTGACTCTACCCTCCCTAGCAACCGGGCCAATTTGGTTGCTTAGGAGACCTGGTTGGAGTCACTCAGCACGCCCTGGATTCAAACTCACGACTCCAGGGGTGATAGTCAGTGTCAATACTCGCTGAGATACCCAGGCCCACAAAGTGTGATTTTTTTTTATCAGAGGAACATCACTTCAACCAAATACATAAAATAAAATGAAATCCTTGTTAAAAATAATTCAGGTGTGTATTCTGCAGTTTCACTAAATAAACACAAGGAAGAATTATATTTAATAATGTATTAATTTGCACCAATACAGCAATTGTTAGTTTGTATGCGATTTAATGCCATGCCAGCTTCCATGGCTATTTCCATTGTGACACCTATACAGCAATACAGTAGGCCTAATAAAAAGCATTATTTAACAGCATACATATTTTTCTAAATCATTTTTGTGAATCAAAAGGATTACAGTACAACTTTATCCACTTTTTTTGGAAACTATTTGAATTACTTAATTTTTCATATTATTATTATTACTAATATAATCATCGTGGGTCCCAGTCAAGTTTATTATTATAATAATACTTCATTATTATTTTAAGGGTTAGATTTGTTTTATACAGTATTTATATATTATTTAGTATTTACAATATTTACTTCACCTTCACTTGGAGATTTTATTTTTGCAGAACTGGAGCCATTATTTTGGCGGAAATTGCAGTGTTGATTTAACAGTTTATGTGTTGTTCCTAATTTTAAATCTGGTTAAATGCTGATCATCAGCTAATGTGTGAATCTGCAGCACTTTGCTTTCACACTGCATGTGAACCGCTCTGAGAGCACTATAAACAGTGCATGATCATGAGCCCCGTACGTGCACACAGAACAGTGTGTCACTTGTTCGCTCTGAACCGCACACATGTATTAATCTTATTTGACAGTATTCACCATGCAAAACAGAATAATCAATTTATTTATTTCAGCCTAGCAACCAAAGGAGGGAAATGTTTAAACAAAAATAATAATAATAATACCTTGGGAAATGTAAGTCAAGACCTGGCCTTCATTTTGACCAAATTGATTGAATACCTTTTAATACTTTTTAATGACCCACAGATATCCAGAAGATTTTTGTGGGTTTCACGATCACTTAACATCCGTCCACGCCTTCATCTCGCCAGCAGAATTTCACCTACAGTATGGCCGAGCCTTTGGAAAGGAATGAGCCGTTTTTAATACAGTGCCTATAAAACTTCAGTATGTAAATGTCCGATAATGCACATATTGGGAAAGGTCATCTGCAGGGGCCAAGCTGATGAACACTAAACAGTAGTGGTGCACCAATCAGGAAACTTGAAGCCGATACCAATCACCGATATTTCAACTCTGTGATCGGCCTGTACCGGTACTTTTTAAAGTGCCCTTTGCAAGCTACATGCCGCACACTGTAAAATTACAATCAATTTACATTCATTGTGAAATGCTAACATTTATTTGAATTAAAAACAGTTATGAATAGTTTTGTTGTCCTTATCAAAGATCATTGTGATATAATGGCAACCAGTAAACACTATGAGAGCATCAGACGAAGCAGAGAAAAGTTCAAATACAAAAGAGATATATCCATTAAGCTCCAAAACCGCTCCAGTGAAAAATCATCAGTATCTATGATTTGTTTACCGTCTTTGGTGTTTTTGCTTGAATGCAAACCACTAATTATTACACAACTGCATGAAGACATGTTGTGGTTATCGAAGGTTAAACTGTATTAGTGGTATTGTGACAAAAATATATATCTGATTTAAAAAACAAAACAAAACAAATCGGGGTTCACACAAAATAGCCCTGGGATGAGCGAGTCATTGAAAGATTGGGAGCGTGCATGTCTGATTGACATCAAGAGCATGTGTGTTGAGGGAGTGAGACTGAAACTCAAATGTTTGATTGTCCCATCTCACGTTATATCACGTATAGTCAGATTTGTGTCAGATGTCATGCTTCGAGGGCTGAGCAAGTGCTCATTCATGAGAGTAGCAGTGTATCGGTATGTTATTTCGTGCATGAATCTAGGAATGATAGGCTGACCGCCGATCACAGATTTAAGACCAAGATCAGCCGATTTAGATCAGTGGCCGATCAATCGCCACCACCCTACTACACAGGCATTGTGTAAATGTGAGAGGTGATATGAATATGTGCTGCAGAACAAGCCATTTTTGCAGCTTCATTAGAGCTTTGCATTGTGAACATTAGAGCTTTAGAACATCCTACGCCAAACTCTAGATACTGTTTTCCATTATATGGCCCCTTAAAAATCTTATATTAGCAATCAGCTGTCAAACAAGCTCTGGTCCTATTAAACAAGTGGTTCTGCTGTTTCTGGTGAAAGTGAACCAGACTGAGGGGCATCTCTTGAGATTCTTCAGTTGGCTGGTGCTAAAAGAGGCCGAGACTTTTAACAAAGCTTGATGGGCCTGTCCTTTCTGTAGAAACACAAGAAGCCAGATCTCCAGCTCCAGTACCTGAATTCTGATGCTCAGTAAATAATTCAGTGAGAACAGGATGGAAAGACAGCATGAAGGTGGGCCAAGGAAAACGTAGATGTTCTGTTCTGAGGTCTGAGACAAAGTGAGGGTGGGAGCACTTCTGGGGTAGCACATTTAAAAAAAAAAAAAAAATGGTTTTATTAAAGGAACTCTGGAATCAAAAAGATGACGTTTCTCCAAAGCAGTGAAAGGTTGTTTCACATGAGGTCTGAGAACTGTGCTAAAGGCAAAAGGCTCCTTCAAGAATTGAACATTATGCAAGCTTTGGCACATGGCGAATCTATTACCCAAAAAGCAGAGCACCAGGCTTTTGCTTCAGAGGGAGTTTGGCGAAAACCTTTGCTGCAAACTTCTCAGAAGGACAAAAAAACATCTAGAGATACAAATGCACCCAAAAGAGTTTACTAAGTGAGTGTTGCAGATGGTTTGCTCAACTGAGTCAGAATCATCCTGCGGTGCTAGTGGAGGATGCTGGGAGGCCACGGACCACGATCTTCAAGATACATTCACAAAGCCAGGTGTTACCATGGAAACAGCCCATTCACAGGGGCCCCCTTCGTGTAGAGAGACTGTCCTGCGCCACAACAGTCAGAGAGATTGTGTGTGTGTGTGTGTGTGTGTGTGTGTGTGTGTGTGTGTGTGCGCTTGTGTTTGGGCGAGAGATCAGGGAAAAAAGGCCTTGCTCTTCACGAACCAAAAGACACCAGTGTTGGCTTAACAGAGCTATGAGTGCTCACTTTAAGACTAAGCAGATCTGGGTTCCTCTGTGTGTGAAGTCCTGAGAATTCCTTTTTGTCCGAAATGAAAAGCGAGATGTATGATGGTTGAAGAGTGAAAATGACAAATCTCATATTTGCTGATCACAGTTAATGTGAACTATAGTGAAAGCATCCAGGGCCAAGTGAAGCAGTCATTTGTCCCATGCTGATGTTTCGGGGAGTAGGTGGGGGGGCAGGGCAGCTGTTGGGTCCCAGGGTGAGACCACAAAGACACAGAGAACACAAAGAGCTCAAGACAATGCAGAGAGCTACCCTTTCACAACCTCTCACAGACCCTATTGAGCGCTACAGCAAAAGACTCTGGCGGAGGTAATCCTTTTTTATCACTTTAAGAGAGTGAGTGGAAACAACATGATGTACAGAAACAGAAAGAGACTGAGAGAGAGAGATTTTTAGTATTACTGGAGCATATTTCCTCAAGACAATCCAAAGTCTTCTTAAATTAAAATATACACAAGCAGACATTACCCAGAAACTGCTTTAATAGATATCATATCTACACAGCTGCAATGTTGAATGAGGATCCCTCTCCGATATTGCCAAGCAAAACAAATAGTAAACCTAATACACAACCCAAAAGCAAATACTACAAAATGTTCAACAGCAACAGATGGATGCGAAGGCCTAAAAGGGTTTTGATAATAGTGACTAGATGAAACGTCATCCTTTGCAAAATCCTGAAACCAGTTCAACCCACAATTCAACCATGATCTGTATCACGCAACACAATAGTGTTATTAGTAAACACACAAATGGTGATATCGTGATTTGGGCTTTTTCCTCATAATTTACACTCCCTTATGCACTGTCAAACTCTATTCTGCTGGACACAAACGAAGATATTTTGAAGGTGTTTTTTTGTCCATACAAATGCAAGTCAATGGGGTCCAAAACTTTCAAGCTCCAAAAAGGGCATAAAGGCAACATAAAAGTAATCCAAACGACTCGAGTGGTTTAATCCATGTCTTCTGAAGCAATAATTCCGTTTTGGGTGAGAAATAACCTTAAATGTATCTCCTCAGTCAATATAAATCTTAACATCAACAGTCTACTTGGGGCAGTTCATCAGAAAACCTTGTTCAATCTTCCTTGCTGTCCTTTTTAGAGCTTGAAAGTTTTGTATCCCACTTGCTGGGTTTCCATCCAGAATGTTTAGTATTTTTAAAAGCGCATTTCAAAAAATTCGACTTACGAAAATACGAATTGTTGCGCGTTTCCATCCACTACGTAATGCAAATTATCATGAGGGAAATGCCTCGTTAATAATTCCATCTGCTTATCATTGCTACTAGTGTGCAATCACTTCTAGTTTGGCTTGATATTTTGACAAGGAATATTTTCTTATTTAAAGGTGCAATATGTAATATATTTACTGTACTAAAGCAAAAAATTATCATAATATGTTTTCAGAGATTTAGGAAACATGCTAAGTTGAAATACCGGCTTCTCCGAAAACAATGCTACAGCCAGTATATTCTACTTTGAAATGTCCGTTCCGGGCCGGAATTTCTGTTTGTGTTTTGGCCTGTGTGATCCCGCCCACTGCCCATTTCCCAATAGTATATCCACACACCGAGTTGCCAGATTTGAAACAAGTTAGCGCGCAAACACAGCGCGCTGCAGCCATGGAAGCCAGCAATACATCTAGCTAACATTGACAGAGTTATAAAAAATCCACATGAGCTGGTTTATAATTCGCAAACAATAAAATCAATGCAAACGTATACATTAGCCGATAAATTTACAGTGTAAGGCTCGTCGCTTGCCATTGTCAGTTTGCTCGTTCCTGTTGCGTGTCCTCAACCTGGCAACCCGCGTCTGAGGAGGAGGGGGCGGGGGAGACAACTTTCTCCAATATTTTGAATTTGGACTGCAGTACCCATTTTAAACGCTTGATGTCAATGTGACATATTGCTCCTTTAATGTGATTTATTTATATTATGTAAATATTGATTAGTGACATTTTGGTCAGAATGTTGGATTGCTGTACTGACCTTAACAGCTGGCAACAATGCACTATTGTGCAGTTAATATACTGCATAGGATTGTCTATTTAGTGGATTTTCTGTAGAAACTGTATGTGGCACTGCCTGGAGACTAGCAGGATTCTTCTGGGAGTAGAGCTGGTGAAGAGGGATTTCGCTACAGCAATCTCTGGTATGATAAGGTGGCCCATGTAATGTTCTCCCAGCTGCCTATGATCTCTTAAAACCCTTCATGACAGAGTTCTGAGTTACTGACATCACTCTTGCTCTTAGTGCCCAGGAGCTCCGCATGGACAATCTCTATGGGCCAGAGAGCAGTTGTTACCGTGACATTGCAATAAATTGTACCAAATGCAAAGATGAATACCACATTTTGAAAGTTAAACCCGGAGAAGAGATGAATTCAATGGAGTAATGAAGAGAGATGACACTAGGTATGATTCCCCAAATAGCCTCTTCCTGGATTAGGTCTTAAAGGAGAACATTATGGAAAGCTTTGTTTCTGCTTTGTCCCATAGTTAGTGATCTTAAGATGTTACAGATGTATAAACCTTTCTAAAACGGTTCATTCGACATTTACATGGCATTATACTGCATCTCCGTTAGCGAGCGATGCGATAAAACTATCACTTCTTTTTATAATGACATATTTTGGAATCCCCAATTCCCACTACTTACCAGGTCCTCGTGGTGGCGTAGTGACTCGCCTCAATCCGGGTGGCGGAGGACGAATCTCAGTTGCCTACGTGTCTGAGACCGTCAATCCGTGCATCTTATCACGTGGCTTGTTGCGTGCATTACCGCGGAGACGTAGCGCGTGTGGAGGCTTCACGTTATCCGCTGCGGCATCCACGCACCATGCGCCCCACCGAGAGCGAGAACCACATTATAGTGACCACGAAGAAGTTACCCCATGTGACTCTACCCTCCCTAACAACCAGGCCAATTTGGTTGCTTGGGAGACCTGGCTAGAGTCACTCAGCACGCCCTGGATTCGAACTTGCGACTCCAGGGGTGATAGTCAACATCAATACTCGCTGAGCTACCCAGGCCCCAAGAAAGTCTTTGTTTACCAGCTGCATGGCGAAGAGAGACACTTAAACACCTGCTACATCTCATCTCCATCTCTCTGTGCTCCATCCAGGGTCGGAAATTAATGGGAGCTCTGGGCAAAAAGCCCCCTAAATACAAAATATGGTGGCAAAAAATGCCCCCACAAGTTCCTGCTGTTTTATTAATAACATCTGATATGGGCCTAGAACAAATACATCCATCGCGATCTTCATTTGAATTTTTGTTGAACTTTGTTTCGTGCCGTCCGTTGTGCAGACGTCGCCGAGTCAATGGCGGATGCTCGCGCCATACACTCGCACAGATGGGCACTCCGCTTCTCATGCTCCGCATCAGTTCAGTGTCATGCTCACGCACTAAATTACGTGACCATTCGATCCTTTTATTCAAAATATACTGCCCTAGTGAGTAACACTATTGCTCTCTATGCTATAGCTTACTTCCCTGCCCATCGGATCATCTTACTTATGCATTTGTCTGTCTGAAAAGCCTCCTCACCGGCTAGAAGCCAAAAGCGCGGGACGGATGGATGTTATATATTTATTAAGTTAATCAGGTCTGAGAGAACATGAAATATAATGCAACCAAATGCTACAATGTAGTTAATATTAATATTAACAATAATAATAATAATATGTGGATAAAAAGCCTTGATGTGAAATAAAACATTATAAATGATACAATAATAATTTTACATTTACCACTTTTAGTGTATGAATCATGTCTTTGACTTTTCATTGTGAAATGTTTATTTTGGCATTATTTTATTCAGTTGGCATGAAGACGTTGCTAAGTTGCCAAGCCAAATCTGGAGAAATGCTGTCATCTCCACCTCTATGTTGATGCATTACTTTTGTAGGTTTTGTAATATGTTAATTTAATAGCCAAAATATTTGGAAATATGTGAATGAGGGGGGAAAAAAAATTGTTTCAGTAACAATGCACAAATGCAATGTACAAATCATGTAATTTAGTAATTATTGAAACATGCCATTTTTTCAAATTGAATTAATTGTTTAAATGATAACATAAAAGGACGGCAGCATCATTTTATAAGGTTAGAATATAAAAAATGCCCCTGTAAATCAAATATTATATATAGATATCTGACCCTGGTTCCATCTGAACTATACAGCAATTAAGTAGCTCCCCTGTGAGATTCAGGTGAGTTTGCTGTAAAATGTTGGATGTTTTAGTGTTACGAGTTTTATTATGATATATTTTTACTTTAAACGTTCTTTCACACAACCCTCCTATGCATGTTCATATGAGTTCTGTTTTTTTTTTGCCAATTCGCATTCTTCGTGCATATCATCACCTACTGGGCTGTTGTGCAAATGATTTATTTATTCTTTTGCTTTTCTTTATCAGTCTCTTATTCTTATTACTTCCTGCTCAGTAGGTGGCGATATGCACGAAGAAAACAAGAAGAACTCAGTCCTTTCATGAACACGCATAGGAGGGCTGGAGAAAGAGTAGATTTAAAGTAAAAAAGGACTTCAAAATTAAACTCTCACACACACCTATCATATCACTTCTAAAAACATGGATTTAACCACTGGAGCCATATGGATTCCTTTTATACTGCCTTTGTGATTTTTGGAGCTTGCATCACTTGCATTAAATGGACCTACAAAGCTGAAATATTCTTCTAAAAATCTTCATATGTGTTCTGAAGGAAAGTCATACACATCTGGGATGGCATGAGCGAGGGTGAGTACTGTAAATGGTGAGAGATTTTTCATTTTTGGGTGAACTGTTCCTTTAAGAGTCTGGACCACAATATTAAAGGGACAGATCCCCAGCAATGATCATTCTCTCATCATTTACTGACCCTTATGCCATCTCAAACTCGTCTGACTTTCCTTCTTCTGTGCAACACAAACGAAGATATTTTCAAGGATATATGATGTGTTTATATCCATTCAATGCAAGTCATCTGGGTCCAAATTTTCAAGCTCCAAAAGGACAAAAAGGACAGATGGATTACATCTCAACGCTGCTTTTATGCTCTTTTTGGAGCTTGAAAGAAAAAAGAAAAAACACATCATACATCCTTCAAAAAATCTTTGTTTGTGTTCTGCAGAATAGTCATATGAGTTGGCATTAGGGTGAGTAAATGATGAGAGAACAATAATTTTTTACTCCTTAAACAGTGATGTCATCTTTTGGGTTTGAATGAACGATGAAATCAGTGACGTGACTCAAGTCACAAGATCAGCCTGGTGTGACACACCTGTCCTGCACATACAGGAAAAAATAATCAAGAGCTGAACGGAGTGAAAGTGAAGAATAACATTATCCATCACTTCATCTTCAGGGCAGTTGTGTTAAAAAAAAAACAGCTTCAGACAGGAGGTAAATAATAGCAGCAATGTTCAGAGGTGCTTTTAAGGCTTGGAAAAAGTCAGGAACAGCAACAGGTGGAGGAATAGGCTTAGAGAGATTAAGCGTATTATGATAAGCATAAGAGATGAAGAAATTCACAGAACCAACACTAAACAAGCACTCTCAATACCAGGGAGCAGACCAAGTTCTGCCTCTCCAACTAACAATAACCTCATTTTCTCAGATAAAAAGAGAGCGCTCAGCAACTCTAGAGAGAGATGCAAAATCGGAAAATGTCTGAGGTGGCACAAATTTATTAGTCTGCAAAGGCCTAATGGAAACATCTGAAGGAAAGAGAGTGAGAGAGCTCATTACAGAAAAGCAAAAAACACTCCATAATTCATCAGAAGTGGGACAGGGGAGGCTGGGTGTTCAGGAGTGTAGGCTTAGAATAATTCACAGATGAACACAGAAATTCAGCACCCGTACAGCAAGGGCATCCACTCAAGATATTAGCAGGAAGCAGGGTCTTTTTAAAGGGAGAAAGACATTTTAAAAATGAACTGGCAGTAGTGTTGTCATAAATACCGGTACTTCGGTACCAAGCCGATACTAAAATACAAAAGATGTAATGGTACCAGTGTTTCTGCAGTACTGGTCGTACCGAGCACCGACTCTATCCGGTACCAGCACGCAGTATGATTGACACACGACAGCTTTAAAATGCTCACAGGGCACAGGCTTATTTTGAACGCGTGCTCTATTACTCCTTTTACACTGAAATAGACAATTAATCAAATTAAAATTGTGACATGTCCTTGTGTGATCTATTAAAGGGATAGTTCACCCAAAAATGAAAATTCTGTCATCATTTACTCACCCTCATGATATCTCAGGTGTGTATGACTTTCTTTCTTCAGCAGAACACATTTGAAGAAAAATTGAAAAATATCTCAGCTCAGTAGGTCCTTAAAATGCAAGTGAATGGAGATTTCTCTTTTAAAGCTCCAAAAATCACAAAAACAAGATTTTTTGATAGAAAAAAAATAGATATTTTACTATTTTTCTTCAAATGTGTTCTGCTGAAGAAAGAAAATCAAACACATCTGGGATATCATGAGGGTGAGAAAATAATGAGAGAATTTTCATTTTTGGGTGAACTATCCCTTTAAGCCGCTAAAGGCTGCAATCTAAATGCGGTTGCACACCGGACGAGAAGTGTCTCGCCACATCACGTCTAGGACACGGCACAGGTATCAAACAAAGGGCACGTCGATGAGGTTCACGTGGCAGACAGTGCACACAAAAGTTAGCAAGGTCCTTTTTTAAAGAATGAACAAGGCTAGAGTAAATAATATATGTCCACTGATAAAGATTTAGGTCGAATTTAATGGAAAATATACGAGTTGCACTCTGTGAACTTTGAGCAGCCTCCGGAGTTGTAGGTGGGCGCCAACGACAGACACTGAGTGGCGTACATTCATAGAAAACTATTATTTTGAATTTTAGAACACGCTATGTCGTCCGTCCAGTGTGCGACCCTCTTTAGTGCAGATGCATGCTGAGAATCATTCACGTTGTTTGAGATGACAAAGCAGAGCACTAATCCACTGTACAGTGCATATTCCATGTAGACTATATATTTATATAATTAAATCACAGCATTTGCACTTTATTGTCAACTCAACTATTTATATAGCATGTAAAACAACAGAGTTGACAAAAGTGCTTCACAGTAATACAATTTAAAACATAACATTTCAAAATTACCAATACACCAGTGATCTAAATACAAACACTCCAAAACTGTGCCCAACATTTCATTTGTCAGACTCAAAGGACAGTATAAACAGATGAGATTTCAGATATGACTTAAAAGTCTTCAATGATCACACTGGGCCGTGTTGCGAACTGTTTATCCGGAAAAGTGAAGCTACCGGCAAAAAAAAACACACATCATAATAAAAGCATGATTCAAAATGAAATCTAGATGCCTGAAATTGAAGAAATTGTGACAGAAATATATTACAACTGTATAGTAAAATGTAATATTCACTGTAATACTACTACTACTAATAAAAGTAATTATTATTATTATTATTATTATTACTACAAGCAAGACTGCTGTTGAATAAAAGTTTGGCAAAAACAAAAACAAAATAAAAAAATGTTACTGATTAGACACCATTTTGATGATGAAATTAAATTAAACTTTAAAACAAAGAGTACCTAGTCATTGATGAGTTTTTAATGGATGTATAAGAAGGTTGCAAATAAGCAGGATATCATAAGGAGTTTTAACTTTGGGCATCAGTGCTTGAGAATTATTGGTTTATCAAAACTCCACACGCGCTACGTCTGCGCGGAAACGCGCTCAACAAGCCACGTGATAAGATGCACGGGTTGACGGTCTCAGACGCGGAGGCAACTGAGATTCGTCCTCCACCACTGGGATTGAGGCGAGTCACTGCGCCACCACGAGGACTTAGAGCGCATTGGGAATTGGGCATTCCAAATTGGGGAGAAAAAGGGAGAGAAAAAAAGGACTGCTTTGAGACGATATTGATATTAATCACGATTTACATTTCATACCATTAATGGGGGATGAAAATGCATTCCACATGTTTGTTAGACCTCAAGAATGACTAACATAACTTGTTTGTTTACAAATAAACTCTGGAGGGTAAACAACCTTTAAAGTGTACTCTGTTAAGAATTTAATCCTACATAGGATGTGTGACCTCTAAGGTTGCAAAATTCCGGGAATTTTCAAAGTTGGAAACTTTCCATGGGAATTAATGGGAATAAATGGGAATTAACGGGAATATATGGGAATAAACTGGAAATTTGCAAAATTGCAAGTTAGTCTATTAATAGGGAACTTAAATGTAGTTGAAAAAAAAAACATCCTGCAGCATAATCTTGGTTAAAACAACCAGCTTTAATGCAAATTCAGTTGAATTTGCATTAAATCCCTGCACATTCCCTGCACATTCCTCAATCACATGCACACAGCACACTACTTCCTGCAGGCTACTTACTACAGCTGGACTATTGAAGCCATACTACTGCATTTGAGCCCAAGGACTACATCCAGTCAAGTAAGTTTTGATGATATTACAAGGGTAAATATATTTGATCTATGGTATTAAAGTTTAACTAGCAAATACTAAATCAAAATGTGTTTATACAGTAGCTAGCTAGCCAGTAAATCAGATATGTTAAATATAAGCTAGCTAACACCATTTCATTGACAATTTAAGAGGCTAGCTATCGTGGTGCTAGCTAGCTTAATTGTGATGCTTTCTTCTGCTAGCCAGTTTTCTGTTATCATACAAGAACGTAGGTTATAGCTTGATTTAGCATGCTGATTGAGGAGTGTTCATCTATTCATCTAGCCTATTTCTATTAATTTGTCCAGCATCAATTATCAAATATTTTTACCATTCCGGAACATTCCAATTGTTTAGCTAACTATTTATATATTTGTGCATGGCACTGCATTAGCGTTTTTTACAAGCTTTTTTCTAATCTTATTCTACAGAACAATGCCATGTGCGCCATCTGATGTGTGGATACATTTCACCTCAGCCAATGTCGAAAGAAAGGCTGTGTACATTTGCAAATACTGTGCAAAGACCTATGTTAAAAATGCCACAAAGATGCAGCAGCATATAGCTAAGTGCCCAAAGTTTTTTCCAATATTTCCAAAATTCCCCAGCTTAACTTCCCATGGAAAGTTTCTGGAAAGTTTCCGGAAGTTTACCAGAAATTTTCCACGCCTTTGCAACCCTAGTGACCTCTGAGGAAATTTCACCAATTTCATCAACTTCAGTGGACGATTGACTCCATTGAAAGACTTTCTTGTGACACTCTACACTCCAGCTCAATAGGTGGCAGTAATGCACCTATATAATAAACTGGATTGCCTGTGACAGTGCTATGGATCATAATTTTTTTTTTTAACTAAATAGTACATAAAGAGTAATGATGTTGATGTTGGAGTTATTGTAGTTGGTGTGTTCATTCGATAGCAGTTTGGCATTTTCAGTGCTGTCTTGTTTGATATCATATTAGCCAGAGAGCTAGCTAATTTTGTAGCTAGCTATTAGCTATTATGTAGCCGCTAGCCAGCTAATACTTCCTAACAGGCTGATTTCATGACTGTGATTCAGTTGCCTAGTTGTGTGTATAACTTGGTCGAAACTGCTTGCGTTTTTAGCAACATGTACCTGATCCAATCGTCTAGATGAAGAATAACATCGGTTAAATATAGAAAATTACTCAAAAGTTTATCATCGATATCTTATAAAATTTATAAGAATTTTTTTTTTTCGATAAATATCAATATCATGTTAGTCACACAGCCCTATTAACCACACACTGTTTTTCAACAGTATAGCCACAATACAAACATAACACGTGTTAACATGACTCTAGTGTGATAAAATCGCTTTTACACAACCTTGTC
This sequence comes from Myxocyprinus asiaticus, assembly GCF_019703515.2. NCBI lineage: Eukaryota > Metazoa > Chordata > Actinopteri > Cypriniformes > Catostomidae > Myxocyprinus > Myxocyprinus asiaticus. Next base: position 1,920,890 of record NC_059351.1, on the reverse strand, counting down.
AGTGTAAAGTTATCCAGTATATGACTTTGTCGTAATAACAACTTAACGACGGTAAACCCTGTATGCCTAAAACCCAGTAACTTTTGCACAATGTAACGGAAACCAAAATGAGTTGGAATGACTTTGAGATTTTGGTTTTCATCCTTGTCTTCTGTTTTTGAACAAGCCATCGTGTTATCCTGTCCATGATTAGAAGTACTGAGAAAACGTGATAGAATATGTATGTCCTAACAAACAACTGCTTCATGTCTGGAGCACGAGTAGCAGATCTGCAGCCAACAAACCTGCTTACTCCGGTCCGTCCTGACGAGTGATTTCGATGTCACCACAATGCTTATCTTGTTTTCCTTCATATCTTGTTTTAATAATGCTTAGATAGTTGACTGGAAAACAAGACAAAAATACTTCATAAGGAAATGACTTATGCATTGATCTAGGCTGGATGTGTACCCTTTTAAGAGAGGTCATTTGGTCACAATGTCTTCCAAAAGACTATGCAAAGACCCAGAAGAATCCAGGCAAATATAAAGTTGCAAAATGGGTTTGCACTCAAGAGTTTGTTGATTGCTGCAACCCTTTACGCAAAGAGTATCTTTAAGCAAAACAAAGCAGTAGACATGCTCTTACTTTAGCTGAGTGCCATTAAACCGTGCCTTGCCTGAAAAAAAAAACATTGTTTAAACAGCCCTCCATCAGATGACCCGTTTCCTTTCATCTCCCAAACCTGTCATGTCTTCCTCTGTGCATTCTCTTTGTGTCTTGTCAAAACATAAATGGCCTGCCCTTCACCGAGCCTCAAAGATCAATGTAGGAAATGCGCAAGACTAAACCTTTTAGTACCATCTTGCTACAGTGTGAAAGAACTCAAAACGAATAGACAGTGGGAGAAAGAGACGATGTGAGATGTTTTCCAAATGTAGTGAAGGAGGGTTACTCTGGGCTACACTCTGGGGTAGGGTTGCACGGTATACCGGTACTAACGAAATATCGCATTACCAAAAAATTTTAAACAGTATGATATCACCTTGTTGTTAATTTCGGTACCATATTATGGTATGCTACCATATGCAAAATATAATGTGAGAGTTTTGAGATGAAATCAAAGACCATTTGAAAATAATATTAAAAAAGCCTCTATATGGCCAAGTGTGATCATTAAACAGCAGATGGATGTCATTTAATAAATTAATATACAGTCACATGTGTGCTACAGAACGAATGAGAGGCTCCACTCTGCTCTGTCATCTCCTTCACACACACACTCACACAAACGCAACACACACTATGAATGCTTGATTTTCATGCGGTGTGTCCAATAGTATCCATCTGCAGAGCCACAGATCAGTTTGTTGAGTGTATAATCGGCTGTGAACTCTCAAATGACCGTTTTCACCGTTGCAGCTCAGAGATTTCAGCTCGCGAGTCGTGGGAAGCTTGATATAACGAACTCTTCACAAACAGGAAGAACTTCAAAGATCTTTCAAAATAAAAGTCCCGCTGAAATTAGAGCTTATTTCACTGGATGCGTGAAATTGAAAACATTACGACAGAAAAATATCACTACTGTATAAAAGTTTAATATTCAAAACAGTCACAATAATACTCATAGTAACAATAATATAATATTAAATGGTTATATTATTAGTATTATTATCTGTAAGCAATATCACATAAGCAAGTGTACTGAATATCAGCATGTTGTGATTCATCCGTGGCAGTCTTTTGCCTCAGGTAATCAGACTGTTTTCATTTAATGTTTTCATTAATAATGTAAAGCTCTCTTGTGCATCTTTTTTGTTTTTTACCAGAAATAATATATTTATTATTATTGTTGAAATATTATTATTGGCTCTATATTGTTGAAAAGTATTATATTTTTCATTTGATTAAAGCTGTACAGTATGAATTTGATTAAACACAATTTGATCATAACATTTAATTAAAACATTTAACTGGGGGCCTGGGTAGCTCAGCGAGTATTGACGCTAACTACCACCCCTGGAGTCGCGAGTTCGAATCCAGGGCGTGCCGAGTGACTCCAGCCAGGTCTCCTAAGCAACCAAATTGGCCCAATTGCTAGGGACAGTAGAGTCACATGGGGTAACCTCCTCGTGGTTGCTATAATGTGGTTCTCGCTCTCGGTGGGGCGTGTGGTGAGTTGTGTGTGGATGCCGCAGAGAACAGCGTGAAGCCTCCACACGTGCTATGTCTCTGCGGTAACGCTCTCAACAAGCCACGTGATAAGATGCGCGGATTGATGGTCTCAGACACGGAGGCAACTGAGATTCATCCTCCCCCACCCGGATTGAGGCGTCACTACACCACCATGAGGACTTAGAGCGCGGAAATGGATGTTGTGGAAAGAGTGTGAGATGACTAAAGTTCTCACTCTGGATTTCCTGCTCTCTTTCCTCTCCCTTCCCTCCTATTCAGAAAAACCCTTTCCTTTGACTGCTGCATCCCAGGGTGACACACACAAAATCACATTCCCCCCCCCCCATTATTTAAACCATGATCAATGGAAACATGCAAATGCTTCACGCTGCAACCCCCCTAATGTTCAAGCAAAATCTACACCCTTGCATTCAAACACAAAGTATTTCATTATAATTTTGTTCTGTAATTATGAAGACACCAGAGACGCCTCACCCAAGCAACAGTTTTGAAAAGCAATGTATCTAATGGACAGCAATCCATAAACCACATTTACCCAATAAATCTCAGGAGATACGGATGTGTGGCTGTTGCAGTTGAAACAGTAAGAAATAAAAACTTTACGAAGAGTGTGAGAGAGAAAAATAAAAACGATCCAAACTTGCATTAGCTTTAGTCGAAGCTAACATGTGCTTGTCTTGTGCCGTGCACGGGCTGCACATATATCTACACAAATTATCACAGTCACAAAGAACTATCCCTGCTAATGTTGCCTTATTCAATGGCATATTAAATGTAATTCATCTAGATTTAAAGTCCATAATGGGAGGCAGTGTTAGCAAAGGATGAACATCAGTTGTTAGCGAGCTATGCTAACACGCTAAGCTAACAATCAGATATGCGCCCTTGATAACACAGGCATAATACAAAAATCTTTAAACACAAACCCTATTAATATGAGCAGGGATAAAGGTCTGCATAAAAGTCAATAAAGTACTGATTAATAAAGTAAGTTTGTCTTTTGGCGTGCAGTGGTGGACATGCTAGCGTTAGCCCACTATGCTAAGATAACAGCTAGCCGGCTACAGCAAAACAACCAAAGAACTGCCTAAATATTCCCAACGATCCAATAAGAGCTATACTGATTATTTAGACTACCGCCAACGTATATTGTGCATATACATGTACACACGCGATTAACATGTCCTGGGATAGCATCCAGTGCATACAAGAGGTGACATTTGAGCTTGAAATGTATTCATATCATACCATATCCAACAAATAAAAAAAAATACACAAACATAAATGAAAATCCACAGCTACTCCTTGTGACTCTCTGTGCAAGGCTGGTGGTCCGATAACTTGGCGAGTGGTTAATGTAGTTTATTTATAACATCTTTGGAGCAGAGCGTGGGTGATTATCCCATTATAAATGAAAAGCCACAGTCTTAAATGTCATGCAATCAGCTTTGCTACACAACACCAGTCAGGTGCACTTGTTATAGCCTACGTATATTATACTAGGTTGCATATTACTTATGCAATACAATCAGCTTCATCGCTGATCACGTGGCCATTTAGTCCAGCAAGACCACCCTTGCATAGCCAAGTTCGCCTTTAGGCAAAAACATGTTTACAAAACAAGGTGTTTTAACAGCCAGATGCGTGTATTTACCCTGGGAACTGATGAGAAGGCAATAGGATGTAAGGCTCCTGTGTATAAATGCCCAGGACAGTTACTTCCCCCAGATATCTTATCCAGAGTCCAGAAGATGGTCACCGGTGTCTCCTCTTCTCCGGTTTGTGCACGAGATGAAAGGGTCGTCCGAAAACGAGTTGAAGTTTTACAGGCAGCGATCAAACGTCTCCAGCTGATCAGATAAAAGTATAAACATTACGCGCATCTCTGTAACCCATGCACCGGATAGGGCTTTAATTATTCATCTTTTGCACAAACGAACACCCCCCCTCCCTCCCCCCCCCCTGCCCCCCCACCCAGAGGAATATATGACCGATCTGGAGAACGCAATGATTGCAGCACACGAGTCCGATGCTTCTATCCAACCGATTCCTGTACGAGTCCCTGTCGACGGATGATAACGTGTAGTGTCGAATAAAAACGTCACGTGTCGCTTGAATTCAGCGTTGGTCCAAGTTGCCCCGACAGAGCTACAGTCTGCCTTTTTTCTTCTTCTTTTTTATTGCTTTAAAGCAAAACATTAACAATGCACATATATACAAAATGTAAACGTTGTGCAGTTTGAACATTCTGTACATGGGCATAAGTGCACTCATTGAGACATACAGTGAATCATAAACTCTAAGTCACAGGAAAGACCTCATCATAGCACATAAGAAAATACATACATTTTCTATTATTAATTAGCCTCAAAGACTTGATTAAATATTCAGTTTCTAGCAATTCTTAGTATTTTTTTTAAAGAATCTTTGCTTTTGAATGTAAAGAAGAAAATTTACAGTAGACTCCAAAGCCTTGTTTTTGTTTTCATAATAGCAAATTATATATATATATATATATATATATATATATATATATATATATATATATATATAGTTTTTTTTTTCACCCCTTTTTCTCCCCAATTTGGAATGCTCATTTCCCAAGTCCTCATGGTGGCATAGTGACTCGCCTCAATCCGGGTGTTGGAGGACGAATCTCACCCGTCAATCTTATCACGTGGCTTGTTGAGCGCGTTACTGCGGAGACGTAGCGCATGTGGAGGCTTCACGCTACTCACCACGGCATCCACGCACAACTCACCACACGCCCCACCGAGAGTGAGAACCACATTATAGCAACCACGAGGAGGTTACCCCATGTGACTCTACCCTCCCTAGCAACTGGGCCAATCTGGTTGCTTAGGAGACCTGGCTGGAGTCACTCAGCACTCCCTGGATTCAAACTCGCGTCTCCAGGTGTGTTAGTCGGCGTCAATACTCACTGAGCTACCCAGGCCCCCGCAAATTATATCTTTAAAATTATAGCTTAATTTTACTTTAGAAAAACGTTATTAATTACTCAGTTCACTCCAATAAAAAGATGAAATCTTGCACAGAAAAACCGGTGACTCTCGCTTTTACAAAAGGTGCCTGTGTCACTCACGTCACAGTACTTGGATTGAAGTGCATTACATGGGTAGATTTTGTGCAATATTTTAAAATGAGCTTCTTTGATTGTATAAGATATACAATATATGCTAACAACCATGTTTTCCTCCAGTGAATATTATTAATAAGAGAAGTCCAAAAGAATTTTCCTCTTGGGGAAATTGAAGTTCGGGAATGTAATAATTTGTTGAATAAACGTATTATTACAAGATTTACTCAACAACGAGGCTCCTTCCAAAGACAGCTGGGGCAATTGTTTATGGTACAGTCATAACTTGTAGATTTCATTAAAAAAATTACACCCATTGGAATGGCTTTTATAGCGGAGTGGAATTCTTTAAAGGGAACAGGGTGTTGGTAAATCTTCATAAACTCCTCATATGATAACAGATCACCTTTACTATCAATTAAGTCTGCAACAAGTATTATATTTTTACTAAACCATTTGTCCAAAACAATTGACCTGTTTTTAGTCTTGATATCGCCATTATTCCAAAGAATAGCCTTGTGGAGGGAAAGTTGTGATTGTATAGGGGTGTAGATTCCGGAAGGGATGTTGGGGTGGTGTTAAACGCCCTTGTGATTGTATAATAACTTCCAAGCTAACAGAGCTTGCTGGTGAAATTGAGCCAATTTGAAAGGTAATTTGCCTATAGAATAGTTACATTTAATTAGAAAAGGGCGTCTACCCATTTTTTAAAAGATATTATTGGGAATAAAATACCATAAAGTGTCACTGCCAAGTAGACATCTTTTCTCGCCTGTCCGCTTATAGAACTTTTTCATAGACTGTGATGACAGTGTAAATCTAGCACATTTTTTTATATGATAATCTTTTTAAATATTAAGTGTAAGTTCAATCATTTGTATGTTATCTGCAAACTGCGACTTACTGTTGACCGTTAGGGCCCAAACTTACTCTACGCAAGTACGTGAACGCAGCCGCACCTTGCTACGCAATCTCGATTTCACACGTCGCTGCGTTGTGACAGCCCTCGGTCAGCCCTCAATTCATAACACAACGTAAGTACGCGCTGTATTCTCAGCGTTGCCACAAGGGGCGCTAGAGCGAATTTTCTTCTTTCAATCAACAGCTGTCATGGCGGAGCAATTTGAGTTGAAACTTTTCTAAAAATATACAACTTTTTGTCCCTAGTCCATTCAAACTAACTTGTATTTTCTCCATGTCTCTCCCCACTCCTCAACTATTGACTCATCTACCACATCCAGGTTGCAACCGACCACGTAGGCGGCTGACTTGCCGCCTAGTCAGTTAATGGCTTAACTGACAACTCTTAAGGAAACTGGTCTCCGAACAGTTTGAAAAGCACCTTATTTTAATCCTGCCGCCGCATACAGCCTCCAAAGACAGTATTTTCCTGGTTTCAGATGCAGCACCGGTTTTGTGGTCACGCTTAAAAAATCTATTGCCCTCTTGTGGTCTGAGGTTTGTAACCACCAGAGCAACGCAAGAGCGCATGAAGTGTATGTACAATGGGATCACTCGTTGGCCATGTGTTGGCCAAGAGCTCGCATCTGCATTTGCGTACTTGCGTGATATGTTTTGGCCTTTACTTCACACAAATAAGTAAACGCAGATGCGATTGCTTCGCCAACGCATGGCCAACTTGTGGTCCCGTTGTAAATACATCACGCGCGCTCGTGCGTTGCTCTGGCGGTTACAAACCTTGGACCACAAGGGGGTGAAAGTTTTTTAGGCGCCACGAAACTGGATGCGGTGGAGTCAACATGTTGACAGTTGAGGAGTGTGCTTTTGTATTTGCTAAAAAGACGACAGAAAAATATGTTTGTATAATCTAAATTGTTCGGCAAGACTCTCCTCAAATTAAAAAAGAAAATCCGGCGTACTTGCATTAGGTTATGAATTGCGCTCTGACACATTTCTCAACGAAGCGACACGTAAAATCGGGTTGGCTTAGCAAGATGTGTCTGCGTTCACGTACTTACGTAGAGTATGTTTGGGTCTTTACAATCTCTTCTATGGTAAAAACGTGGAGGTTGGTCTCTCGGTGTAGAGGATCTCTGGCCCAGACCGCTAAAAGTGTAATTCATTGTAGAAGTATTTGAGATGTCCCATGTAATTGCACCACCTGTTCTGACTATCATTTTTATGATTTATTTACAGTTACAAATCAGAAAAAGAAGTGGCCACAAGAGTACATGAAGTGTAGCAATAATATGTGAATCTCCTGTTTTCTTCACCATGCACGCTGTTGTACAAAGTTTGAAACAATGCAGGGGTCACGTTTTTCTCTCTTTTGTCAAAGTTATGTATCTTAATCCACCAGAAATGAACTGAAGTGAAAAATAATGTTTTCCAAATGTGTTTCTGCTGCAATGGTGTCAACAAAGTTCTAAAATGCTTCTGGAAGAAGAAGAGGGAAAATAAATTTTTTAAACAGATCTAGTTAGATAAAATAGGCCTGTATTGTACATGATAGGGTATACAAAGGAGACCATGGAGGTACATAATGTAAATGCACACCTCAGCTGACTAAATGCAAGCAATAGGTAGGTAGATAATAAAAACAAAGTTAGTTGTGTGTAATTTAATCTTCTCATTCAAAAACACAAATATATCCGCACGTATTACTCTGATCAACAAGGCAAGCAGCGCAGACAAGACTTGGAAGGGAGAAAATATCTAATGAGTTCCATCTGGTGTTGTTTTCCACCACTATTACAATGATCTGCAATGGTTCCGCTACACCACGTGACAGCAGGACCTCTCCTTCCCAAGTTGTATTTTGTTCCAAGTCCCACTCAAAGATAAACAATGCTCTTTCATATTCCACACAATGGAAGCTTTGCAATTTCAGGTCGAAGACAAGAGAGTGTTCACTTTCATTGAATTAACGCTGTCCTAGGTGCAGAGTGAAATTAGGACTTCCCATAGGAAGTCCATATAGTATTGCCTATACCTATGGCTATATATGGCATAACTGGCTACTTTAAACATTACAGAGTTCATGCATATGCATATAGGTGTTGATTGTGGTGTTTAAAGGTAAGGTAAGATTTGAAGCACCTCATCTCTTGCCACAGAGAGCAAATTCGCACACAAACATGCACACATCATTGTGTGTACTTCACTCAACAACCTTTCATTCTCAAAGATAGGCAGAGACACAGAGAGAGAATAGAAAGGCAATCCAAGGGAAAGCAACATAACTATTTCTATGGCTAAAACACTGGAACAGGATTTTGGATTAAATTCTCTCATCATTTACTCACCCTCATGCCATCCCAGACTTTCTTTCTTCTGCAGAACACAAATAAAGATTTTGAGATGAATATTTCAGCTCTGTAGGTCTATATATTGCAAGTGAATGGTGACCAGAACTTTGTAACTCTAAACATCACATAAAGGAAACATAAAAGTAATCCAGACTCCAGTGGATTAATCCATATCTTCAGAAGTGATATAATAGGTGTGGGTGAGAAACAGATCAATATTTCAGTCCTTTTTTCCTCTAAATCTCCACTTTCACTTTTAGATGTAAAAGTGAAAGTGAAAGTGGAGATTTAGAGTAAAAAAGGACTTAAATATTGATCTGTTATCGATATCCTATCATATCGCTTCTGAAAATATGGATCTAAACAATGAAGTCTTATAGACTGCCTTTATGTGCTTTTTGGAGCTTTAAAGTTCTGGTCACCATTCACTTGCATTGTATGGACCTACAGAGCTGAAATATTCTTCTAAAAATCTTTGTGTTCTGCAGAAGAAAGAAAGTCATACACATCTGGGATGTGAATGACTGGGAATTTTCATTTTTAGGTGAACTATCCCTTTAAGCAGATAGAAAAATAAAATAGTCCAATCAATAATGCTCAGACCTCTAATTATGAATTAAAATGGCACATGCTTTGCGGTTGTTATCATTTTAATTTTGTACCAATTAATGGAGATAAAGAAGTTTCATTCAGTTTTTAGTCATTTGAAATGCTAGAGCTAATTGTAAGTTCTATTATCATAGTACAGTATTTACTTACTTTTTTCTTCCCTAATCTAATTTAAATGCAGCATTTTTTAATTTAAATGCCTTTTGAGTTAAAGCACATCTATTTCTGCAAGATATGACATAATGAGATGCAAGATATGACATATTGCTCAACAGTATTTCTTTTCTGCTGGTCCTGTATTTCCTTACTTGCCCTGACAAACTTTTCACTTTCCCCAGCACAAAAAACATTAAATGTTAAGTTTTCGTAATAGGCTTTCTTACTAGGTTTTAATATGCAATAACAGCTGGATGCAATATGCAAGTATGCTGCTGTAATGTAACTTCATGACAAACTGTATACCTTCTTAAACAATGCTACATAATGCAGAACATTATTGAGTGTTTTATATATTTTTTACTGGTTCTTACTGATGCTTTCAAGGCTTTCCACAAAACCTCATCTATGTTAGTCAACTAGATGTTACATTGGTGACAAGTTTAAATCAACAGAATTTACAACAACAGTGTTCAATACATCACAGAAAACCACATTTATGTTTAAGTTTGCAATACATAAATACAAATGTTTAAGATCAATGAATATAAGATGTACTAACAATGAAGCACTGGCCTGATTGGGTAAGTGACGTTTCATCAACTGTCCCGAAACTCTCTGGCGCTGACCCTGGGTCAGCTGCCATCCTTATTGTTGAGCCCTGCATACATGCAATGACAACAACAAACGCACATACTCAAACTAGAACAATGATGACATATGTCCCTCTTTTAATATAAAAAGGATTACAAAGTAGAAAATTGTGTTGTGTTGGTTTTTCCTATGAATTAGTCGTTCTTTTAAATGGCAAAATATCAGTTGCAAACATGCACTTGTAAAGCAAAAAATAAAAATACAACAAATTTAACAACATGTACAGAGGTTTAAAATATTTACAGAGAATGATGAAATGCTTTTTTCTTGCTAGACCAATTTAAGTACAAAGTCTGACTATGTTGTTATAAAAGTTCTTAGGCAGCCCTTGCACTAACATCATAACATAAATCATTATTACACCACAAAGAAACTTAATTGTTTGTCATTACATCAACAGGGGACAACAAAATATTGTAATATCAAAAATTCACAGAGGGCCATCTCATATCATCAAATATAAGAACTGCTGTGTCCTCTTCAGTGCAACAGACAGGAACAATGTGTAATCCGTTTATTTTTCCCAAGTACTTTTTTTGTCCAAAGAGCTATGCGCTTCACACAGCAGTCTTTAATATTTTATATCACATACTATTCTCACCAATGACTTTTTGAAACATGAAGTTATAGCATTTTGAAACATAATATCGAAACACTGTCAAAGGTGGAGTAACTGGTATATAACTCAACTTATACACTGTGCAATACTAGATCATGAGGTCTGAAGCAGTTACCTGTAAAACAAATGAAATAGAAAATAGACAGGGTTGGAAAAAAAGGCCAAGGATACACAGTAACACAAGCCAAATTATAGAAAGATATTATTCATATCATAATAGATGGGCCAAAATCTACTGTTACACTTAAATGGATTATGTTGAAGGTTTGATGATGTTGTATTCTATTTAAGACACAATATTCACATCTTTTCATGCTCCCTTTATTTTAAACCAGCTCCCCTACCCCTACCAGCGGCGCTAAACTGTACACAATATGGTAAGAGCTATGACACAAAACACCTGTTCACCTTATTCAACTAATAGCAACTAATCGTTATTTATGTTGCAAAGCAACGTTATTAACATATTATTCATTCAATCTACACTACCGGTCAAAAGCTTTGAAACACTCATTCTTTATTATAGTTTTCCCCCACATTTTAGAATAATAGTAAAGTCATCAAAACTATGGAATAACATCAATGGAACTATGGGAATTATGTTGTGACTAAACAAAATGCAAAATAAATCAAAACTGTGTTATATTTGAGCATCTTCAAAGTAGTCACCCTTTGTCTAGAATTTGCAGACATGTACTCTTGACATTTTCTCAACCAACTTCTTGAGGTATCACCCTGGGATGCTTTTTAAACAGTATTGAAGGAGTTCCCATCTATGTTGGGCACTTATTGGCTGCTTTTCTTTATTATTTGGTCCAAGTCATCAATTTCAAAAACTTTTTTTTTTTAAATGACATTTTAGTTTTATAATGAAATAAATTAATATGGTGGCACAATAATATTTTTGTCTATAAAACTAATTTCAAACATTTAATCATACGCCTTCAGATCAAAAGATTTTCAAGATCATGAGAAACATTTCAGTCAAGTGTTTCAAAACTTTTGACCGGTAGTGTACATTGAATGAATAGAATGTTAACACCGTTGCTTTGCAATTTATGCATATATATATATATATATATTTATGATTTACGCATTTTAATATTATAACAAAATTCCATCAAATTGAATTGTGTAATTTTAATAAAATTAAATTAATAAAACTTTAAATATTTGTTTTTTAATATATGTTATTTTGTAAAAGATTATTCAATTCAATTTGATTGAATTTAGTTATGAAATTGAAATGCAATCTTAAAATTATTATTTTTTGAGTGTAGAGTAATGAGGGAATTTGCTAATAAAATACTTTTTTTCTCCACTTTTTCTCCCCAATTTGGAATTCCCAATGCGCTCTAAGTCCTCATGGTGGCATAGTGACTCGCCTCAATCTGGGTGGTGGAGGACGAATCTCAGTTACCTCCGCGTCTGAGACCGTCAATCCGTGCATCTTATCATGTGTCTTGTTGAGCGTGTTACCATGGAGACGTAGCATGTGTGGAGGCTTCACGCTATTCTCTGCGGCATCCACGCACAACTCACCAAGCGCCCCACCGAGAGCGAGAACCACATTATAGTGACCACAAGGAGGCTACCCCATGTGACTCTACCCTCCCTAGCAACCGGGCCAATTTGGTTGCTTAGGAGACCTGACTGGAGTCACTCAGCATGCCCTGGGATTCGAACTCACGACTCCAGGTGTGATAGTCAGCGTCTTTACTCACTGAGCTACCCAGGCCCCATAAAATACATTTTTAATGAAAGTTTGAGTCCTTTACATTTTATAAAAGCAACAAGACACTTATGGTCATGCTTCATTGTGAATATAGTCATGGCAGAATTGGTTGCATGCACAATATAGCACAATCTCTCGTAACTTATTGCTTTAGAATAAAAACATTAATTTCTTGTTCATAACTTAACCTAGACATTGTCTAGCTTGATCCCCCATACTGTTGGATATGAATCCTGGGAAAAAGCACAGTCTGCATGACGTAAGCTTACATTCCTGGTTTGTGGACTCTGACCCTCTGGTGTTCTCATGGAAAGAGAGGGAGAGAGAGCGCAAAGAGCATGCAAGAGGAAAACAAGAGAGGCCCTCCTCATCTTTGGCCTGGTCTGAGCCACACTTCCATGCATGCCTGCTGTAATGACTACCAGATGTCACTGCTGGCAGCATGGATCCAGGGGTCAGAAGTCAGCATTCACATCTATTCTGTTCTTCATACACAGCCTCGTCAAAGCAAACTTGACAGAATGAGAGAGTCTGTGTTTGTGTCTGCACAAGCAAATGTGTTGTAAAATTGACAAATAAATCACTGATCTGTGATTATAACAATATGCATAAAAAGGGTGACTTTCATGCAATACCTGCCAAATAGAGTCACTTTACCTCACATGTTATAAATGCTTAATAACACTTATTTAACATAAGTAAACTATGAAGCATTCATTAAAATGATAGTTCACCCAAAAATGAAAATTCTCTCATCATTTACTCGCCCTCATGCCATCCCAGATGTGTATGACTTTCTTTCTTCTGCAGAACACAAATGAAGATTTATAGACGAATATCTGAGCCCTTTAGGTCCATACAATGCAAGTGAATGGTGACCAGAACTTTGAAGCTCCAAAAAGCACATAAAGGCAGCATAAAAGTAACTCCAGTGGTTTAATCCATGTCTTCTGAAGAGAAATGTTAAGTGTGTGTGAGAAACAGATCAATATTTAAGTCCTTTTTTTAATAAAATCTCCTCCCTGCCCATTAGATGGTGATATGCATGAAGAATGCAAACTGCGAAAAACAACAGAAGAAGAATGAGAAATTGAAAGTGAAGATTGATAGTAAAAGGGATTAATTTTATGCTGCTTTATGCACTTTTTTAAACTTGAATTTTAAGTAAAGGTACCCATTCACTTGCATTGTATGGACCTACAGAGCTGAAATATTCTTCTATAAATCTTCATTTGTGTTCTGCAGAAGAAAGAAAGTCACACACATCTTGGATGGCATGAGGGTGAGTAAATGATGAGAGAATTTTCATTTTTGGGTGAACTACCCCTTTAAGGAGTTACCAACATTATAAACCTATACTTAAAAGTTCAGAAGGTTTAATAGTTATCAAGCTGTATTATATATGCTGTTGTTGAAGTAAGACCTGAAAATTTATTTTGCAGAGGACTTTAGATAACAAGGACTAGGTCAAACCATTCTTTTGACATCAACATGACAAGAAAAGTGCATTACAGTAATTAAAAACATAAAGCTGATTGTAGCAAAATGACAATCTCTTGTTTTAATCTCACTATAAAAATCTATTTGTCATGCAACATGCATTTTGTGATTTTGGTTAATAAAAGTATGAATAAATGTATAATAAAGCATTTATAACATGTAAGTAAAAACGCTTACTGTTTGCCAAGTATTGGATGGAAGTTGCTCTTTTATTCATGTTGCTCTAACTGCATATAATTGATTTAAATACATTTGTAAATGACTTATTAGCCATTAAAGCGGAAGTATGTCATTTCTGCGCCACTAAACGGAATTGCTCAAATAAACCATGTTTTCAAAACAGCTTTCTGAATACGTCCCCCGTCTGCCGTTGGCCAAACAAAGAGACAGTCCCACCCCCATCTCACGCCACTGGTTGAGTAACGTTGTTGGGGCGAGTTTAAGTGGGCCGCTCGAAACAAACAGAGCCATTTTCAAAGCACTACAGAAAGACTTACAGTTTTTGAGAACATTAACCAATGAATCTCTCTGCATAATAAGATGAGATAGAAGAAAGCATTTTAGCACCGAAAAAGTGACACACTTCAGCTTTAATTAACCCCTTTATAAACTGTTAACAAAGGGAACATCACTGTAAAGTGTTACCATGGACACATTTCAAGTTTGGTGTCGATGAAGGGGTACTTGAGCCCCTGGCGAGGGTCAATGCATTACTATTATGCATAAGTCAGCTATAACATATTTTCCTTTAAAGAGCAGAGAAAGAAACCCTGAACAGCTCTCAGGAGATTCTGATCTGTACTTGGTTTGTGTTTACAGCTCTTGCATGTCTGGTGGTTTTACTCAAAAACAGTCTATGTGGTCTAAAAAAGAAGAAAGTGTGAAAAGTGCCATTTGTAAAGGAAGTGGAGTTGTGTACAGTAGTTCTTGACTACTCTGAGGGGCATTCCAATGAAAGTAAAGTTTGAGGTGACTCTATGTAATTTCACAGTTCCAGGAAATGATCCATTAGTGGGTGTGACACACACACATCTTCATGCCTTGTCTTGTACCATAGCTCAGTTTCACATACTAACAAGCACAGTTTTACCGTTTTCAGTTCAGTAAACCCCCATTATGTTCTAAATGTCTATCCCCCAACCCTAAGCTTTCCATGAACACATTCCACTGTGAACCCACCGGCTGCCCTCAATGTGTTTTGAACACAGTGTTTCAAGTGTTACAATCTTTTAAACTGTATGACTCTCCCCTTTACACTCAAAGAGAAAAACAAAACAGTTTAGCCTATTTTCAAGATTTACGCAAGAGTTCAATATCACAACAAAATTCCATTAAACTGAATTGAGTAATCTTTAACTACATGAAATGAATAAAACTTGAATTTATGTTTCAGGTTAAAGATTGCTCAATTCAATTTGATGGACACATTATTATTTAAAAAACGTTGTTATGATATGTAATCATTGCAAAATGGACGTTGCTAATAGATGAACTCAATGGACACCAGTTCAGTCTGAAGTGTAGTGTTTTATACTGTATGTGTGAATGTAAAAAATCAAGGAATGCACAACATCTGTCCCAGTGTTTCTTGAAACCTAAATATTTGCAGGTTTGGACAATGTCTTTTTTGTTTAACCACTACAGCTGTCCAAGCTATTACTGTACTGTGGATATGCTTTGACTTTGTTCTAAAACAGCTCAAAATAAAAAGTGTAGATACCCCAGATTGGGACTATAACCGGCACATTGTTGGGAATAACAAGTCAAGTGTACTCACTGAAACGCTTTTCATTAAATCTGGCCAGTGTCCACGTTCGTGCCTCCATCTGCAGGCAAGTGGTGAGAAAAAATACAAATTCAACACATTGAAACACAATGTGTTCCACATGCAGTGATTCCTAAACAGTTGTCTTATAACAATAGAGCGAGAACAAAGTGTTGCCAGTCACAAACATGGCATCATTTCAATGTTTTATTTAATGACTGTATGTACTGTATGGTACTCTCAGAAACTGAGAGCAACTTTCAAGCAACTACAGAATTCAAGGTTTTTAATGCAATGGCTCCCTCTGCTGGGAAAAGCCCATATTGTGAAGAAAAACATTAAACTGGGTAAAAAATGTACAGCTAGCCACTGACACTGCAATAGCTGTCTTGACAATTTTAGCACATACATGTATGTGTTATGAATTTATACTTGACAACAAAGTCAAAGTAAAACAATTTTCCATAATGTAAAAATCACAACATGGTTTTGCCTGAACATTTCAGTAAAGAGGAATGAGATTCTGTCCGGCACATTTGATTTCCTCAGATCTTTACACAGAGCATGGTAAATGGAAGCAAATAGGATAAAACGACTAATCACTACGGATGAGCGATATCTGAGACACGCCAAGGCCCAGATATAGACATTGACACACAGGGTCAGAAGATTAGGATTAGGCATGAGAGTGCTTATCTAACCATTTATCACCTTTTGCCATCCAGTTTTCTAAATCTTCCATTTCCAGCTCCATCACTGACGGAATATCATCCTCAAACATGGGCCTGGGAACAAGTAGAGAGCAATACATTTATGTTCATGTTGATTATTTATTTTTAAATATTTGGAAGACAGATTTGTACTGTTACTCACTCATACAATAAAGACATGCAGTTCTTTTAACTGGATTTTTCTTTACATTGGTGCCTATTAAGATGTTAAGGAATTAAGTCAAAGAATTACTGATGTGAGTTACTTATCATAGCTGTAACTATAACCGTAACCATAACTGTATTTGGAAGAGTCGACTTTACGGGTAGTCATTATCAGATGGAAGCTGTTTTTGCAATCTGTGGAAGATTATTATCTTTATAGCAGAAGCAACTAACCATAAACTGCATGTGTGAGAAATCATTAATGCATGTGAACATTCCGACCCAAAGCATAACATGACTTCATCAAAACACACACACACACACACACACACACACACACACACACACACACACACACACACACACACACACACACACACACACACACACACACACACACACACACACATGTTGGTGCAGCTATCATTATGAGGACTCTCCATAGACATAATGATTTTTATACTGTATGAACTATAGATTCTATCCCCTAACCCTAACCCTAACCCTAAACCTAACCCTCACAAAAAACTTTCTGCATTTTTACATTTTCAATAAAACATTGTTTAGTATGTTATTTCCCTTGTGAGGACCGCTGGCTGGTCCTCACAACGTAGGTGATCTCAGGTTTTACTATCCTTGTGGGGACATTTGGTCCACACAACGGAGGTTAAACCTGTACACACACACACACACACACACACACACATGCACACACACACACACACACACACACACACACACACACACACACACACACACACACACATGCACACACACACACACATCGCACACACACACACACACACACACACACACACACACACACACACACACACACACACACACATGCACACACACACACACATGCACACACACACACACACACACACACACACACACACACACACACACACACACTCACACACACACACACACACACACACTCACACACACACACACACACTCACACACACACACAGTTAATGCAACATAAACTACAGTACAGGGCCACCATATTATCACACAATGATTACAGTCACAGAACATGTTTTTATGAAAGCTGGTACCTACATTGGCACCTTTTCATGGTCTTCATGGTCCAAATAAGGATCTTCTTCTGCAACTTCAGAAAAAAGAGAAAAGATGTTAAACATTATTATTAGAGAAAGGAAGGAGAAGTGAAACTTTCTTAAAGTGATGGGTGGCAATCCTTTGACTTTCATAAATGTTTATGTGAATGTGGAAGAACATTGTTACATCTCAACTGAATGAATCCATTTTTGGTAACACTTTACAATAAGGTTGACTTCGTTACCATTAGTTAAAATGAACTATGGATGGACAACACGTTTATCAGCACTTATTTCAACTTTTATTAAAAGTTGTATATGTTAACAGTAGTTAATGCATTATGAACTAACATGAACATTGAGCAATTGTCTCTTTATGAATCAACATTAAAGGAATATTCCAGGTTCAATACAAGTTCAGCTCAATCGACAGCATTTGTGTCATAATGCCGATTACCACAAAAATTAATTTCCACTTGTTCCTCCTTTTATTTATAAATCAAAAATCTGTGTTCCAGTGAGGCACTTACAATGGAAGTCAATGGAGCCAATTTCTGAACATTAAAATACTCACTGTTTCAAATGAATTGTCACAAGACATAAAGGATATGTGTATAAACATGATTTTAGTGTGATCAAATCACTTACTAACCTTTTTTGAGCAAGTTCTATCCAATTTTACAACTTTGTTGTCATGACGACGTAACACCATTAACCCTAAAACCCTAAAATGACCTTAAAAACAACACTTTAAATCTCAAATATACACTGTAGAATGAGTTTTAACTGTAGAATTAAAGTGAATGCTTTTACAAAATTATGAGCTTCACATTTCTGTGTTTAAACCCTCCAGATATTGGCCCCATTGACTTCCATTGTAAGTGCCTCATTGTAACACAGATTTTTTGCTTTTTTTAAAGAAAACGAGGGACGAGACAAAATCATTTTTGTGGTAATCAATATTATGTCACAAATGTTATCATATAAATACCTGGAGAGGACACACAGCTTAGGGTTAGTTTTTTGTTTTTTGTTTTCCTAATTTGGATATGCCCAATTCCCAATGTGCTCTAACTCCTCGTGGTGGCATAGTGATTCGCCTCAATCCAGGTGGCAGAAGACGAATCTCAGTTGCCTCCGCGTCTGAGACGTCAATCCGCGCATCTTATCACGTGGCTTGTTGAGAGCGTTACCACAGAGACATAGTGCGTGTGGAGGCTTCACGCCATCCACCGCGGCAACCACGCTCAACTCACCACGTGCCCCACCGAGAACGAACCACATTATAGCGACCACGAGGAGGTTACCCCATGTGACTCTACCCTCCCTAGCAACCGGGCCAATTTGGTTGCTTAGGAGACCTGGCTGGAGTCATTCAGCACACCCTGGATTAGCAAACTAGCGAACTCCAGGGGTGATAGCCAGCGTATTTTACCACTGAGCTACCCAGGCCCTGCTTAGGGTTAGTTTCAATCACCTCTGGTTTAAATCTTTGTGTCTTTCAGAGAAATATGTAAACACCCTCTCACTGACAGATTTAATTGGTTAGCTTCTGTAAGACACTTTTATTGCAGTCTAAACGTATCCTGACATACCAAAATCGTTAGTTGTCCACCTGTAGGAGATGATGACTCCACATAAAATCACAGCAATGATGACGATTGTGAGGACCAGGGGTATGATGATCATGACGACTGGGTTTAGATCTGTTTCTGTGTTAGCTCCAACAGTCGGCTCTATGTCCACACCACTGGACTCACTACTCTGTGCAGAGCCTAATTCAATGGAAGCTGCAAATAAGTAGAATAGCTCAACATTTCAGCATGAGATGAGTTCTTCTGATGAACTGAGTTTGAAATGGGAATCTCTGTTTGGGGTCAAGCGTGTGAAATGTGTAATACATACCCTGGGTCCTTCCATCTCCAGAGCCTGACACGTTCCCATGATTCTCTTTAAAACAGTAAATGTGTCATTAATACATGACTAAACAAGCTTCTGTGCAGTCAAGCTTTGAGGTCATACATTTTGTCTTATACAGGGTTCAATACAAGTTCAGCTCAATTGACAGCATTTGTGGCATAATGTTGACGACCACAAAACATGTAGACTTGTCAAGTCGAGGTCACAGTCTCAGAAATCAATGGGGCCAATTTTTGGAGGTTTAAAAGCAGAAATGTGAAGCTTATAATTTTATAAAAGCACTTACATTAATTCTTCTGTTAAAACTCATGTATTATTTGAGCTGTAAAGTTGTTTAAATTGTAATTTTTACAGTTGTTTTAGGATTATAGGGTTTGTTGACATTACATCATCTGTAATGAAATTGTAAAATTGTCTATAACTTTCCACAGATGTGGTTAGTAAGTGATTTTATCACAGTAAAATCATGTTAACACACATATTGTTTATGTCTTGTGTCTATACTTTTGAAACAGTGAGTATTTTAATGTTTACAGATTGACCCCATTGACTTCCATTGTAAGTGTCTCACTGGAACACACATTTGTGCTTTTTGTTTTTGTAAAAAAAAAAAAAAGGAGAGGCGAGTCGAAATACATTTTTGTGGTAATCAACATTATGACACAAATGCTGTTGATTGAGCTGAACTTGTATTGAATCCGGAACATTCCTTTAAGGTTTTAAAAACAGTGTTCATAAATGACTAATAAGTAATTGAGAAATACATTATAATCATTGATATGCAGGTATAACAGCATGAATAAAAAAGGGGACTTTCATACAATACTTGAAAAATAGTGAGCATTTTAACTTGCATTTTCTAAACACTTAATAAACATGTTCATACTTATATAAATCAAATACACAAATGTTCTAGTTCATGAAATATGTTAAAAGCTATAAAATACTACAGTGAAATTAAAAGGAGGGATTGTGTGTGTGTGTGTGAGTGTGAGTGTGTGTGTGTGTGTGTGTGTGTGTGTGTTTAAGTGGTTTATGAGGACTTATAAACTGGTAATTACAAGGGTATTATGATATAAATGTGGTTTATGAGGACATTTCTAGTGTCCCCATAATCCAAATCGCTTAAAAAACATACTTAACGACGTTTTACTGAAAATGTAAAAATGCAGAAAGTTTTTTGTGAGGGTTAGGTTTAGGGGTAGGGTTAGGGTTAGGGGATAGAATCTATAGTTCATACAGTATAAAAATCATTATGTCTATGGAGAGTCCTCATAATGATAGCTGCACCAACATGTGTGTGTGCATGAGTGTGTGTGAGTGTGTGTATGTGTGTGTTTGTGTGTGAGTGTGTGTCTGTGTGTGTTTGTGTGTGTGAGTGTGTGTGTGTGTGTGTATGTGTGTGTTTGTGTGTGTGTGTGTGTCTGTATGAGTGTGTCTGTGTGTGTGAGTGTGTGTGTGAGTGAGTGTGTGTGTGAGTGTGTGTGTGTGTGTGTGTGTGTCTGTATGTTTGTGTGTCTGTGTGTTTCTGTGTGTGCATGTGTGTGTGTCTGTGTGTGTCTGTGTGTGCGTGTGTGTGTCTGTGTGTGTGTGTTTGTGTGTGTGTGTGTGTGTCTGTGTGTGTCTGTGTGTGTGTCTGTGTGTGTGTGTGCAGTATGTGTTGAATGTAATTTCCACTTCACTGGTTCTTACCTGGGTCTTCTTCTACGACTCCTGCTACGAGATTTTCTTCTAAAACTGTTAAATGTAAGAATTATGAGACATGGTGGTGAGCACATTTACAATACAATGTTTCTTTGGATGGGTGATATCATTATAGAGATCTGGGGCAGACATAATGGACAAATTGTTGCTTCATTTGGCAGACAGTTTTTCCTGTAGCAGTGCATGGCGCCTCAACGTACTGTAGTAAATATTCCTGGTTAGTTTCATGGCAGTGTCTACAGGTAATTTAATGAAATTCAAGGAAATAAGTGAGGAACATGAGCCACTCAGGATTAAAGCAAACGTCAGACTCCTGTCAGTGTTCATCATACATTATATAATAATATATAAATGAGGAAGTATTCTAAAGAAGAAACTCACTTGAGTCTTCTGTGTTCGTCTCTGTCTGTTCTTTGTCTTCAGATTGAACTATAATGACATGCAATTTGTAACTAAAATCACTTGACATGTAAAAAGAAATAGTGTATAGCTGTAAAGACTTGAATTTTGGGAGGAAACTTGAGCTAGAGTTTTACACTGAGGATTAGTTGAGGCCTGTTGTACTTCAGAAGAAAAATGTTATCTGACCATCAACCTTCTGAGGTACCAGACAGATTCTTTACATTAAATAGAGTTCCCTCAGCTTACCCTTTATCATGAAATTTCAATATATCCTTTTTAAATGAATAGAACTTAATTCTCTATCACTGGTCAGGTACAAAAACCTGGAAAGAGTGTCAGTGAATTTAATTTCAAAATGTACGTTAATCTACAAGAAAGCTATGAAGGTAAAAAAAAGAGGAAAATGATAATCAATCACCCAGAAAAGCACTGCCATTAACCAAGATGAAGATACATTTGTATGAGTCAACATCATCTTTGTTCATTCAACAAAGAGGAGCTGTTTTGTGCTTTGCATTAAACCAAATAGAGGGCTAAATATCACTTACAGTGAACCCTCTATATTGAGGACTTTATCATTGTCAAAAGAGAATTTGAATGTGCTCTGATGGGTTCAGATTTAGACGCTGGATAATTTTCAAAAGCTGCACATCAGTTCCACATGACTCCACAAGTTTTGTGTTGCCTATGGGCCGATTACTGTGTTAAATGAAGGCAGTGTCAAAGAGAGCAGAGAGGACAGTGGAGAGTTACTTCAGATAAATGAGGACAATAGTTGAAAAACTGGGAAATATAGAGACAGAGAGAGAGAGAGAGAGAGAGAGAGAGAGAGAGAGAGAGAGAGAAAGTGATAGAGAGAGAGGACAGCTTCCATATGCAGATAAAATGACCTACTTCTGGCTGAGCACCTACCACGTCTAGTCCAGCTAGCTGTCAATGCCAAAAGCAGGAGTAGTGCGAGAGTCATTTCCCAGAGTCCTTGTTGGAAGCACTGGCCCACAGTATGGGAAGACAGAGACACAGAGTCATTGCATAGTGAGTCGTTGGTAACACGCCTTCATGACATCCTGCTTCCTCTTTCAGACCTGATTCACCTACCTACGAATAAAACACCACCCTCTCTCTCCCTCGGATGTGATGCAATCAGGAGTGAGCTTGTTACCACAAGCCAAGCTGCTCTTCAGTTAGCTGTGAAAACACATTCCTGCATGTATGGTAAGCGGCCTAACCAAAAACCAGAGAAAAAAAAGGAAGAAGAAAAAAAGTGCAAAAATAGCTGAGTAAACAGAGGCAGCTTTAAACTCAAAGACTTAAACCAAGCTAGGGAGAGAGTGTAAAGGATTTTAGTCTCTACTGCTCAACACCTCTGACTGTCAAAACAGTTAAGGATTAAAAATGAAACACAGATAATAATAAAAGGGAAACTACATTTCACTATGTTTGAACACCCTGAATGTTCATTTTTGTATTAGCATTTACATTAAGTGTTAAATGGATAGTTCACCTCAAAATAAACATTCTCTCATTTACTCACACTCATGCCATCCCAGATGTGTATGACTTTCTTTCTTCTGCTGAACACAAATGAAGATTTTTAGAAGAATATTTCAGCTCTGTAGGTCCATACAATGCAAGTGAATGGCGACCAGACTTTCAAGTTTAAAAAAGGACAGAAAGGCAGCATAAAAGTAACCCATACGACTCCAGTGGTTTAATCCATGTCTTCTGAAGAAATCCAATCGGTTTTGGGTGAGAACAAACCAAAATAAAACCCCTTTTTCACTGCACATCTTGCCATTGCTCTAGGAATGATCATGATTTCAAGCTCGATTACAATTCCTTGTTCTTGATGCATGCACAGAGTGCTAGATGGTGCTATAGGAAGTGTAGTCGAACTTGAAATCATGATCGCCAAGGAGACTGCTGATGTTGAGATTTATTTATATTTTGGTGTGTTCTCTTTCAGAATCGATTGGATCACTTCAGAAGACATTGATTAATCCACTGGAGTCAAATGTATTACTTTTATACTGCCTTTATGTGCTTTTTGGAGCTTAAAATTTCTGGTCACCATTCACTTGCATTTTAAGGACCTACAGAGCTGAAATATTCTTCTAAAAATCTTCATTTGTGTTCATCAGAAGAAAGAAAGTCAAACACATCTGGGATGGCATGAGGGTGAATAAATGATGAGAGAATTTTCATTTTTGGGTGAACTATCCCTTTAAGAAGCAATGTTATCCAGTCCATAATGAGAAGCTGGTTATGAAGAAACTTCAATTGTCATAATTATTAGTGATTATTCATTCACTAATCTATCATTATTAAATGAAAATATTGCAATGCAACAAAACAACAACCAAATCACAACTGATGCAAATATTGTAAACATTTGTGATTTATGTTAAATATATCTTTTAAATGTTTAATATTTTATATGTCCAAGAGCACACGATGCATGCCTAATATTGCCTTAAAGGAATAATGCAGGTTTAACGCAAGTTAAGCTTAATCGGCAGAGTTTGTGGCATAATGTTGATAACCACGAAACTTTTTCTCGACTTGTCCTTTCTTTTCAAAAAAATAAATAAATTAAAAAATTAAATAAAATAAAATAATTGAGGTTACAGTGAGTCACTTACAATGGAAGTTAATGGGGTCAATTTCTGGAGGGTTAAAAGTCAGAAATGTGAAGCTTATAATTTTATAAAAGCACTTTTATTAATTCTTCTGTTAAAACTAATTTATTATTTGAGCTGTAAAGGTGTTTAAATCGTAATTTTTACAGTCGATATAGGGTTTACGTCATCATGGCAACGAAGTCGTTAAATTGGATATAACTTTACAAAGAAAAGGTTAGTAAGTGATTTTATCACAGTAAAATCATGTTAACACACATATTCTTTACATCTTGTGTCTATACTTTTGAAACAGTGGGGTTTACGGATTGACCCCATTGACTTCCATTGTAAGTGTCACAGACTTTAGTTTTTTGTTTTTTTAAGAAAAGGAGGGACCGCTCGAAATAACTTTTTGTGCTAATCAACATTATGCCACAAATGCTGTCGATTGAGTTTAGCTTGTATTAAACCCGGAATATTCCTTTATCTGACAGTTGGGAACTCATGAAATACTGTATAAATATATTGTGACGTAAGTAAGCCATAGATATTATTTATCACGAGAGGGCGGTATAATATCAGGGTAGCTCTGCAAAACTTCATCGACAGCCTTTTCAGTTGGAAACGTTTTGTAAAGATGAACTTTGTTTCACTCAAGTTTTTCGAGCTTGAACAAGAAGCGGGCAAATAACACGCTGGATTCAGTCTCTGTGGCTGCTTACACCACGAGTACATTTTAATGCCTGACGTAAACAACTATGGTCAACTGCCGCGCATGCGCTTTTGTTTTTATTCTCTAGCACCACGCATGCGCCAAACTCAAGCTTGACTGAAAGTGTCAATCATGTGAAGAATGCGAATTAAACAGAAATTGTTCTATTTACTCTTTTAGTTTCTTTCAATTATTGTACAGATAACTTTATTATTTATTAATTTATAATATGTGGCTTGTTCAGAAACGGCGAAATAACCAAATAAGATGATGACTTAACATTCTGTTAAATAGGAACATAAAATGACTAAAATAATATAAACGAAAACCCAATCTATGTTTATAACTAGAAATGATATATTTTATGCACAGAATATAATAAAAATATAAATAAAGACAGAATAAATTATATATATATATATATATATATAGTATGTATGTGTGTGTGTGTGTGTGTGTGTGTGTGTGTGTGTGTGTGTGTGTGTGTGTGTGTGTGTGTGTGTGTGTGTACAGCTCTGGAAAAAACTAAGAGACCACTGCATAATGATCAGTTTCTCTGGATTTACTATTTATAGGTATGTGTTTGAGTAAAATGAACATTTTTATTTTATTATATAAAATACTGACAACATTTCTCCCAAATTTCAAATAAAAATATTGTCATTTAGAGCATTTATTTGCAGAAAATGACAACTGGTCAAAATAACAAAAAAGATGCAATGTTTTCAGACCTCGAATAATGCAATGAAAACAAGTTCATATTCATTATTAAACAACACAATATTAATGTTTTAACTTAGGAAGAGTTCAGAAATCAATATAATTAATAATTTTAATAATTTTAATAATTAATAATTTTCTTTATTCATCACACATTATACATTTGCACATATACAGTGAAATTCTTCTTTTTTTCACATATCCCAGCTAGGCTGGGGTCAGAGTGCAGGGTCAGCCATGATACGGCGCCCCTGGAGCAGATAGGGTCAAGGGCCTTGCTCAAGGGCCCAACAGTGGCATCTTGGCAGTGCTGGGGCTTGAACCCCTGACCTTCTGATCAGTAACCCAGAGCCTTAACCGCTAAGCTACCACTGCCCCTCGAAAATTTCGTGGCGATCTGTTGCGGAGCGGCCGTGTTGGTTTACTTCATCCTGGAGGCTTTCCTACGGCCGCTACTGTGGGCAGTGCTGTGCGGCACCTTCCTACACCCGTTCAAGTACTCGCTCGCCCGGCTGGGCCGTTCTTGGAAAATATTTGCTGGAATAACTCTGATTTTCAATCACAGCTTTCATGTGTCTTGGCATGCTCTCTGCCAGTCTTTCACATTGCTGTTGAGTGACTTTATGCCACTCCTTTAAGCCACTCCGGGTGCAAATATTCAAGCATCTCAGCTTTGTTTGATGGCTTATGGCCATTCATCTTCCTCTTGATCACATTCCAGAGGTTTTCAATGGGGTTCAGGTCTGGAGATTGGGCTGGCCATGACAGGGTCTTGATCTGGTGCTCCTCCATCCACACCTTGATTGACCTGACTGTGTGGCATGGAGCATTGTCCCGCTGGAAAAACCAATCGTCAGAGTTGGGGAACATTGTCAGAGCAGAAGGAAGCAAGTTTTCTTCCAGGATAACCTTGTACGTGACTTGATTCATGAGTCCTTCACAAAGACGAATCTGCCCAATTCCAGCCTTGCTGAAGCACCCCCAGATCATCACCGATCCTCCACCAAATTTCACAGTGGGTGAGAGACACTGTGTTTTGAAGGCCTCTCCAGGTCTCCGTCTAACCATTAGACGACCAGGTGGAGGATCAGTGATGATCTGGGGGTGCTTCATTAAGGCTGGAATCGGGCAGAGCTGCTTGAATTTTTGCTCCAGGAGTGGCATAAAGTCACCCAACAGCAATGTGAAAGACTGGTAGAGAGCATGCCAAGACACATGAAAGCTGTGTCAGACTTCCCAAAACTAGTTTCACTCATGTCAGAAACATGACATGTTATTTTTATTTTTTTTCAAAAGCATGGTACAGAAAGGGTTAATAACAAACAACAAAAGTACAGCTTTTCAATTAGCAAGGTAAAAAATGCATTGGGACAGCTAAGTTGGATACTTATCAGCCTGCAATTCCTGCCCCTCAGAAAGTAATCAGTCATTTTGGTATTTATTTAACAGAGAAAAATGCAGAACAGTGCACGGTATTTATACATTTGAACTATTATTATCCACAGTCTAAAAAGAAAGGACTTAGCTTGGAAGAGAAAAGAAAAAAGAAAAGAGGAAATATTTTTTTGAAACTCTAAGTATGCAGAATTTCACATTTGTGTTTGTGGTGTGAATGAACCCGTTTACGACTGTAGCTGTGTGATTGTGTCCAAGTCCATGCCTGAAACAAAAGTTCTGTTTAAAGTTCTAAACTCGTCATTAGAACTAATCTGCCACTTTCTGGCTATGGACATTAGTCAGAGTAGCGCCATATTTAATTTTTGATGGGAATGAAAATGGGGCTGTGAGGGATAGAAGTCAAGTCTGTGAAATGGGTTTCACTGTTGTTAAAATTGGCATTGATCGTTCAGCTGACGAAACACTGAAAATGCATTACATAGTAAAGAAAAATGTGTTTCAGCTGAAGGATATTGAAAAAAATCGCCCCCAAATCCAAAGGAATCAGTAAGATGTATAATGAGTTTACTGTATAATGAGAAAGTATGACATGTTAATAATTTTTTGTAGTGGGCTGCTATATAACTGACCTAGTTGGAGAAGCTGGAAAGCAGGCAGAGCATAGTGTTTTTAGTTTACCTGAAATGCAGCAATAATCCTGCCATTGTGCTTTAGGAGTATCTGGGGATTGTGTTGAAATGTTTATCTTGGAGGAAATCATCTTCATAAAGTTAAACAGGTATTCCTTTCAAAACAAGAAAATTGCATATTATGTGTTTCAGCACATATACAGTCTAATGACAAAGCATCCACAACTGAATTAATTATAGATCTCTTTATTGGTATAATCCTCAGAGGAGGTTTTGTTTAATTTTTCTATTTTCAGCTCCCATGTCAGTGAAAGAGGTGTCGCAGAGTCTGGTGGATGATCACATGGTTGATACCGTGAGGGTGGGGACCTCCAGCAATTACTGGGCGTTCCCCAGTAAGGCCTTGCATGAACCATAAATGCAGATTGGAAGCTGGAGAGACAGGTGAAGGCATCTCTCTGATATGTGAGGCTCATTAACAGGTCTGCATTTGTTCAGAGACATACTTCATCGATAATAGTGATGTACAGATCTGGATAAATACTGATCAGACGAGAATGATCCCAATCCAATAATGCCTGTTATTTGCCATCATAAAAGATCCTTTAAAGTAGTCCATATGAATTCCATTTCTTCTAAGCCATATGATAGCTTTGTTAATAGCAAATGAGTGTGATTTCATTAAATATATATAGTCTGAATGCACTGTGTGCTTCAAAATGAATGAACAACAATCTGTCAATACGCAAACGCATGGAGCTCGTGATGCAGTGTTTTCAGCGTTCTTATACCGCTTCTTAATATTTAAATGCACCATAAAAACTGTTTGCATTGAGAACAACACCAGGGTTTTGTTGACAGAGATGACAGCATTTCAACAGATTTTAAATGAGAAGCATGTTTAAAACTAGTGTCAACTACACACAGATACTAGTCTAAGGTCTTCTTCAGTTTTCTGCCAAAATAATGGCCTAATGGTTAAAAGTTAAGAAATTCCAAAATATTCTATTATTGTATTATAAAATTCTAATACTCATGATAATGCCAGCAGTCTTATCACCATGTAGCTCAAAACTGGTTGCCTACTAAAGCTAAGCAGGGTTGAGTCAGTACCTGGATGAGAGACTTCCTGGGAAAACTAAGGTTGCTGCTGGAAGAGGTATTAGGGAGTCCAGCAAGGGATGCTCACCCTGTGGACTGTGTAGGTTCTAATGCCCCAGTACAGTGATGGGGACACTATGCTGTAAAAAGGCACCATCCTTCGGATGAGATGTTAAACTGAGGTCCTGACTCTCTGTGGTCATTAAAAATCCCAGGACGCTTCTCAAAAAGTGTAGGGGTTTAACCCAGGTGTCCTGGCCAAATTCCCCCCATTGGCCCTTAACAGTCATGGCTTCCTAATAATCCCCATCCATTCATTGGCTCTAACACTCCACTCTCTCTCCTCTCCAGCAATAGCTGGTGTGTTGTGAGCATACTGGTGCACTATGGCTGCCGTCGCATCATCCAGGTGGAAGCTGCACACTGGTGGTGGTTGAGGAGAGTCCCTTGTTCACTGTGTAAAGCGCTTTGAGTGTAGTGTCAGGAAAGTGCTATATAAATGTAACATTCATTCATTCATAATCATATTCATATATGATATTTACATTGACTGGGTTCCAAAATTATAATAAAACTAAAATGTGTTAATGAAAAGTGGACTGATACCTTATCACAACCAAAGTGTAAAAAAAGATCTGACATTTTATTTGGTTTTCTTTATGTTTTAAAGAAATAATGTGTAGTTCGAGATTTGTGTCGGTTATACATTAGAGTAATCCCAATCAGTCCCACACAGTGAGGTATAGATATTCAAAACTGACCAATAAAAAAAGAGCCATGTCCCAAATGACACACTATTCACAATGCATTACAATATACACTATGCACACAGAAACTGTTATGACCCGCCCTAGTCTAAACAAAGGACACAAGATTAAATAAAATGGCACACACCTCAATACAACTTCCGTATTAATTTTCTATTTACAATATTTACAACAAAGGTCAAGATAAAGAAATGTGAACATATTAAATGACTGAGATCAACCTCGGTAACAACAATAGTTACCGTCAACACAGTAACCTACAACAATTGACAGCTACAACACTATGCAGCAACAATAATGGTCTAGAACAAGGGAAGGGAAGCTCCTTGCAGTGGATATCTGCCTGGGCTTTATGCTGCTTCCCTCTCCCCACCAACCAATCCCAATAAATGACTGATTAGTTTTTATTGCAGACACATGCATAGTGTTGATCAGCCTGCAAGAGGGAGAGGGAGAGAGAAAGACGACAATGCAGTACAAAAACTAAGCAAAACTCCACAACTGCAACAAGGCCAAAGCCATACAGTACACGGATGTACTGTAATTAACATATGAACAATAACTCACTGTTTATCAGCTGATAGGAGTGATGTTTCAAATGCACAAGATGTGTTGCCTCTAGCTTTTGCACATTAGCCAAACTCAATACTTGAATCTCAAATGAGGCGTCCAACATTCAAAACTCCGTTTTCTTTTTTCAGTTGAAGGAGTACATCATCCGGCTACCCATTGTACACTTCTTTTTGCTGCATTTTCAGTACTCGCACTAATCACTCTACAGAATGGTGGATAGTCGTGCAAAAGTGTGCGATTTGGAACACACCAATGCTTCAGTATCGATTGAGACTCTGGGTGCTTCCAGAGCATCCTCGTTTCCTGGCTCCTCCGTCCTCGAGCCTGTGACCCGGAAAACGATTGAAGTCCGCCATCATTAAGGATGTACCAATTCTCTAAATGCACCACGAGGAGGCGAGGGTTGAGGAAGCTTATCGAGGATGCTTGAGTAAGGAAACACCGGAGCATCCTATGCGGAAGACTTTTTGGTCAAACCACCTGAAATTCTCCTTCCCCTTCACATCTCACACAACGGTTTTAATTCATGTTTCACCTTTGCAGATTAAATAAACCACAAATTTTGTCGTCATACTTCAACAGTGCATCTTGAATTATTTGGATTTATCATGAATATATTAATAAATAACGTTTCAATAACATAAAGGCAAGCACACCGAGGTACTGCAGCTGTGCAAAAACGTTTCATTTTTCAAATACATCTTGCTTAGATTCCTTTGTCCTCATTTCCTTTCCTTCCATCCTTTCCTCATTTCCTAAGAGGGTGGAGTTAGGAAGCGAGGAAAGGAAGCAAGGAAAGGAAATGAGGATGCACAATTTCAGAAATGCTCTCTTTATTTTGAACACCTTTTACTGACATAGACATTCACACTTGGACTTTTAAAAAAGCTTTATTGACTACTATGATGTGCAAAGGTGCCATGATGTTTAAATAGGTGATTTAAACTGTTCTCGTGGCAGATGCCACTGATGGGTAACACTCACACACACATAACAGGGTGTCAGACTGCCCACCTGTGCACAGAATACTAGATCATTCATTCTACATCAAATAACTCCATTAACTTATAATTAAATGTAATGAAACCAAGCTTACTGA
The DNA here is from genome assembly GCF_019703515.2 of Myxocyprinus asiaticus. Taxonomy (NCBI): domain Eukaryota; kingdom Metazoa; phylum Chordata; class Actinopteri; order Cypriniformes; family Catostomidae; genus Myxocyprinus; species Myxocyprinus asiaticus. The sequence continues at coordinate 1,889,720 of NC_059351.1, read as the reverse complement.
CCATCATGGGAGCCAAATTGCTGGGAACTGTTGAAGGACTTTTATCATTGATTTACACTGGTGCTGTGTTGCATCAATGGAGGGAAATACCAAAAAAGGGTTTATTTTTTTATAATGATTTGATCAGTTGTGCATATTATTATTTTTTACATTGCTTTTTAACTATGATCTGTTCATATATCATGAAATAATGCATATAATATTCTCTTATCAGTTCCTTGATTCATGTTGGTGCAAGAAAATGGTTTTACCCATTTGTATAAATTCCCACCCGGTGGAGATTTTAGTTGGTTTTTAGACTACAGTTGAGTGTGATTGAGTTAAATATTACTATTGTTGAGAGTATTTAAAAACCTGCCTCGAGGTTACTTTTCCCTTTCTGTTGTCAATAATTGGATTATTCTTGACGTATTCTTTGTGTAGCATGAGGAGGGTAAGCAGCGTAAAATAGCCCTTCAGCAAGCAGTTGACAAAGCCACAGTTGGACGTGCAATCAACGTGCATATTCTCCTCTATCTCTCTGATAGATTACTATATAAAATCTTTGAGGTTAGTAAAGGCTCGGTCACATTTAACCCTGCACAGCAAAATTGGGCTGGAGAAGAAGGCGTTGATGGATTTGAAACGAGTATAAAACCTGCAAAAACTAGTTTTCAAGCAGCCTTTTTTTATGCTGCACTTTATACTTTAGGAGAATGAAGTTATAAAGAAACTAAAATGACTTCCTCGTCTATGAATATTGAGTGTAACTGTGTAGGAAGCACAGCTTGCAGAGGTCACTGCCAAACCAAGAAACTTCCTATTGGTCAACGCTGCGAATCTGCATGCCAAAGTTCACCAAGTTTGAACCCCAGGTGAAATTCGTTTCAGGAAATGTATTTGCCGCTGGACGTCCATTAGGCGAAATTCCCATTGAGATGACTGTATTTCTCCAGCTGAATTTCGCCATGCAAGGGTAAATGTGGCCTTTAGACCACTGCATTTGGGTGAGTTTCTGTTCATATAATGTAGAATCTGATTGAATGGTTTCTGTGTGTGTTCAGGAGGAGAGAGAGGCTCTCTTGAAGGAGCTGGTTACATTGAAATGTCAAAGAGACCAGATGAAGGCTGAACAAATACAAAGAATGTAATCCAGAGGTGATGAGTACCACTTAGATCTAAGTCCACATTTCCAGCATGAAGACAAACTTTCATTTTTAGCTGAGATGAAATTCAGAACATTCTGTTTGCTTTAGAGGGCTGTTTTTTTGCATTGCATTGCATTGCATTGCATACTCACATCCAGTTCAAAATAGCTGAAAAACATGACTCATTTTTAAAAAGTTGACAAGTTTCTCGCCAGGCCTACATAATCACCAGAAAACATACAGTGTTCTGAATCATTAATCATGTTATATTAATGATATGTCAATTTAATTCAGTTTCTCTTATGAAAAGAACCTGGTTTTGTGACAATAAAACAAGAGTTTCACACATAATCTTGTTATTCCAATACTATTCCTGACCTGTCACATATTTCCAATTGAAACCTGCTTTGAATATTTTGTGAATCTCTCAAGAGAGTCCTCCGATCAGCCTCAGCTCAGGCTCTGTTGGAGATAATGACTCATGTCTCTTGAGAGAAAATAACATTTGTAACCTCTCTTTACATCATCCGTCTTGTTCATCACCCCCATCCCTGCAATTCTTTCTCTCTAATAACCCCTCTACAGTTTAAATGTCCTGAAATTGTCAGTATTCCCTGCTGAAATTCATTTTCTTTGCCTTAGGGATTTGTGGTTATGTCTTTATTTTAATCAAGTTTAGAATTGGCTTACAGAAGGTCTGAACTTTTGCCTCTCCTTGAGGTGAAGAGTTCTAAAATACACACTTAATTTTGAACCAGCACTGACACATCATTTGTGTTTATTCAATGTAGGGTTCATATTCTGATCCCTATGTGTTATTAATTCTGTGCACTAGTGCTGGTAACATTAAAATGAAATTGTCTGTTGTGTCTTCTATTGTTGGTGTGCTAATCAGTCACTAAGATGACTCTACTTTTTGAAGGTCGGTCATTTTGTAATTTAACTAGTAATAGCTTGCCTCAACTTGCTTGTTGTTGCTGTACCATTAAAGGCTGTGCACTGGTAAGCATAACTGCTCATAACATGATTATTAGAGCTGATGATGAAATGGTGATGACAGTTTGGATATGAGCATTAAATTAAATGTATTCTGTCATTAGTTATTGCCTCCAAAAATCACCTTTCATACATTACAAATTGACAGTGTTTTATTATTTTATACCAGTTATCACAAGGTTGCTGGTTTAAATCCCAGTTGGGACACCAATGAGTCAGTACCTCAGGGCTGCTGATGTTTTTCCTTTGAGCAGTAGACTTAATCCTGATTGCTTCTGGGGTGCTGAACATGGCAATGCTGTCACCACACTTTGTGTATGTGTTTATAAAAGAGAATATCTCAATGCTCTTTATACATAGTGTTGGGTATGACTTCAGAAATGCAATCTCATACTAGGGTCACCAGATGTCCCGATAAAACGGTACAGTCCCAATTTTACGAGCCGTGCCTTGCATCCCGACGGAGCTACAGTCAGGACGCTTTCTGTCCCGATAATCAGTCTTAACCTAATAGTTTACGAAAATGATCATTGCTGTGCTTCATGCTTTTTCTGTAATGAGAAACTTGCGACGAATGAGAGAATAGTTCAATCCTGCTATTTCAGAATTAGCGGGGTTTTTTCCCCTGTGCTAAACTTTCCCCTCATCACCCCCTCCAATCTCTGCTGTTGTCTGTCAGCCCATATGAAAAATTTACTCTCCTGCTAGAAGCCAAAAACCAGAGATGATAACAGCACTGGTCAGTGTAATCAAATAAAAAAATGTATTCCCTTTCTATAATATACATCGTCTGACATACCATCCGTATAATCACAACCCTGCATCAACGAGTCATGTGATGTCACCCTATTCGGATGAGATTCGTATTATACGAGGATGTGGGGCAATGTAATATTTACCAGAGCTTTTTTCAGACTTTTTCTGGAATGCACATTCCCATGGCAATAACGATTACAGCATCTTTTATCCTCTATAAAATGCCCTGAAAAAAACAACCCAGGTAAATGTTGTCCACTTCGAATTGGTAAAAACATGCTGGTAAAAAGCCAGTGAATCTGTGCTGTCTGTGACCATTTTTCTCTCCCCTTTATTCCCCAGTTTGGAATGCCCAATTCCCAATGCGACCAATACCAAGACCTCGTGGTGGCATAGTGACTCGCCTCAATCCGGGTGGCGGAGGACGAATCTCAGTTGCCTCCGTGTCTGAGACCGTCAATCTGCACATCTTATCCCGTGACTTGTTGAGCGTGTTACCGCGGAGACGTAGCACGTGTGGGCTTCACGCTATTCTCTGCGGCATCCACGCACAACTCACCACGCGAGAGCGAGAACCACACATTATAGCGACCACAAGGAGGTTACCACATGTGACACTACCCTCCCTAGCAACCAGGCCAGTTTGGTTGCTTAGGACAGTGGTTCTCAACTGGTTTTGCTTCAGGACCCAGATTTTACATTAGAAATCAAGTGGCGATCAACCATAGTAAAAACGTAACCTGTATTTAATGTATCCTGGGTCGCATTTCCTATTATGTGCAAAGTTTTGTTCATGGTTTTCAAGTACAAGCATCAAGTGACATTATTTTTGTTGTTGACATCAACAACAAAAGCGACAGGAAGTTTTCTCTCCCCCTTTTAAAAATTGAAGAGCATAACTTTAACTACAAATGCCACTGTTGATATAAAATGAGGTCTAATAGATTCTACCTTTAGATTATTTCATATGAAACTATAATATTTTGTCAAAATATAACAGTTACTTTTACTCATGTAAAATCGTGAAACAATTTTATAAAGGTGATGATGCATAATGAAAAACAATTAGTGCATAGCACAGTGTTGCTCTTTTCCTCCTCAGTGCTATTTGGCATGTCAGGGCTGCGTACTGTTTGAGAGGTTTGACTTGACTTCCTTCATAATGCTTTAAACTAGAAAAGTCTCACTAGATTTGAAATTGGTCACATCAGTTTTGAGGTCTGCACTCCGCAATATCGAGGGAAGCCCGGTTGTTGCACTCGTGCAAAAGTGCAGAAGAGAAGCTTTTAGCTGATTGCGAGATTATCATTAATTCTGCCTTGGCAGTCCTAAATAGGCTATCACTTGGGCGGCCGCTGAAATATCTTCAATGGGAGAACCATGGCATTGTTCTTTCCCTGTTGTCAACGACCCAGTCCAAATAGACCTGCGGCCCACTTTTGGGTCACGACCCACCAGTTGAGAAACACTGGCTTAGGAGACCTGGCTGGAGTCATTCAGCACACCCTGGATTTGAACTTGTGACTCCATGGGTGGTAGTCAGCGTCAATACTCGCTGAGCTACCCAGGCCCCCCGTCTGTGAGCATTTTTAACTATTGTTGTTTCTAAAGTTCACCATGTCTGAAGTCTTTGATCCAAGAAACCAGAAATGAGAAGACGCGCTTCACATCCTCAGATAAAGCTGGCTGTTGCGTAATGATGCATATTTTTCTCATGCATTTTATGTGGTCAAGCGTTTATTTATTTAAAGCGAAAGAACGGATTTTGTTTTCCATTGTTAGGAAAAGTGCATCCCCACATTTTTGGACATATTTTCCAGAAGAATAAAATAGATTTACACCACTTGAACGGATTGTCCAACAAAATTTGTAATCAATAATGTAATCTTTTGTATAAGAATTTATAGGTAATCTAATCTGATATGTTTTGTATCACACATTCATGTTTTGATAAATCTAATTATTAATTATTAAGTGTGCACTGTGCAGTGCTGTGGACTGCATGCATCAGGGCACAAGGGGAGGACACAAGGCACTGCGTTTCTCTGAGATTGCAGATTGATCTGCCTTTTCCTAGATTGGATTTGCTCCAAAGCCTTGGAATGGCTTTTGAGCATTTGTTAATCTAGCTCTGAAATTGAAGTGGTCTGGGTAGCACATTCAATATGATGGACTGCAAATTCGAGTGGGTCTGCTAACTGTCTAAGTAAATGTATGGACTCTATGGAAGAGGGACCTGCTAGTGTGATGTACAACCATCTGCAGAGTGTTGGGTTGTTCAGTTTCAAAAATCCTGTGTAGGATCTGCGAATACTACTGAATCAATTAAATAAACAGGCAGATATTGACAAGCCTAATATCCAATGTTCCGTCGTTTGTTTTATTGCTGGGCAAATCCAGAACTTTTGACCACCAGAGCAGAATATTTTATATACAGTATATATATATATATATATATATATATATATATATATATATATATATATATATATATATAATGTATGTACAAATGCCCAGATAGTGTAAAATTTTCATAATATTTTCAAGACAATTAGAAGATAATAAAACAAATAATATTTTGATATATGTTGAGGCTTTAATTTTCATAAATTGAAGAGATAGTGCAACAGCTCCGCTTTACCCCACAAGTCCAAAAACATGCAGGTTAAGTGAATTGGAGACTCTAAATTGCCCTGTAGGTGTGAGTGCGTCAGGAAGGGCATCCGGTGTACAACCTGTGTCAAGTCAAATATGCGGAGCACGGATGGTCCGCTGTGGCAACCCCTAACGGGAGCAGCCAAAAGAAGAAAAAGTGGGAACCTACACACTATTAGGCAGATGGTTTTAATGTTGTGGCTGATCGGTGTATACACACCGATCAGCCATAACATTAAAACCACCTGCCTAATTTTGTGTAGGTCCTCCTCGTGCCACCAAAACAGCGTCAACCCGCATCTCATAATAGCAATGGCAATCGTGCCACAGTCCAAATCACTGAGATCAAATTTTTTCCCCATTCTGATGGTTGATGTGAACATTAACTGAAGCTCTTGACCCGTATTTGCATGATTTTATGCTCTGCACTCCTGACACACGATTGGCTGATTAGATAATCGCATGGATGATTGTTGGTGCCAGATGGGCTGTTTTGAGTATTTCTGGGATTTTCACACGCAACAGTCTCTTGAATTTACTCCGAATGGTGCCAAAAACAAAAAACATCCAGTGAGCGGAAGTTCTGTGGATGGAAACGCCTTGTTGATGAGAGAGGTCAACAGAGAATGGCCAGACTGGTTTGAACTGACAAAGTCTACGGTAACTCAGACAACCACTCTGTACAATTGTTGTGAGAAGAATATAATCTCTGAATGCTGTCCTGAGATGCGGGTTGGCGCTGTTTTGTGGGCACGAGGGGGACCTACACAATATTAGGCAGGTGGTTTAAATGCTGTGGCTGATCGGTGTATATGTGTGTATATATATATATATATATATATATATATATATATATATATATATATATATATATATATATATATATATACATATATGCATTTTTTTTGTGTGCAACACTTTTTATAAGAGATAGATTGAGGAATACTAAAGAGGTGTGGGCACAACTCCAAAAAAAGGTACACGGGGTGGAATGAGGTCCCAGGTCTCTAAAGACCTGAGGAATGCATTTAAGGGTTAAAATACCAAAATTTTTGTTGAAACCAGGAGCTTGGTTTCCATCCATGTATCTTTATGCGCATTTTGGGATATCGAAATAAAACTACTGGATGGAATTAAGATGCAAATAAGATCTTATAAATGTGCATAAAAAACGTATACACTTGCTTGAGGTGGATGCAATTTTTTATTCAATAAGACGAAATGCACATAAACTATGATGAAAAAACATTTACCGAATAAACTCCTATTGAATTTATTAGGAATACAAGATATGCATAAAAAAGTAATGTGACTGAATAACCCATTCATAACTTGACTAACCAGAGGACCAATCATCGCATCTGAAATGTTGCTCTGGTCATCCTGAAATAACGGTGTCCTGAACATCCAAATCCTGCATAGAGTTCACAGAGAAAAATAAGTCAAATACGAACTTGAACTGTGCCAAAGAGCAGGCTTATTGACACTTTTGAAAAATATCTTATAGATCTGCACGGTAAAGTCATAAGGATGGAGGAATGAACAATCATATGGACTCCATTTGAAACACTGAGCATGCATTTAGCTCTGATTCAGGAAAATCTCTAGGTTTTCCTACACACTTGAGTTCCTCATCTGCACATATGTTTTTTCCATCTACGCGGGAGCAACATCAGAAGTGCTCGGCTCCTTCACTATCGCAAAAAAATGGAATGGAATGGAATGTGAAGCTTTGATCCAAACACTAACTCAAGCCTCTATCTCTGTGATTTAAAAAAAGGATAAATACCTAGCCGAATGCAGTTCATATAGGCCAGTTTCACTTCTGAACACAGATGTTAAAATATTTCCTAAAGTGTTGGCAAGACAACTCAAATCATGTCTTCCCTCTATAATTTCAGAAGATCAGACGGGTTTCATTAGGGACAGGCATCTATTTTCGAATGTACAATGTTTTCTCAATATAATTTTCACTGAAGTGACATCCACAGATCCAAAAGTAGTACTCTCCCTCCATACTAAAAAAGTGTTTGAGAGGGTTGAGTGGGAATATCTGTTTAAAGTATTGAAAAAATTTTGGATTCTGCAAAACTTTAGCTCATGGGTTCGTCTCCTCTATACATCCCCCTATGCCAGCATTTGCACAAATAACCAGCATTCAACATCCCACTCTCTCGTGGAACATGTCAAGGCTGTTCACTCTCTCGCCTGCTGTTTACTCTGGTGATTGAACATCTATCAATAGAACTGAAAAACTCAACACATCTACAGGGTATAGACAGAGGAGGCTTTGAAAATCGTGTTTCTTTATGTGCAGATGATCTGCTTTATATAACTGATCCTTAAAGTTGTATCAACAAGATAATTGGCTAATTGGATAATTACCTAGTTAAAAGGTCCCCTGTATAATTAACAGCATTAGCTGGGAGATAATATATTTTATATGTAAGCAAAAGGGGTTATAATAACTGAAATAAACCCATATGAATCGATATTGAATCGAATCGAAATCGAATTGAATCGAGAGCTTGTGAATCGGAATCGAATTGAATCGGGAAATCTGTATCAATACCCAACCCGTATATCGTATATTTTAAAGACTTGTTTCTTGAAGGAACATTTCCTTGTTTTGAAAAGCTGGCAGAGAATTGTAATCTTCCCCACAGTCACTTCTTTCAATATCTGCAAGTTCGTAGTTTTCTTAGGAAGAATTGTTCAACATTTCCACTTTACCCCCAAAACACACACATACACATTTCAAAGTTGAAATGATTTTGGAAAACTGGAAATCCCCTAAACCGCCAGCTGAACACTCCTGGCTATTTGACCTAATGTTATTTCTTAAACTGGAATAAATTTGCATTAAGAGGGACATCAGTTACATTTTATAAAACATGGCAACCCATCCTCTCATCTCCTGACCAATTACCAACCCTTCCTACCTAAAGAAAATGCATTCAGACCCCTTGCCTTGGATCAAATATTTTCATTCTGGATTGCCAATATGTGCAGCTCAGAGACTTTTTTGAATAGGCATTGTTGTATTCCTTATTTTTTTGGTGTGTGTGTCTGTGAGTTGTTTTGTTTTTCTTTGGCAATATGTGAACTTGGGCTTGTTTTAATGTGCCTCTTTAATCTAGGTTAGGCCAACATTACAGCAAAGGAGGCAGTGTCTATGTGGACAGGTAAGTTATTTGCATGCCTCACAACACAACAAATTCCTAGCCAATGATTCTGTGATGCATCCACAGAAGGCTCTGAAATGTAGCTCACGGATAGTCCTGACAGTCCGGTTTTGCATGCACTTTTGTTTAGCAGGAACCCAGTCTGATCTTAGATCTTAATTTTGCAACTATTGTCCAGTAATATAAAGTATCCTGTGCAATGCTGTGAAAAATGTCTATCAATCTGTAACTGAAACACACAGTCATGCATGAAGAGTTTTGTTACCCTTCTCAAATATGGGTGTGATGCAAATGTATTGACTTGGTTACTGTTGGATAAGATAGAACTGGATACCGTTGGACTTAAGTAAGTCTTGTTTGTGCCTTTTTAACAGGCTCAGAAAACTAACTTGCTGGTTTTTATACTGTAACTCCAGCCAGACAGTGCAGTTTAAACCCTTGGTTATTCTCAGTCATGATTTTCCTGGAATGGTGCAGACACAGACATGTACACCACTTAAATTTCAGGTTGGAAATTCTGTTATGCATTGAACAAACCTAAACGTAACTGCAAAACTGATCTCAGATGCGAAGGGTACTTTTGGTACTGGCATGCTAGATGGGAAGACTTCAGGGTTCAGTCAATGTTCTGTTTACATGCAACAGATCAGATTTCAGCCAGGAGCCGTACACACACACACACACTCATAGACACACTGTGGTGACCATGCCTTAGTAAATGGTCTGAGTTTAGCCATCAGACTCAGTCATTAGATGCTATGATTTAGTTCCATTAGCTGCCTCCAGCTCAGGCTCTTCTCTCAGGAGACTAACTGGTCTCTATCTGTGGAAACCCAGGAGTTATTTTTGTTAAAGAGGAACTTTGGTAGGGGGCCTGGGTAGCTCAGCGAGAAAAGACGCTGACTATCACACCTGGAGTCACGAGTTCGAATCCAGGGTGTGCTGAGTGACTCCAGCCAGGTCTCCTAAGCAACCAAATTGGACCAGTTGCTAGGGAGGGTAGAGTCACATGGGGTAACCTCCTCATGGTCGCTATAATGTGGTTCTCGCTCTCAGTGGGGCGCTTGGTGAGTTGTTTGTGGATGCCGCGGAGAATAGCGTGAAGCCTCCACACACTTTACGTCTCCACGGTAACGTGCTCAACAATCCACGTGATAAGATGCACGGATTGACGGTGTCAGACACGGAGGCAACTGAGATTCATGCTCCGCCACCCAGATTGAGGCGAGTCACTACGCCACCACGAGGATTTAGTGAGCACATTGGGAATTGGGCATTCCAAATTGCGGAGGAAAAAAAAAGAAAAGAGGAACTTTGGTCTAAACAGCAAAAAGCACATGAAGGCAACATAAAAGTAATCCATACAATGCCAGTGTTTTGATCTATATCTTCAGTTTTGATCTATATCTATGTCCTTTTTAACTGTAAATCTACACTTTCAATTTCACTTTCACATTCAGCCACCTACTGGTCGGGGCTGGTCAAAAGTTGAGATTGATAGTAAAAAAGGGCTTAAATATTTACCTGTTTCTCACCCACACCTATCATATCACTTCTGAAGACATGGATTTAACAACTGGAGTTGTATGTATAACTTTTATTCTGCATTTATGTGCTTTTTGGAGCTTCAAAATTTTGGTCACCATTCACTTGCATTGTATGGAGCTACAGAGCTGAAATATTCTTCTAAAAATCTTCATTTGTGTTCTGCAGAAGAAAGAAAGTCATACACATCTGGGATGGCATGAAGGTGAGTAAATGATGAGAGAATTTTCATTTTTGGGTGAACTGTTCCTTTAAGGCACATTCACTAATGGAAGTGAATGGGGCCAGTCATTTCAAAAGTACAGCGACAGGATGTAAAAATAATACATGTTAACATGATTTTAGTGTGATAAAATATAACTTACCATTTATCACAAAAGTCATGTTTACATCTTTGTGGCTGTACTATTGAAATGGTCTGTATTTTAGCGTTTATGCACTGGCCCCATTCACTTTCATTGTAAGTGCCTTACTTTAACAGTGATTTTTTGATAAATGATAAATGGGTGAGTTGAATTTATTTATTTATGTATTTATTTTTTGGTGGTATTCAATATTATGCCACTAATGCTGTTGATTGAGCTTAACTTGTATTGAACCCGGAACATTCCTTAAGAAGACAGGCAGGAAAACAATTTGCACTTCTTGTGAAAATAATATTTAAGGTTGTATTATACAAGTTATGCTCAGTCGATCACATTTGGGAAATTGATCACCACAATAAATAAATACATAAATAAATTTGATTTGTCCCTTGTTTATTAAAAAAAAAAAAAGCTGGGTTAAAGTCAGGCACTTACAATGAAATTTGTAGGGTTTAAAGACAAAAATGTGAAGCTGATGATTATTTTATAAACGCACTTACTATTTGACTAGCCCCTTTTTGTATTTTTATGTGAAGTGAATGTAAAGTGAATCAGTTTAAATCACTTTATGTTGTTAATGCCATTCAATTTATTTGTGAATAATAATAATAAAAAAAATAATAATAATAATAAAAAAAAAGTAATCTCATGGTTTGCTGTGCTCTGTGCTCTTTCCCATCTGCACTGCTAGAGATGCGTCACGCGACAATGCTCCTGCTGGAGAGCTTCGCGAGCTAAGCAGTGAAGAGAGTTGCGTCCAGTTTCGGTCTGATGTGTTGCGTCGCGTTGCGCGCTGGCAGTGTAGCTGGGCTGTCTGGCTCTAGAGGGCGTCCACCAAAGAGTTTCTAGCAAGTCGGTCATCTCTGGAACGCTCTCGGGAGGATATTTCCAGTCATGCCAGTGCAGCTCCTATCTACTTGAATGGAGAAAGACCAAAATCTCAAAAACAATTCTTCAAGATTACGATCAAAGAACATATTTCAAATCAGCAATAAAAACTGACAATACTGGAATCATAAATTGCGCTTCTTCACCTCCTTTTACGCTAAAAACCCCCCGCAATGTTCCCGGCTTGTATAGCTAATGCGCATGCGCGTTCTAGAGTTGATTGACAGGCGATGTCTGTATCTAAAAGGTGATTGGCTCTTTTAACTGTAAGGCGGGACTTCCATTCCACATCCGTTGACCGTTGGGCGTTCCAATTTCTCTCATTCATTTGAATAGAATGACTCGTCTCTGCTAAATACTCTCTGGCGGATACTCTCATTGACACAAGAGGGAGAGAAAGAGAAAGAAGTGAAGCCAGCGCTCAGCACAGCCAGCATGGCGAGCCAAAGGGATTTCACACACAGAAAAACATGGATTAATGTCCTCCTGCGACTCTTACAGCTATTATTGCCCTACATTCAACGCGGAGGATCTCAACTTCAAGGTCTGGGGAGCAGATTTATCAGATGTATTTAGTTGACGAATACAGCCCGTGTCTGAAAATGTCGGAGGAACTGTCGAGAGCTCAAATGACAAGCATTCAAGTGCAGCTAAAACAAAACAACATTCGCTGTGTTTAGCTACCAGATATATGATCCTATTTGATACTGATGTTTTTATCCATGTTTCAACATGAGGATGATTATTGTTTTTACATGACAATCCGAAGAAAGGCACCGCGAGCTTTTTTGCTTTTTTTTTTTTTTTTTTTTTTTTTTGTTGATCTGCTTGCTTGATTTTCTGTGTGTTGATGTTATTCTTTCCTCTTTTAAGCTCTGAGTCCGATGTCCAGCGTGGTTGAAGTTTGGCAGGCAGAAGACGCAGACTTCATTATACCATCGCAGGTATGTGAGCTAGCTGAAATGACGTCATAAACGTTTTTTTATTACAATGTAACTTCGCTTCATTGTGAGACGAGAGCACGTGTGAGTCATAGTGCAAAGTGCTTTTGTTACTTTGTTGCATTTGCAAAAGGTGCGTGGATTAAAGTCCTTTCATTTGTTCTTTTAATATATATATTAATATATATGCATTTGTGTTATTCAAGGGGATTGTTTACTTGGGGGAAATATGTTTCCATTTTTTGAGGCATCATTTGAGGAGTCCTGTGGGATTGTCTACTGTACCTAATGAATACATATCGGTTTTACACGGTCCCATCACTATATCAACCACACATCTAAAATGCATGTTTTCAAGTTTGCACTAACCCCGACAAAATAACTTTCAACAGCGGGCGAGGTGTTTTAAATCTGACGTCATCGTGAATGAATGACATCGACATAAACACAGATGCTCTTTGGAAACAGGTGAAGTGTGTGGATTGTGTCAATATTAAATATAAATCACTGTGCAAAAGTCTTAGGCACATAAGATGCTTCCCAAAAACATTTGTTTTAAGATGGTTATTTATATCTTCAGCTTTAGTGTGTCAATAGGAAATATAAATGTTAGACTCCCAAACATTACTTTTGCAAATAGAATAGAAGAACAGGGAGCCCTGCAACAGATGTCATGGCCCCCACTGAACTTCGAGTCAGTCTGGGATTACATAAAGAGACAGAAGCAATTGAGACAGCCGAAATAGATAGAAGAACTGTGGTGAATTCTCCAAGAAGTTTGGAACATCCTATCTGCCGACAACCAAGAGAAACTGTGTCCAGGTGTGTCTATGAGAATTGGGGCTGTTTTAAAGGCAAAGGTGGTCACACCAAATATTGGTTTAGCTTTTTTATGTTTACTGGAATTTGTATGACATTAAGTGATAAATGAAAACTATTTATGGCATTATTTTTGAAGACGTCCTCACTATGCAACATTTTTCACAAGTGCCTAAAACTTTTGCACAGTACTGTAAATTGCATGTTCATAAAACCTGCTGCTGCATTGTCCTTACCTTTGAGCACAAGTTTGAAAATAGCAAAGTGATACATCTCAAATTGGGGTTTATTTGTGGAAATAGGCTTCACTATTTTAATTTAGAAATAGTTTGTTGTATTTTCAGACCTTAATTTTGTGTGGTTTGTCTGTTTATGAGTAACAAACCAAATGGGAGCTTGAGGTCCACTCTTGAAATCATGTTGATATGTTTTCTATGGGAACTAGCCAAGTTGGAATAGTGAATCTTGGAGTTCCAGGATGCTGGATTGGTGATGCTCCTGTCCTCCAACTTAGACATTATTACAAAAAGTACGATTCGAGTTCTGTGCAGAACATGGCATCATTGAGCCCGTTTACATGCACACCAAAATGCAGATTACTCCCAAAAATCAGCTTATTTAAAAAAAAATCTGACAAAGCAAGAAACCACATTATTCTCTGTTTTTTTTTTAAAGGACAAACTGTGAAGAGGCATGCGCACAACACGTCAGTTTTTACGTGAACGCTTATTGTGCCCTCAGGTGGAGTCGGAAATATTGTAATTACAAGTTCCGAGCACAAGAATGACCCAACAAAGTCATATTGTCGGGTGAGAAATCCATGCCCGAGTTTCCGAATTGGAAGGGGCGTGCCTACATTAAAGATGAAAGAATTAACTTCTGTACTTAGACAGACATTTAGACAGTATTTTGTTTCCCACTTGAATGCGTGACATGTCGCATCATCGGCACATGCATCTGCCATTGACTGTACTAAAAGAGTATCGCAAAGCAGTAGTAGTGCGCATGCGTCGTCAGAAGAGTATACTTTGAAAGGCGATGAAAGGTTTGAAAGGTGCGATCCGATCCGCAATGCACAAAAATGAGGTATACCAGGGCCTTAAGCCTGTAAGAACACCATTAAACGTGTTTACATGCAATGGGAAATCAGAGTATTTGGCAGAAATCTACTGGTGTCGATCGGTTTAATTTTACGCTGTTTAAGAACTTACACTCAAAGTAGTCATTTAATGCGTTTACATGACCACACAGATTATTACACATCAACTGTTTGAAAACATGTATGTAAACACGCGTTTATATGCACATTCTTACACTGATTGTGCTTAATAAGCCGACAACGCATGTGGTCATGTAAACGGCGGGTCCACAGGGGGGCGCTATATCGCAAAATATTTTTCCCTGTATACATAGGTCAGGCATATGAGGTATCGTTTGAAAGCTTAGAATCTGAACTTTTCAGAGAATTCCATCACTTTTGCATTTATGTTACACAAAATAACAAAATAAGGCCTGAAAACATTTGTCACAAATTAGCAACCCCTATTGGTTAGAAATAATAATTTCAATATAGAAGTCTTTCACGTGGCACTTAAATGGCCAAGTCATATATCAAATGAAAGCTCTCATTCAAAGGAATGTGACTGTACAGTTTAGTTTGTTGTCCTAATACCACAGTTTGAAAGATTTTCAAAATGCAATATGATTTTTGTAAGTCATCAAATACATATGTCTCTTATGCACCGATTATTGCGGCTGTAAGCCCCAAATAGCTAAAAACGTTATATGCTTTTAACTTAGGCAGTTGTCTAAAAATGAGCCATTTTTTACTTGTCTGTGAGCTTGCTTGGCTGAATAATCCAATGTTATATCTTAGATTTCCAGAAAAAATATGGCACCCAGCAGGAAAAGCTTTAAATGTTATATATCATCCTAAAGAGAGGATCTCAGTTTTCTAATGACATCTAGATTGAGCTTGTAGTCCACTCAGAGGCCCAGATATTCAATGAAACAATGAGGGTGGTACATAAACTGAAAATTAGACTGAATGTCTATGGACGAGCAAATCTAGAGAAAAATTTATTATTTTTCCTAGTGCTTGCTGCCATCTAGTAGAATGAAATAAGACTTTTCAAAGTGAGATTATAAACACAATATTATTTATGATTAATTGGAGTCTCTTTTTCATATTTGGTTTTTTTTTTCTGAATTTTTGCATTTAGTCCGCAGTGCGTGTGAATGGTGAGCTTTTAAATTTGAGTGTGAAGAATTGCATGCGACAGCCCAAAAATGCACCAGAGTTAAACAAGTTAAATAGTGTTCCATTATCTGTGTAAACTGATCGACACTGGAAAATGTTTACTTATTACACAGATTTCGCATTGCGTGTAAATACCTTAACTGCTGCTTTTATCGGCTTATCCAGTGGACGCAAGTGTTGTGCGCATGCCTCTTCACGGTTTGACGTCAAAAGTGGAGATTAAAAATGTTTAGATATCATGTAAACATGTATTTCTTGCTTTGTCTGATTTTTTTAAATAAACTAATGTTTGGCAGTAGTTGGCATATTGGTGTGCATGTAAATGGGATCATTGGAATTTTCACCCAACACCTGGGACATTTACGAAGAGGTGCAGTTGCTCACGTTAATTCAGTTTGATTTGAATGTTTTTTTTTCGGTGCTGGAAACTGATGCCACATAAATATAACACAAACTTCAGAGGTTGACAGACAATTTACCAGTTTAGTGGTAATCAGTAATGTGAGCGACCTGCTTTTGGTGGGATATTTGTCTTGTGGCTTGAGAGTGGCTGCGATCAAAGGGGATGGAAAATTCTATTTATAGTTCTACATTTTTAGACATGTTCATTTTCAGAACTTGTTTGTAAAAATCTGTATTTTAAGTTTTGTATGTAGTATTGGCCAATGTTTTATGCCACATAGCAACATCATAGCCTGCTAAATCCGTTACTGGCACATTTAAAAACAAAACAGAATATATGCAATATGGACATTGACAACATTTTTGAGAGGTAAAAAAAAAAAGTTTTTCCGAGTCAGCATCAGAGGACTATTAAAATGACCTTGCTGTTGAATGGCTTTCAGTATGTTCTGCTACGGTTCATTACATAACCGCACAGGAAAGTAATAAGAAAGTGGGTTAGAGCTGTTTTTCTTCTGTTATGTTACGTCTTCTTCCCTTTATGTGCATCTTGGAACCTTTCTCTAAAATTTAGTTGGACTTGTTATGGTTTTATTAGGGGAAATACATACTTATTTTTTAATTTAGAAATGTAGTAATGCCTAAATGTTTTTATTTATTTATTTATTTTTTTTACATTTCAGGGTTTGATTCAGAATGACATATTTGTTGAGTAACTGTGATATACATTCAATTAATAACTTGGATTTTTTTTTTTAGATCAGCAGTGCTTGTTGTCATGTTGTGCTTTAACACACTATCGCGGTGTGTGCAGAAAACATTAATGTTCATTTATAGAGAAACGCTCCAACATTCCTGTTCCCGCTTCATCTCTGATCTGTGCGTCAGCTGTTCTTCTGTGAACCGGATAATGACATGCAGCCCGCAAGAGCCCACTAGTGGCGGGTGACTGCATAGACAGGCTTATCAATGTCTGCTGTTGATTACTGAATGCATTTGCCCTGAAACTAATTAACTGACGATAGATAAGCTTAATCAGTCAAATTATTAACGACAGTTAATCGATTTTCGATTAATCATTAACATCCCTAGTTTGGTTGCATGTAACAAACAGCTCTGTATTTACACATTATCAACTTGACCACTGGCTGAAGGCAGACCTATAAATACAGTTTGATTAATTTGTAGTCAATAGAGATGTCAAGAGTGATTGAGTAGACCTGCAGCATACCATTTAAAGAGAACCTCCCTTATCTGATGATGGATGGGCACTGGATTTACTGAATGCAGTCTAGTAGCAGTTGGTAATTATTACATGGGAAATAAGTCGATTTTGCCCTCTGTGTTTTCTAGTTAGAGGAAGATTATAATTGAACCCCCTTGTCAGTTCTTAGGTCTGCATATTCATCTAATCATAGTAAAATGTTTACCTAACAGCCACCAATTTGCATTCATTGTATGGCAGGAGGACTATAGTTAGTTGCTCTGGAAACCCTGCTTTACCGGAGCACAGAGTTTCAATAAGATGGCTATAGTACTATTCAATGAATTGTCTGTAATGTGCTGCAGTTAATTAATGGAATGGTATTGGTTATATGTGTCAAAATGGTACAGTGTTCCCTTTTAAAGTAGTGGTTCACAACTGGTTTTGCTTCAGGATCCAGATTTGCAATGGACATCAAGTGGTGACCCAGCATAGTAACAAATATGTCTTCATCAAACATCAAAATATATTACCATTACCATAAACTGCATGGGTCTGACAGTATGGAAGATGCTTAACACGATATTGACAATGGACAGTTCTGGTTTCTAAATGTCTGTTAATTTTGAGTTAAGTTTGATTGCACATATGGACTTTGACATAAGCAACAAAAGATATGGGTAGTGTTTTCTCCACCATTTTTAAAACCTTGATAAACCTGTTTATAGCTATCCTAACTATAAACTATTATTTGATCTGCTATATGATTAAGCCACTGCTTGATAGTATCACATTCGAAACAAGTTCAGCTTCACAGTTCAAAGTCTACTCATCTTCGAACTATTTCTAAGTGTTGTCTTGATACATGTTAATGTGTGTGTGTGTGTGTGTGTGTGTGTGTGTGTGTATATACATACATATATATTTATTTGTGTTAGAGGTCGAGCGATAGTGGGTTTTGCTGATACCGATAACTAGGGTGGTGAAAAAGGCTGATAACCCATTAATCAGCCGATATTTTTGTAAATCGATTTAAAAACTAAGACGGGCACAGACATAGAGGCTACAAGAGTCCAAAAGGTATAATATCCCAGATGCAGTTTATTTTACAACCAAAATCCCAAAAATAACCAGAAAAAGATTTCAACTACGAACAAGCGTGAAATACACGTACTTATTTCTGGACTCTTATTTTGAAATGACAGACACTTAGCTCTCTTTCAGTGCTCTACATTTAAAGCAATATTCCAGGTGAACAAGATAAGGTCAATCGACAGCAACTGTGGCATTATGTTGATTACCATAAATAAATAATTCAACTCGTCCCTCCTTTTCTTTAAAAAAAGCAAAAATCGAGGTCACAGTGAGGCACTTACAATGGAAGTCAATGGGGCCAATTTTTGGAGGTTTAAAGGCAGAAATGTGACGCTTATAATTTTATAAAAGCACATACATTAATTCTGTTAAAACTCATGTATTATTTGAGCTGTAATGTTGTTTAAATTTTACAGTCATTTCAGGGTTTGTTGACATTACATCGTCGCAATGAAGTTGTAAAATTGGCTGTAGCTTTACACAGGTTAGTAAGCGATTTTTATCATACAAAAATCATGTTAACAAACATATTGTTTGTTTTGTGGCTATACTTGTAAAACAGTGAGTATTTTAACATTTATGGATTGGCCCAATTCACTTCCATTATAACCCAGATTTTTGCTTTTGGGAATTGCCACAGACCGACCGCCCGATTCGATATTACAACAATATTTACTTGCCGATTCGAGATTCTGTAAGTATTACAATTTGATGTTTTGGTATTTTTAGCTGAGATAATTCTTTTTTCTCAGAAATAAATGTTTTGAAGAACAGTTGTGTCTGAAATGACATTTGTTTCACCCTGTAATACAGAATTTGCAGGGGAAAAAAGGTAGGGATGTTCAAAACTACCAATTTAAAGCTACTAATTGACGAGTCGGTGCGTTGTCGAAGCGATTAGTTGACTAATCAGTGTTAAGGAACCCATGTATAAGGCTGCATTATGTCCTTGTTACCCAGTCAGACGTGTTAACAGGGTAACTATACATGTTAACAGGGATGTATATATTAGGGCCGTCTTTTGACACATTAATTTAGTGCGATTAATTCTTGAAAAAATAACGCGCAACAATTTTTTTTACGCAATTAATCCTGCCCCCTGATGAGTACGTAAATTCCGTAATAAAATTCGGAGTCTCCTGCCTTATGAGCTCTTAAAGCTTGAAGTACATGTGTTTTTTACGAGCCGCGTCAATAGGTTTCGCTCCTCAACAAACCTCACAAACAGTGCCGCCTCTGAACACCCATTAAGGAGGAAGCACAACAGGTGGGCGTAGCAGAATACAGGAATCTTGAGACATGATTTTTCAAAGTTTTCACTACTTTTAACGTGACTCAGTGTCCGAAGAATGCGGCGTTTATGTCCCTGAATACCAGTGATACGCTTTAAACGTGTCTGGCTAAGGCACGCACATGTACATAGACCGACAATTAAAAATAGCACAGCTGGAACGCAAGAATGCGTCCTGAGAGAACTAGACACTTCGAACTCGATGCAAAACAGATTACTGTCAACTGTAGGCTTGTCCAATGATATGAGGATAAAACAAATAATATATTGACTTCTTAAACCACTTTTTGTGTTGTCTAATCAATGCTTTATTTATCTGCCGCAATAATGCAATGTATTTCAAACTGAATTTTAATATATGAATTATATAATGTATAAATATTAGAATTATTATGCATCATTTATATGAATTATCTTTATTAGGGGGGCATTTCTCAGTAAATAATGATGCATGCTATTAATTGTGATTAATAATATATATATATATATATATGTATATACACCGTCATGGGAAAAAGAAAGTACACCCTCCTTGAATTCTATGGTTTTACGTAACAGGACATAATCAAAATCATCTGGTCCTTAGCAGGTCTTAAAATTGGGTAAATACAACCTCAGATGAACAACAGCACATGACATATTACACCGTATCATGATTTATTTAACAAAAATAAAGCCAAAATGGAGAATCCATGTGTGAAAAACAAAGTACACCCTTACTGCTTCCATAGGAATTAAGAGGCTAAGTAGTAGCCAGGTGCTGCTAATCAAATGCCCTTTATTAATTGATCATCGGCAAGCATGACCACCTCTATAAAAGCTGAAGTTTGAGCAGTTTGATGGTCTGGAGCATTCAGGTGTGTGTTAACACAATGCCAAGGAGGAAAGACATCAGCAATGATCTTAGAGAAGCAATTGTTGCTGCCCATCAATCTGAGAAGGGTTATAAGGCCATTTCCAAACAATTTAAAGTCCATCATTCTACAGTGAGAAAGATTATTCACAAGTGGAAAACATTCAAGACAGCTGCCAATCTTCCCAGGAGTGGATGTCCCAGCAAATTCAACCCAAGGTCAGACCGTGCAATGCTCAGAGAAATTGCAAAAAAACCCAAGAGTTACATCTCAGACTCTACAGGCCTCAGTTAGCATGTTAAATGTTAAAGTTCATGACAGTACAATTAGAAAAAGACTGAACAAGTATGGTTTGTTTGGAAGGGTTGCCAGGAGAAAGCTCTTCTCTCGAAAAGGAACATGGCAGCACGGCTTAGGTTTGCAACGTTGCATCTGAACAAACCACAAGACTTCTGAAACAATGTCCTTTAGACACATGAGACCAAAGTGGAGATGTTTGGCCATAATGCACAGCGCCACGTTTGGCGAAAACCAAACACAGCATATCAGCACAAACACCTCATACCAACTGTCAAGCACGGTGGTGGAGGGCTGATGATTTGGGCTTGTTTTGCAGCCACAGGACCTGGGCACCTTGCAGTCATTGAGTCAACCATGAACTCCTCTGTATACCAAAGTATTCTGGAGTCAAATGTGAGGCCATCTGTCCGACAGCTAAAGCTTGGCCGAAATTGGGTCATGCAACAGGACCCCAACAGGATCCCAAGCACACCAGCAAATCTACAACAGAATGGTTGAAAAAGAAAAGAATCAAGGTGTTGCAGTGGCCCAGTCAAAGTCCAGACCTCAACCCGATTGAAATGCTGTGGCGGGACCTTAAGAGAGCTGTGCATAAACAAATGCCCACAAACCTCAATGAACTGAAGCAACGTTGTAAAGAAGAGTGGGCCAAAATTCCTCCAAAAGGATGTGAGAGACTGATAAAGTCATACAGAAAACGATTACTTGAAGTTATTGCTGCTAAAGGTCATTCTACAAGCTATTGAATCATAAGTTGTACTTAGTTTTTCACACATTTTTTTCACACAGTCGTGTTAAATCATGACTCGGGGTGGGGTGGGGGTGGTAAAGACACTGGCTTCGACCCCAGGGTGTGCTGAGTGACTCCAGCCAGGTCTCCTTAGCAACCAAATTGGCCCGGTTGCTAGGGAGGGTAGAGTCACATGGGGTAGCCTCCCCGTGATCGCTATAATGTGGTTCGTTCTCGGTGGGGCACGTGGTGAGTTGAGCGTGGTTGCCGCGGTGGATGGCGTGAAGCCTTCACACGTGCTATGTCTCCATGGCAACGTGCTCAACAAGCCACGTGATAAGATGCGCGGATTGACGGTCTCAGACGCGGAGGCAACTGGGATTCGTCCTCCGCCACCTGGACTGAGGCGACCATGAGGACTTAGAGTGCATTGGGAATTGGGCATTCCAAATTGGGAGAAAAAGGGGAAAATCCACAAAAATAAAACAATCATGACATGTTGTAATATGTCATGTGTTGTTGTTCATCATGAGGTTGTATTTACCTAATTTTAAGACCTGCTAAGTACCAGATTATTTTATTATGTCCTGAAACGTAAAACCATAGAATTCAAGGAGGGTGTACTTTCTTTTTCCCATGACTGTATATGTGTGTGTGTATATATAATATACACACACACACACACACACACACACACACACACACACACACACACACGTATATAGAAGTTTAATATTTATATTTGTTTTGAACACATTTTAATTTCTTACCTCTTAGCTGTTACTGTGTAATACACGTTCACCTGCTGATTAAACGTATTTGTGTTTTTTGTTGTCTTCAGGCAGAGGAGCAGCAAAGTAAAGAGAATGTTCCTCAAGAGGAGAGGTGAGATTTTCTATTAAAACCACAGTCCCTTTGAGACTTTACTGGCATATTTCAACTTCAGAGCCCAAATGCATTTTTTGTGTGGTACCTGTACACTTAGTACATGTGTAGTACATCTGCCAATATGTTGTATATAACATTATCAAACTGTCATGTCCAAAATTCGAAACACTAGGGTTTTTGTCTCATTAGGGTAAAAAAAGTTTTTTTGTGGTCTGTATGTGTGCATTCCATAAATGTTTATCTTAGGGCAGGTTTGACTTGTTTCAGCAATGGAAAACTAGGCGTCCCGAGGACAGCAGCTTTGTGTTGTTTACTCTACATTTGCTTTCTTGTGACACATGACCAAGGATCAACACACACACCATTTTATTAACCACATTTCAATGGCAAAGTGATGAGCGAATAATATAAAAACAAACAAATGCCAGTGCCGGTGCCATAGAAAAGAGTTCAATGGAAAAATGGCAATTTTAGCCTGGTGCATGGTTTACAGGTGTGTTTTTCAGACAACAAAAGAGCCAGTTTTGCAGCATGCAACATGAGATGGAGAGGTAGTGTAGGTGTAGATAAAAGCTAATGACTGTAAACTGGCATGAAATTGCCACACATTTCTTAAGCACATGGGGTTTCAATTGCAGTTTTACATTTAACGGCAATTCTCTAGTATTGCTGTGGCTTGCGTTGTACACAACGAAGGATTTTATATTCATGGTGGTTTGAGAGGAGGGGGTCACTCAGTGAATGTCCAGTTTGAACCATTCATACTTAAAGTCTACCACAAAGCCTCAGGATTAGTGACCGATCACAGCATGCCTTTTATTGATGAATTCAAGTCTCATCCCCTCATTTTCTTTGGGATTTCTTTGGTATTAGGTGTCATTAAAAGCAGTTAAACTGATGAGTAGTTTTTCTTAGGGCTGCAGGATAAGAGATTGTTATATCAAAAGGGAATTATGGAGTCATCTGGTTTGAGAGAGTTATCACAGTTGCAAACTGTGAGACAATTATGTGCTTGCTCATTCAAACAATGAAGACTGAAAACTTCTGTGGCTGACACCTATGACATCCTCTGTGCATGCAAATATTGTTCACACACAGTAGCTGGAACCTTTTTACTTTCTCTTAGCTTCTCTTCATTGTCTCCTTGCCACATCATCTCATGCTAGCCGTCCCTAACTAGTTCCCACTATGCTATCTGTGTATAGCAGATGTTTAAGAGTTCACATTGTCTTTTTTATTGTTTTGACATAACCCAGGGTAGCAGCGTGCTCTGGTTGATTTCTAATCGGGGACTATCACCAACCAACACATTGACTGCGTTTAACACAGCAGCATCAATATGACTCACTTCCTGTATTGACAGTAAAGTAGCATTACATGCACCCACTCTTATGTGGTTCTTGAACTTGCCTGTGTTGAATGCATATAAAAAGGATTCAGTGCAGAAAGGGAAGGCCCTCTTAAAGGAATAGTTCACCAAAAAATTTAAATAATGTCAACATTTACTCTCATTTCAGTCCAAACCCATATGGCTTTCTTTTTTCTGTGGAACACAAAAGGAAAATTTTGAAGTCTCTGTAATTCTCCCATCCAGAGAACTGTTAACATCGGCGATCTGCGGATCATTCTGATTCGTGAACAAATCTTTCACACTGGTTTGTGAACTTGGGGGTTCTTAAATGGTCTTTGGTGGTGGTAGATATACTGGATATGGTCATCCACATGCTCGAAATTGTTTTAACATAACTGCAAATAATTAATATGTATAGTAACTACATAAGTGCATTCATTGAATACAAGTTAGTTTTCATCTAAACATCAGGAACCTTTTGAATTCGAGGCAGATTCTATTTGCATTCAAGTAAACTTTTTATTAATTTTTTTATTTAACATTAATTTTTCTCCCCAATTTGGAATGCCAAATTCCCACTACTTAGTAGGTCCTCGTGGTGGCGCGGTTACTCACCTCAATCTGGGTGGCAGAGGACAAGTCTCAGTTGCTTCCGCTTCTGAGATCGCCGATCCACGCATCTTATCACGTGACTCGTTGTGCATGACACCGCGGAGACTCGCAGCATGTGGAGGCTCATGCTACTCTCCGTGATCCATGCACAACCTACCACTAATTGTGACAACGAGGAGGTTACCCCATGTGACTCTACCCTCCCTAGCATCCGGGCCAATTTGGTTGCTTAAGACACCTGGTTGGAGTCACTCAGCTCGCCCTGGATTCGAACTTGCGACTCCAGGGGTGATAGTAGGCATCAATACTCGCTAAGGTACCCAGGCCCCCAAGCAAGTAAACTTAATTGAATTAACCTTATTTCTATTGGACTTGTTATAATATCCTGGATGTATCCATGATTAGACTACTTGACCGATATGGGACTGTACTACTAAAAATTTTGTTTTAAGTCTTTTATGTTACTTGGCCTTACAATATTTACAGTGCAATACCATAAGCATAGGTAAGACCATGGATGCCTCTTCATTGCTATAGTATTTGTTTTGAAAAATAGAAGCCAGAACGCATTTAGAAACTAACTGCAACTGCCACAGGCCCCACATTCACACAAAAAACAGGCTTCATTTGTGCAACGTAAATGTGCATTTTAGATAAGAAGCATGTATCGCTCTGTCCCTAGAGCAGCTTTGGGACTCTGATCACTATCTGGTTCATCTTCTTCCAACCTACAGTCAGAAATTAAAATCAACCAAGCCAGTAGTAAGGACTGTAAAGAGATGGACCAATGAAGCAGAGTGGGAACTACAAGCCTGCTTCGATTGCACGGATTGGAGTGTTTTTGAGGCTGTAGCCACAGACCTGGACGAGCTCACAGATACTGTTACATAATATATCAGTTTCTGTGAGGATATGTGCATTCCTAATAGGACTTATTTAAAGTTCAACAACGACAAACCATGGTTTACAGCGGAACTCAGGCAGCTTCGTCAGGCCAAAGAGGATGCTTACAGGGGTGGGGATAAAGTCTTGTACAATCGGGCCAGGAACACACTGATCAAGGAAATCAGAGTGGCTAAAAGAAGATACTCTGAGAAGCTGAAAAACAAGTTTTCAGCCAACGACCCTGCATCAGTGTGGAGTGGCATGAAACAACTCACAAATTACAGGACTCCTGCCCCCAACCCTGTAGGGAACCAACAACTGGCTGATGACCTGAATGTGTTCTACTGCAGATTTGAAAGGCCCAATCTCTCACCCCACACCCACTCTGACCTTCACTTCACACAAACGCCAACACCTCCTGCATCCCCCCTGCTCCCCTCCTGCTACTCAACCTGCACTTAAGATCTGTGAAGATGATGTGAGCCACGTCTTTCGGAAACAAAAGACGAGGAAGGCTTCAGGCCCAGATGGCGTCTCACCAGCGTGTCTTCGATCCTGTGCTAACCAGCTGGCCCCCATCTTCACACAGATCTTCAATAGATCACTGGAGCAGTGTGAAGTCCCATGCTGCTTTAAACGCTGAATCATTATTCCTGTCCCAAAGAAACCAAAAATCACAGGACTTAATGACTACAGACCTGTCGCCCTGACGTCTGTGGTCATGAAATCATTTGAGAGACTGGTGTTGGCCCACCTGAAGAACATCACTGGACCCTTTCTAGATCCCCTTCAATTTGCTTATCGAGCAAACAGGTCTGTGGATGATGCAGTCGACATGGGATTGCATCATATCCTGCAACATCTGGACAGACCAGGGACATATGCAAGGATCCTTTTTGTGGACTTCAGTTCGGCTTTCAACACCATCATCCCAGCTATACTCCAGAATAAATTACACCAACTATCTGTTCCCATGTCTATCTGTCAGTGGATTACCAGCTTTCTGATGGACAGGCAGCAGCTTGTGAGACAGGGGAAATTCACTTCCAGCACCTGAACAATCAGCACTGGTGTCCCCCAGGGATGTGTGCTCTCCCCACTACTCTTCTCCCTCTACACCAATGACTGCATCGCCAAGGACCCCTCTGTCAAGCTCCTGAAGTTTGCAGACAACACCACTGTCATCGGCCTCATCCGAGATGATGATGATGATGATGAGTCTGTATACATACAGACTCATCATTCTAAACAGCACTGTGGCAGCAGTAGAGTCATTCAGGTTCCTGGGCACTATAATTAATAATTTTAATTTTAATCATATACAGTGAAATTCTTTTTTTCACATATCCCAGCTGAGCTGGGGTCAGAGTGCAGGGTCAGCCATGATATGGCGCCCCTGGAGCAGATAGGGTCAAGGGCCCAACAGTGGCATCTTGGTGGTGCTGGGGCTTGAACCCCCGACCTTCTGATCAGTAACCCAGAGCCTTAACCGTTGAGCCACCACTACCATAATTCACCACTACCATCTCACAGGACCTGAAGTGGGAGACCCACATTGACTCCATTGTGAAAAAGGCCCAGCAGAGGTTGTACTTCCTTCGCCAGCTGAGGAAAGTCAACCTGCCACAGGTGCTGCTGATACAGATTTACTCAGCAGTCACTGAGTCTGTCCTCTGCACTTCAATAACTGTCTGGTTTGGACAGTTCGGACTGCTGAGAGGATTATTGGTTGCCCCCTGCCCCCCCCCCCCCCTTCAAGAGCTATACACTTCCAGAGGGAGGAAAAATGCTGGAAAAATCACTCTGGACCCCACTTAACCAGCCCACTTCCTTTTTGAACTGTTGCCTTCTGGCCGACGCTTCAGAGCTCTGAGCACCAGAACCGTCAGGCACAGGAACAGTTTTTTCCCTCAGGCTATCCATCTCATGAACAGTTAAAATTGCCCCATTGAGCAATAACTGTGTGCAATACACAGTTTAGTCTTTCTTATATTTATCCAACACATCCAGCCTCTTCTGCCATTACATTCCTCTGAGAGAGGAAAAAAAAAAAAAAAAAAAAAAACATTTACACTGTACATAACAGATTTGTAAAAGTATTTATGACTTTTTAATGTTTGTTGCAATGTATTATGTACCAGTCACAATTAATCACAGAAAACTGTGTGATTAATTAGTAAAAACATTTTTGATCAATTCACAGCCCTAATTTAACATTTATACCTAGAAGGTCTCTTTATAATTAACAGCCTTAGCTGGGAGAGAATTTCTTTCGTATGTAAGCAAAAGGAATATTATAACTGAAATATAACCATATAAATCTAAATCGAATCTAGAGCTTGTAAATTGGAATCGAATCTGAAAATCTATATCAATACCCAGCCCTACCTCTACCTACTTTGTATATACTGTACTTTTCAGTGGATGCCTGCATGTGGAGCAATGTAAGTCACGTGATCTGCTTACCTGTATGCTCCTCTTGAGATGTACACATAGTTAGAAGTACTGTATATGGAAACTTAATATGTCTTTTCATTTAAGTGATGGCGAGGTGAGCTTGGGATTCAAAACAAAGAACCACATCATTGTGTTAGACCCTGATAGCTCCAGTGTGAGTTTACAAGATTTTGAATGAGACAAAATGGGTTAATTTTTTATTTGTCCAAATCGTTTCCCATAATCAGTCACACATGGAATTTATCACATTTTATTTGCTCAGTCTGGGGGAAAAATGTGTGGACTTATTTAATGGAAGTATTTAAATATTGTACAATGTGTTCAATCTAGCCTAGACTAATAACTCTGGCACCAAACTTTGAAACTGCCATAGGGAAAATAACATTTGTTATATGGATGAATGTACACATTATGCTTAGACACGGATGTCTAGCGGCAGTAGTTAAAATACTAACTTTTAGTTAGCCACTAGTATAGCCTATCAAACAAAGTTACGAATAAGCTGTGTGCCATACTAATAAGACTAAATAATATCATACACTTCAATATAAACTTGATTCGATGTAATAACACTTAAATGACGAGATATGAGCGATTTATAATTTCTCATCAAACTAAAGTTCTTTAATACACAATATAAATGCTCAAAGTTTAAATAATGAGAGTTTCAGGGGCCTGGGTCTCTCAGCGAGTATTGACGCTGACTACCACACCTGGAGTCACGAGTTCGAATCCAGGGCGTGCTGAGTGACTCCAACCAGGTCTCCTAAGCAACCAAATTGGCCCGATTGCTAGGGAGGGTAGAGTCACATGGGGTAACCTCCTCGTGGTCACTATAATGTGGTTCGCTCTTGGTGGGGCGCGTGGTGAGTTGAGCGTGGATGCTGCGGAGAATAGTGTGAAGCCTCCACACGCACTATGTCTCTGCGGTAATGCGCTCAACAAGCCACGTGATAAGATGCGCGGAATGACGGTCGCAGACGCGGAGGCAACTGGAATTCGTCTTCCGCCACCCGGATTGAGGTGAATCACTACGCCACCACAAAGAGCGCATTGGGAATTGGGGAGAAAATAAAAAAAAAATAAAAAAAGAATAATGAGAGTTTCTCATATACCTTTCACTATAAGAAAAGATCACAAACAATGAGACTTCAAAAATAGTGGGCTACATTCAGGCTAATCAGGTGCAAGAACAATCAATAGATCTGAAAAATATCATATCATGAAATTGCTTATATAATAATGAAATGAGTTGTCAATGTTTGAAATAATGGGTACAATTTACAAGTTAAAACATTAAGTTTACATTCATTTGTATAACAAGCACTATAATGGTACTGTCACTTTAAGAGTTTAACGCGCATCTCACACATTCTGGTTTATTAATGAGAGAAAAGTCTCAGTTTTTTAGCACATCCGTGCTATTTATGATTAAAATGAATATTTCTTTATACTCTTTTATCTGACTGTAAAGAACAGAGTGGATATTAAAAGACACATTATGCAGTGAAATTGGAGTTTGGGATCTCCTCTTTGGACACATATTACATAGAAGAAATGGTCTGTTTTAATCTCAAGCACTTTTCATCAAAACAAGGCGATTTTCCAGGTATTCCAGTACTTAAATTTCTAAAAGCTACATTCAGGCACTTTGAGCACTTCAAGGACTTTGTGCGAACCTTTTAAACAGTGTAGAAAAAAGCACTGTACGGGTAAAATCAAGAAATTATTTCTTTATGATCACATAGACCAAAAAACAATGTTGCATATTTCGAAATATCGAGTTTTGCCTCGATATGGTTCGTCATTTTTTTTTTTTTTTTTTGTGATATATTGAAATTCTAATCATCCCATCTAGGGTTGCTCCGATACCAAAATTTTGTCTTTGGTATGATATTAGCCCTGGTACCTCGGTATCGAAACTAACTCGATAATTAGGCAACAAATAAAAATAAATTTAAAAAACTCATTTGAGAGTTCACAGCCGATTATACACTCGACACAATGATCTGTGGCTCTGCAGATGGATACTATTGGACACACCGCATGAAAATCAAGCATTTGTAGCGCGTGTTGCGTTTGTGTGTGTGTGTGTGTGTGTGTGTGTGTGTGTGTGTGTGTGTGTGTGTGTGTGTGTGAAGGAGATGACAGATCAGAGTGGAGCCTCTCATTCGTTCTGTGGCACATGTGACCATATATTTATTTATTAAATGACATCCATCTGCCGTTTAATGATCACACTTGGCCATTTCGAGACCTTTTTATTATTATTTTCAAATGGTCTTTGATTTCATCTCAAAACTCTCACATTACATTTTGCTTATAGCAGCATACTTTAATATGGTACCGAAATTAACAACAAGGTGATATCGTACCATTTAAAAAATGTTTGGTATCGCGATATTTCGTTAGTACCGGTATACCATGCAACCCTAATCCCGTCCCTACTAAGGGAGGGTAGTGAAAACAGAGCTTTCGGGTTTCACTTCAGTTTAACATTCACATAATGTACTTTATATTAGGGCTCATGGGTTTAACTGGAGATCCTTGAAATAACATATAAGTGAAGAATTTAGAACCGAAATGGATAAACTATACTATATACTATTAAATAATTATATAATATAATGTTCGGGTTGTCTGGTTTCCAGAATCAACAGTGTAAATGCAAAGACTAAAATTAAACAAAAAGAGTTTTAAGTATTTTCTGTCATTCTACCCAAGTGCAAAATTTTTCAAGTTGTTAATTCCTGAAAGGAAATCATATTTTATTGTACTATTCCAAGTTAAATATGGATGAATTAGATTTTAAGGTGTGTGTTAAGCATCACAAACATATGACAGTAAAATGAATCATCATAATCATGCCCTAAAACAGACAATTAAATAGCAAGTATTTGTATGACAATTAATCGTAAGCCACATTTTATAATGATGACAGCCCTAATGCAATGCTATATAAAATTGTAATTAATAATTTCGCATAATGAAGTATAGACGAAGTGTAAGGTTTGAGGTTTTCATGTGGTCTTTCTGTAACTGAAAGATTTCTTGCCTAATTGTAGAACATTTTTGATTGCATTTCACACCGTAGGTCCACTATTTCAATTCTGAGGACATTTTAGCACTTCCTGCAATGCCTTCCCTTAAAAGTACTTTCATTACGTGTTGCATCCTCTTACTTGCATGTAAATGGACTCCAGCTCATGTGAGTGCATTTGTTCTTTATTGCCTAAAACATTCAGGGTTGCAGGGTCACAAAAAGGAAATGTTTGGAAATATGAGTGTCCTCTCCTAGTGACTTTTGCAATTGATCTCTCTGGCAATTTAGAAAAATATGGTATAAAGATTTTCAAGTGTTTCTCTCTTGCAACCCTTGTAAATTGATAACAGTAAAGGAGAAAGTGTGCCTCTAACATCACCAGTGTTGCAGTAACCACAGATTCTGTCTTCATTTGTTTGTGTCCACCTTTTTCTAAGATTAGACTGTGATCACTGAGCCTTTTTTTTGGAAAGGATTTGTCTGCGTTGTGTCGCTGACCGTGAAAAGGAATTCTGTCAGCTCATACTTTCTGTTTAAGGCCTGAAAACAACATTCCTAATTGTCCAAATATGCACATGGGTTTGTTCAGCAGCGCTGATCGGAAACTGATGTTTGTTAGGTGTTAGTGGGTTTGTGAGTTTCAGAGCCAGCTCACAGAGTGGACTGGTTTTAAGACTCAGCTCTTTCGGGTTTGACCTTGTTGTAGTGTGTTAGGGGAACTGGAAACTTGATGTGATCAGTATGTCAGAGATCATTTTTGAATATATATGGTTAAGGGGTATTATGCATGATTATTCCCAGCAAGGGACTTTTAGAATGAACACAGTTTAGCATGCAGGGATTCTCTCAACACACACCCAATGGTTGTTGGGTTAAGACGATGAAGTAAGCTTCCCTGCCAACTCCAAAGAAACCGGGCTGTCAGTTGTGAGCATGTTAAACATTCAGTTCCTTTTTAAGAAAAGAATCACGTGTTGGAATTGGGTTGGTCAGTCAAGCCCATGACCTTGGCGTAGATAGTGCCATGCTCTACCAGTTGAGCTACAGGATCTCTCTCTCAATTCTAGTGCTAATTTTCTCACCTCCTGCTGTGCAATGCCCTCACATCTCTTTCTCTGCCAACCCCACAAATAGCTGCAGCTCTGGCATCAACTGCATTCCAACTCCAAAACACTCCTCAAAAACCAGTTTCTCCCCTGGATCATGCACACTAATATCTAGGAGAAAGTCAAGGAGACTTCAAAAACACAATCATCCTTCTACTATTCAATCATGGGGGAAAAAGTATAATATGCCATCTTGCGGGTTGTCTGTTTGTTTTGGCAACTGTGATGTGTAAAATTAACACCAATTAGTGGTAACGCAATCATTGCTTACTGTATGTGTTTATTGCTTCAGTCATGTGACCTGCTCTTGTGTGGCAACTCGGGGGTCAGTGTTTGGCTGGTTGTTTGCGTGGTCTCTTAGCCCCTGCTGAGTGATATTGTTGCTACTAGGGATGTGCAAGAATGGTCGACTAGTCGTTCAACAGCTGACTAGTCGATTAGTGACGTCGACTAGTAATTTTTAAGCAATAAAAAAATACTTAAGATTTTTACTTTTAATTTTAATATTTAAGACGGCACGTTAACATTGGAATTATTGTAGTTTTAAATATTTTTTTTAATTGCAAATACTATTTCAGTTAGTATAAACATCATTTTCATAAATCTGACAGTTTACCTCATATTTGCTACAGACACTAAACTGTTATCGCGAGTCACGGCACGGAAAACAAGCGCTGTGGACAAGTTTCACAAAAGTGGGAACTGATGTAGTACAATGCAAAATAATGCCAAGATAATGTCAATAATGCTCAATGTCAAGGATGTGAGCTCAGAATCGTCATCTGGTGTTGCAGAAGTGAAAACAGCCAAGCAATATTGGCCGTCAATTGCAGTTTTCTTTCTTTTTTTTTGGCAAGGAATACTTCTCACGCTTAGTCGACCTACAGAGACCTACACAAGTCTCAGTTGCCTCCGCTTCTGAGACCGTCAATCCACGCATCTTATCACGTGACTCGTTGTGCATGACACCACAGAGACTCGCAGCATGTGGAGGCTCATGCTACTCTCCACGATCCACGCACAACTTACCACACGCCCTATTGAGAGCGAGAACCCCTAATCGCGACTACAAGGAGGTTACCACATGTGACTCTACCCTCCCTAGCAACCGGGCCAATTTGGTTGTTTAGGAGACTTGGCTGGAGTTACTCAGCACACCCTGGATTCGAACTTGCGACTCCAGGGGTGATAGCCAGCATCAATACTTGCTGAGCTACACAGGCCCCCCAGAGCTGGAGATGTATGACAAAGATCACTGCATGGACCTGGATCAGAACCCTCTCCAATGCTGAAAGATGAATGAGAGTCGATATTTTCTAATCTCTCACACATAGCTGTCACTTCTAGAGTATTTTCTGCTGCAAGTGTCAACAGGCTTCGCTCACTACTCCTTCCTGAACATGAATAAAGTAATGTTGATGCATGAATGACTAAGCCGTTTTTGTCTGTGTAATATCTAGACTATTTTTATTTAGTGTGTGTTTTTTTTGGGTGGAACCTTTTTTTCTTCTTGATTCTCTCATGAATAAAACAAATATTGTCTCTCAGCTGATAACATACTGGCATTTAAAACACATTTCATTTAAACCTGGTGAGGCCTATGTTTAAAATGCGATGCCTTGTTATTAAATATTCAATGCCCTGAGGCACCCCCTTCCTAATATGTAAAGGTAGCTGTATATTTTCATGCATTAAAGACCCATTTATACTGTGTTAGAAAATTGGTAATCATGATAGTATCAAGATATATATTGTTGTTGCACTAAAGCCAAATGAATAAGTAGGATCTTATCAAATATTTATTTTTGTTTTAGTTTGTTGTAAGATTGTGATAATTTTTCTATTGACTATTCGAGTTAATGTTAGATGTTTAAATCTGAAAACATTTTCAGTTCATTTAAAATATATTTTTATAGCACGTTTCATATAAAATATCCTTCCAAAGAAGCTATATGGAGAAAATGAACCCCCAGTGATCAAGGTAAAAGCGACAGTGGTGAGGCTGTCAATGGAGTAAAATATTTATGATTATTTCCAGCCAGATAAAATCGTACAAATGCCAAATTCTCTAAAATTAACTCACTTTTAAAAATTAATTTGTTACACCATTTTCTCAAGTTTTCTGTGGATGCCTTAGCAAACCCTTGCACCCCCTGAGGGTCCTCGGACCCCAGTTTGAAAACCACTGTTATGAACTTCCTTTGTGGCAATCAGTAACAGTTGTCAGCTATCACAAAGCTGTGCTAAATCAGCAATACTTCTGAAAATAGAGCTGATAATATGTGTTTGGTTTTTATGTTGACTGTAGGTTTTTGTTAAAGGGGCCATGACATTTAAAAAAAAATAATAATTTTATTATCTTCCCTGAGGTCCACTGATAATGTCAGTAAAGTTTTTTTTTTTTTTTTTTTTAATTATAAATGATCATTTTCCACCCAGTTTCTTGCCCTCTGTCTACAGTGCTCAGTTTTGGCCACAACATCTCCTTTAAACTTCATTGTAAACGCCCACTGTTCTGATTGGCTAACATCATGCAGCCCCTCAAATTCAGCCATATTTGAAACTCAATGGGAAGAGAATGAACAAGCTCTCCACAACATTATAAAACTAAATTTCAGGGTTTACACATAACGCACATGCAACACATTGCATCAGAATATATTAAACTGTTCACTCAAGCACATCAGCACCATAAACTATCAAACAGTCATGCCATTTGAAATATTAATGAATTAAACTGTTTACTCACGGTTTTACAGTCAAGTTCAAGTGTTTATAACTGCCCCATTCTTCGATAACAGTTCCTTTGCAAAGCTTGAATCGTATTATGACTGGTTCACAAGCAGACTACGCTGATATTCGCACATAGGCAGTGCATAGCAAGGTGAAACATGAAGCTCGCACATACTGGACTGCAGATCGGCAGAAACGCATCCAAATGGTCAAAGACGTCCAGCTAGTGCTTGTTTACATACACCAACATGATAGCGCAGATGGGCGTGAGAACAAGAAGAAGCAGAGCAGCTGAATGAAGCCGAACGGAGACTCCTTTTCTGAGATGTAACTGACACCTGCGTATTTTAAAAGTGTAGCAATAAACATGACAACAGAGAAGATGTCTGTGTAATGCATGTTATATGCATAAAAACTTCAAAACAGTCCAGATTAGAGGCCTGACCGATATGGGATTTCTGAGACCGATACCGATTTTAGATGGGGAAAATTCACAGATTACCGATATGGTGACCGATATAGCTAATTTTTGAGCTGGAATGAAAACAGACCTTTTCTATGTGGATTGTCCACTGATTTTGCACCGATATGACTATGCAAAGGTACTCAGAAGGCTGCTTTCTTAAACAAATATTGTTATCAAAGAATATTTGACATTATTATACATTGTCAACAAATTCTAGAAATGAACAATGAGAAAATAAAGAATAAATAAAAATACAATAAATAGCTAAATAAACATCAGTACTGTTTAGTATCAGTCACATGCTGACTATTTTAATACTTCAGTCAATTATTGGCAGGTTGAAAAACAAGAAGCATTTACACCTGCCGAGTCAAGAGATAAACAGCGGCAGCGGTGTTACACCATATTCTGCTATACAAGTTCAGGGGAAACTATCAACAGTGGAAAACCAGACTTTTAAATATTACATTTTGTAAATGCAATGACTGGAATTGTTCATTTGAAGGGGGTACCAAACTGTGAATCCTGAACAAAACAGTTTGGTTAATACATGCTTCCACTCAGCTGGCAAGCAATGAAAGTAGCTACGTGGTTAGCTAGTTAGCTATAAGCTCGTTGTCACAGAGAGTAAAAGATGGACCAGCATTGCGTCTCGCCAACTAGGTAACAACGTAGCGTGAAATCAACGCTCAGACACAATCCACCACCGCACCGTTGTCTGCTGAGCTGCTAAAAGATGCTCTGATGTTTACCTTTCAATCTGCTACATTACTGACTGTACTGACAAACTATAGCTGGCTAACAACAAACAGACATGAGTGACGTGGTTGTCAGGGACAAGGTTAACGTTATATTAGTAATATTGAAAAGGGAAACTAATGGGGTCATTGTTTATTAACTTTCCCGTATGTAATTCACAAACTACACTATATTGCCAAAAGTATTCGCTCACCCATCCAAATAATTGAATTCAGGTATTCCAATCACTTCCATGGCCACAGGTGTATAAAATGAAGCACCTAGGCATGCAGACTGCTTCTACAAACATTTGTGAAAGAATGGGCCGCTCTCAGGAGCTCAGTGAATTCCAGCGTGGTACTGTGATAGGATGCCACCTGTGCAACAAGTCCAGTCGTGAAATTTCCTCGCTACTAAATATTCCACAGTCAACTGTCAGTGGTATTATAACAAAGTGGAAGCGATTGGGAATGACAGCAACTCAGCCACGAAGTGGTAGGCCACGTAAAATGACAGAGCGGGGTCAGCGGATGCTGAGGCGAATAGTGCGCAGAGGTCGCTAACTTTCTGCTGAGTCAATCGCTACAGACCTCCAAAGTTCATGTGGCCTTCAGATTAGCTCAAGAACAGTGCGTAGAGAGCTTCATGGAATGGGTTTCCATGGCCGAGCAGCTGCATCCAAGCCATACATCACCAAGTGCAATGCAAAGTGTCGGATGCAGTGGTGTAAAACACGCTGCCACTGGACTCTAGAGCAGTGGAGACGCGTTCTCTGGAGTGACGAATCACGCTTCTCCATCTGGCAATCTGATGGACGAGTCTGGGTTTGGCGGTTGCCAGGAGAATGGTACTTGT
Source organism: Myxocyprinus asiaticus (assembly GCF_019703515.2). Taxonomy (NCBI): domain Eukaryota; kingdom Metazoa; phylum Chordata; class Actinopteri; order Cypriniformes; family Catostomidae; genus Myxocyprinus; species Myxocyprinus asiaticus. The sequence goes on along the minus strand of NC_059351.1, from coordinate 1,853,173 downwards.
CTGACTGCATTGTGCCAACTGTGAAGTTTGGTGGAGGAGGGATTATGGTGTGGGGTTGTTTTTCAGGAGCTGGGCTTGGCCCCTTAGTTCCTGTGAAAGGAACTCTGAATGCTTCAGCATACCAAGAGATTTTGGACAATTCCATGCTCCCAACTTTGTGGGAACAGTTTGGGGATGGCCCCTTCCTGTTCCAACATGACTGCACACCAATGCACAAAGCAAGGTCCATAAAGACATGGATGAGTGAGTTTGGTGTGGAAGAACTTGACTGGCCTGCACAGAGTCCTGACCTCAACCCGATAGAGCACCTTTGGGATGAATTTGAGCGAAGACTGTGAGCCAGGCCTTCTCGTCCAACATCAGTGTCTGACCTCACAAATGCGCTTCTGGAAGAATGGTCAAAAATTCCCATAAACACACTCCTAAAACTTGTGGAAAGCCTTCCCAGAATAGTTGAAGCTGTTATAGCTGCAAAGGGTGGGCTGACGTCATATTAAACACTATGGATTAAGAATGGGATGTCACTTAAGTTCATATGCGTCTAAAGGCAGGTGAGCGAATACTTTTGGCAATATAGTGTAGTTAGCAACTTACCAAGAAGACACAGCTCAGCACCGCCCTGTCTGCAGAGCCACCGTCAGCTCAGCTCTGTAAACAATGGAGTCGGAGCGCGCTCTGCTGGACAAACTACGTTATGACACCAATTCTAAAGCATTGTTTTCTGCATTATATGTTCTGAAAAAAAGTTTTCATATCGCCGCATATCAGTAAACATATACGCCGATACCGATATATCGGTGAAAGTCTAATATCGGCCGATATATCGGTCAGGCACTAGTCCAGATGGGTCTCGTTTTGGTGTTCAAGAATGGTTGGTCACTAAGCCTGTCTCTCTCCCTCTGTTTACGATATGAACTGCACGCCAGTGGGAGGGGCCAAGGGTGCAATGACATGTTGTGGGGCATGTTAATACAACTGATCAATGTCTCGTGACGTCACGAACACACAGTTTACAAAATGAGACGTTTCAATAGAGTTGGAACTATAAATGCTCTTTTTAGACTGGGGAGGGAGTTTTGAGTTCTGAAATTGACCGTATGTTTTTATAGTATAGTTACTTCTTATATGTCTAAATATCAAGGAAAATTTGATTTTCCATTTCTTGACCCCTTTAAAATTGAGTGTTGAGTCATGTGTCTACATGATGCTGTGTTGAAGTAATGGAAGCAGCAGATTTCCATTGAAAATGCATTAATGTACACGTTTGTTTTTTGTTTTTGTTTTTTTACGAACATGCAAATATGCAAGCATGCTGTCGGTAGAGCTTAAGTTATATTCAAGCCATTTACACGTTGGCTAACAGTGCACAGTACAGGAAAATTCCTGCAGACACATGCATATATGTACTTCACAACGCAACAGGACTGTGAATGGCCACAATCACACTGCTGGCGCATCAGGAGCTCATTAAGAGTAGAGGAAAGAATCTCTCCTGGTTCAAATCCATATTTTACTTGCAAAGCTTTCAAAACGAGCTCCAGCTAAGAATGGCGAGATTACATGCCACTGATAGATCTATTCTGTTCTCAGTTGCTAAAGCATGAAACGGCAAAAAAATATGAATTGAAATTTCTGTATTTTTTGCCTGGCACAGTATGTTTCTTGTAAATAAAAACCATGCTTTTTTTTTTGTCATGTTATTTTTCATCATAAAAACTCAAAATGTGAGTGTTTCATGGAGCCAGTGGATAATCAGTTGAGTCACAGTGTAGCTGGTTTTTGATCTAGTGAATTTATTAGGGGTGTAAAAATGCATCATGGTGCATTGATCTATCAAACTAATTTCGATGCATCAGTTATGGAATTTAAAAATCAATACTATATACCCTACCCAGTGTGACCATCTCATATTACACGAACCTTCTCGCAACAGACATGGAGCAGAGCAGACGAGATTGAAGGGAAAGCGCACTTTGAAATTAAGAACGTTTGTGCTGCCGAGTTCAACCCACGAACCTACATAAGATAAAATGGATGGATGCTGCCGAGTTCGTCATTATTCAAAACTGTTTGCATCCATTTGACCAAAGTAAGTTCATTTGCCTTCTTCACTGATTACGATATATTGTTAAAATTTACATTTATTATTTTGGCAGATGCTTTTATTCAAAGCGACTTAATATTGCTTTTGTATCTGCATCAAATGTGTTATTTCTCCATAAAACAGTAACCACGAATAGAAGTGATTGGTGGGCAGACATCGGCTGAAAATGAAAAACACTCACTTGTTCATTAATTCTCTTTATAGTGAATGCAACATAATATAGGGAATAGGGAGCAATTTCAGACTGTTCTGAAGGCAACTAACCAGTTGACATGCAGAATCCGTAAAAATATTTACAAAAACATTTGCGGTCTATGAACTGCGATTGAGTTCTTGTGAATGCTTGACAAGCGGAGATGTTTCCGTTTAGCCGTATGGCATCTCTCTCCCTATCCCAAAATATATCCCCTTCTCTCTCCCACATCCCATGTGTAATCGCCTTTTACACACTACTAAAAGATAGTTTTTCATTCTGTGACCCTGCTCGATTTAAACATGGATCTTATCTGCCTGCACATGACATTTCATCTTTAATTTTTGGTGCAATAAATCTTAACGTTACATGATATGCAAATCTATCTCTATCCCTTTAAAATGTTCCAGTTTGTTGTGGGGGGTGGGGGGCTATTTTATTATAGTAGAAGTATAAAAAAAAAAAAAAGATTAAATTGCTTTCAGTACCTTTTAGCGTGTCATGATGACCTCATCCAGTAGCTCATTTGAATCATGGCATTGTTGTTACAGAGTGCTCATACTTGACTGTCTTGTTCCTCATCTGTTAAAACTACTTTCCTCTTTTTCAGTGTTGTGTGGCTTGGCGTGTTCAAAGTGAACATGCAGTGACCTGTGTTGCATAAGTGTTATTCACACAGTAAGGAAAACGCCTTTTCTCTCATTTGCAGACTTCTATTAAAGATGTGTTTGTCTGCAGGATTATATGCATTCATATTCACATTTCATAGATTATTGTCTACCTTCATTTGGGAATACTGGGGCAAGTTGTCACACTTTGTACTCCAGTGAATATTTCTCAGGGTAGGTTTATTTCTGAAAGTCAATTTCTGTAGACATATGCCTTAAAGTCTTGGCTACAAAATAGCTATCGAGCTTCTCCACCATTATTGCCCACACTTTTTTTTGCATTTACTTCAACTATTTATGTAGCATTTTTGCAGTACATTTTTTGAAGTAAATTCAAACTTTATATGTTTTATTAAAATAATTCAAATTTAACTTTATTTACTTAAAATATGTCACACAAGCAAGATTTAACAACTATTAGCACATTTTTTTAAAATTAACATATTGTTTCTAATTTCATAAAAAGGGGAAAATCGTGTCCAGGGAGAATGGTGATCAAAAATAAATGGGGAATCTGGCATCCTCGTGTTGAAACGACGCTCCGTGAAGGTTGGAATGGCCCAGACGTGAGCGGGGTCCGTTCAAAATAACAGCGGGAGGCGTTTCATTCATAGTGACTGTAACATGATTAACTTTACAAATGTTAACACGATTGTAAATGAATGTCATTATTAAAATATGGACCATGATGTTCAGTGGCTGGATGCTTCCTGGATGAATGGAACTAATGGAAATTAAAGTGTGTAGATTTCCGAAAGAGCAACCACAAATGGATGCATGAACCACAGCAGTAAAGCAAAATGGCTAGACACTTGCAGTACTAACAACTGTAGCATCTCTGAACACATTTTTGCCAGCTAAATGCAAGTTTTATAGGTAGAGTTTAGCTGGCTAGGTAAGTCAGAGTATATCTTTACGGGTTCTAACATTTACATTTAGACACTTGTATTCAAAGCGACTTACAAATGAGGATCACAAGCTATTTGTCACACAAAAGTCAACAATATCTGCAGCAGTATCACATTGCCAAGATCTCAGTATAGCTGGAATAATATAAAAGCTAGCGCAGAAGAAAGAGACACAAGGAAAGATTTTTTTTATAACTCTTAGCTTGTCTGCAAGTCACACGCTTGCAGTGTTAACAGCTTCATTGATTATAATAGGAGTGATCAAATATACTTGACGAAATAATTGTGAGCATCTAAACTACGATATACTTTCATCTCCTCTCTCGTGTATTGTAGATGTGCTCAGTATCAGCAACATGTCTGGATATGTCACTTGAGATAAACATTTGATGTTTATTGAGGAAAATATGTTGACTCAAGAGTCTTATTTAAAAAAAAAATTAATTAATGACAACTCATTGTTTATTTATTTATTTTCACAATTCTCGATTGTGATTTTTTTTTAACTAGATAAAAGTATGTGCTAGTCATTGTATTTTGACAGTTCTGGGTTTTAAAAATGCCGCTACAGGAAATGCTTCAGGGCAAGACATGTGCAGTAGTATTATAATTCCTTCATTATTGTTTATATCCTTGAAATGGTCTATACTACTGAAACACTAGTGAGTGAAATCTAAAAGTGTACCAGCCAGTAGCTGATCACAGACATTTTACTCTCATAGTGCGAAATTTGGTTGCATAAGCAAGTGATATACTAACTTTGTAGAGGTTTGCCGTGGAGTAAAATATTGATCTTGGGATTTAAGAATTGATATCGAGATCATTCTAACGAAGATCACATTGCATCTGAAAATCAGTATTTTTACTCAGTCGATTCATGAAAGCACAAAACAATGAATGAAAAGGCAAAAATGTCAAATTTAACATACAAAAATATCAAACTACACTGGTGGCCAAAAGTTTGGAATAATGTACAGATTTTGCTCTCATGGAAAGAAATTGGTTCTTTTATTCACCAAAGTGTCATTCAACTGATCACAATGTATAGTCAGGACATTAATAACGTGAAAAATTACTATTACAATTAAAAACAAAATTAAACTTCTTCAAAGAGTTCTCATGAAAAAATCCTCCATGTGCAGCGATGACAGCTTTACAGATCCTTGTTATTCTAGCTGTCAGTTTGTCCAGATACTCAGGTGACATTTCACCCCACACTTCCTGTAGCACTTGCCATAGATGTGTCTGTCTTGTCGGGCACTTCTCACGCACCTTACAGTCTAGCTGATCCCACAAAAGCTCAATGGGGTTAAGATCCAGAACACTCTTTTCCAATTATCTGTTGTCCAATGTCTGTGTTTCTTTGCCCAGTCGAACCTTTTCTTTTTGTTTTTCCGTTTCAAAAGTGGCTTTTTCTTTGCAATTCTTCCCATAAGGCCTGCACCCCTGAGTCTTCTCTTTACTGTTGTACATGAAACTGGTGTTGAGCGGGTAGAATTCAATGAAGCTGTCAGCTGAGGACATGTGAGGCGTCTATTTCTCAAACTAGAGACTCTGATGTACTTATCCTCTTGTTTAGTTGTACATCTGGCCTTCCACATCTCTTTCTGTCCTTGTTAGAGCCAGTTGTCCTTTGTCTTTGAAGACTGTAGTGTACATCTTTGAAATCTTCAGTTTTTTGGCAGTTTCAAGCATTGTATAGCCTTCATTCCTCAAAACAATGATTGACTGATGAGTTTCTAGAGAAAGCTGTTTCTTTTTTTTTTGCCATTTTTGACCTAATATTGACCTTAAGACATGCCAGTCTATTGCATACTGTGGCAACTCAAAAATAAACACAAAGACAATGTTAAGCTTCATTTAATGAACCAAATATCTTTCAGCTGTGTTTGATATAATGGCAAGTGATTTTCTAGCACCAAATGATCAATTTATCATGATTACTCAAGGATAATGTGTTGGAGTGATGGCTGCTGTCTAGATTTGATCAAAAAATGACTTTTTTCAAGTAGTGATGGTGCTGTTTTTTACATCAGTAATGTCCTGACTATACTTTGTGATCAGTTGAATGCCACTTTGGTGAATTAAAGTACCAATTTCCTTCCAAAAACAGCAAAATCTGTACATTATTCCAAACTTTTGGCCGCAAGTGTATGTTTTGGCCAGCAGATACTACAGTTAATAAATTGCCTAAAATGACATGTAAAACACATGCGACAACCTGTTCCTGATTTGTTCCTCTTTTAGCTCTTTAGAAAGATCCTAAAAATCAACTAGGTTTTTTTGGTCAGCGTGTCGGTTCCTCCTACCATCTCAGAGATTATTCAACCAGCCTCACAAAACTGAACTTGAATCAGCTGCTAGGCATCATTTCTACACTCCTCCCCCTGCATTATTCAAATGGTCTACAACTTCCTGTTTAAGCACAGGAAACGGCACACTTTCAAACCTCTTCATTTGAATCTTTTTCTATCTTTTTTGTAATGGGAAGGTCTGGATTATAATCTCTTCTCCATGCAGCCGAATTAAATGTCCCTGGATCTTTAGCGTCAAATACTAAATAAAGGTTTTCTTGCTCTGCCCAGTCCACAAGTGCCTCACCACATTTATTATTTTTGGCATACTTCCACTGTACATGATTCAACATAATTCAGAAGCTCTGCGGTACAACCTGGGGAGCTGATGCAAGTACTCTACATACCTCTGTTCTCGTTTTGGTCTTCTCAGTGGCAATCCTGTGCTCCAGTGTGGCTTAACAGCAGCCATAGAAGCATGATTAACGTCCATCTTAAAAACTCTATGCGGATAATTAGCGGAACAATAAAGTTGCTCCCTGTTTTAAGCAACTTACTTACCCCTGGATATCGAAGATCTGAGGCTTTACTGCGAGAATACGTCAAAATCCATGACAACCCCCAACTTCCAATCCACGAAGATATTCCAACTCTAAGAATCCAGAGACTGAAATCGAGGAAGCCTCCCATAGTTGAAGCTGAACATTTGAGAGCAAGCAATTACAATTCTAGAGAAGAGTGGACATGCTTATGGAATTCGCAAGTAGATCCTCATTTAGCAAACTGGTTTGTAAATTACAACCAGGATACTGCCGGTACCCAACTCAGTCGAAAGTTATTAATCCTTAGTAGAATCCGTACTGGTCATGGTAAATGCACAGATTCTCTGCGTAAGTGGGGAAAAACATCTTCCCCACAGTGCGACTGTGGCGCACCAAACCAAACAATCCATCACATCGCCACTGAATGTGACCTCCGATCCTATCAGGAAAATTGGGTCGATTTTATGGAGGCAGTACCATCTGCATTAGAATGGACCAAACCACTGGACATTGATATGATCATTTTAACTATTCTGTTATATTGTTACTTTTATATATCATATTTTGGATCATATGCGCTTACACAATGTACTATCCTTTTATACTGCATATAAGCCATACGCTAAATAAATAAAATGTAATGGGAAATGATGCTACCACACTATTTACTTTTCTTATTTTTCAGGAAACATTCAGGAAACTCTTTGAATTTAATAGAACTAATCAGGCTGGCATGTATGGATAATGCTAGCTAACTTCTGAATGTTTATTTTTCCTACCTGGCATACTTTTTATATTTCACATTTTGTTTAACCAGGACACAGGTTCCATCTACTGTATGTAAGGTGTCTTGTCTTGAGACGTTTCTTCATTTTAATTGATTATCTTCTGATGTACCCCGTGATTCATGCAAATAGATCTTTGCCCAGTAGTGATTTGGCATCCTCTAGATACTCCCATAGATCCTCGCCCTTACTCATATAGGTGAAAAATAGCTGACATGCTATTTTCTGAAACCTTACTCGCTTCAGGAGCCTGTGCACAGTATTGCATCATCATTGCAGTGCTGTTGTACGTGCAGCTACAGGCATGCATTATTTTCAGGGTACAACAGCAGACTGAGCTCAACACAGTGTACGTTTAAAGTCAGACACACTCCAATGAAAGCTTTCTAGGCTTTCACGCCTGTATTTAGACCAGGCCTTTTGTTTTGCTGTAGTTGGGGCAGTAGGGACCTTGTTACCCAGTATTATAGAGCCCTAGCTCAGTTTCTTTCTGATGTTGTTGAGTTGTTGTTTCTTTGGCTCGACGGGATTTTAAAACATCTTGACAGGTCCTATAGCTGCTCTCACCACACGCCAACTGCCATTTGATAACACGGCCGGCTGTTGAACTCTGCTTGACCAGGCATCAGATCTACCCCATGGCTTTTTATACCCTCACTCAGCGTTAGTTGACCAAGGGACTTGAATTCTATGTGGTCCATCATTTAGTTTGTGGTGAGTGCCATAAAGGTTAACTGTGTGTGTAAGGCTGTTTTACCAGTGTGATAATGGCCAATAAGTGTATATTGGGGTAAAGAACCAAGAAAGTCTGTCCTGTTTTTAAAGTTGATGTTTGGTACCGTTTCACTTTGATTTATTGCATGGGGAACTTAGAGCTTTTTAAAATATAAATAAACATGATCTCTAAAGCTCTGGCTGATACTACATAAAGCTAGTTTTGGATTGTTTCATGTACTTTCCTGGCAATTTTACAGAAGGGCTTAATACTGCAACCTCTCTTTCTGTTGGTCATCAGTAAGGAAAGTCATTGATATGTGTGTCTTGCTCTCACTGATCCTAGCTATTGAAAGCCTGGACAAGCCACTGACAGTGTGGAAAGTAGAAGGATTCCCCTTACGAATTAAAAGCTCAGTGAACTGCCTTGACGAACACAGTTTTTTTTGGTGTGTTGATATATTTCCTACCGGAACACAAAGTTAGGGCGGGAATTGTCGACTGGCTTGTCCTTTTCTTTTTTCATAAAGCCAATAGGGCTGCACAATTAATCGAAAAACTAATCACGATTACGGCTGCCTCGATTATGTAATCGTGAAAGCTGACGATTACAGCGTTCAGTTTAAGTCTGCTCATGTTGCTTCAATGGTTTCTATTTACAACGTGTTTTTGCAGCGGTTGAGTGTTCTAACCACTCACTAACATGTGTGTTGAGCAATGAAATGGCAATGGCCAATCAGAGCCGCTTAAATTAATCCTCCGTCCTATCAGTAATGACAACTGATCCTTACGATCCTAATGCGCAGGTTTTAAACCGTCTGAGTGCCCAAATGCTTACTTTATGTTCCACCTCTGTTCGTGGTGGCACACGAAAATTAATACAGAAGAAACATCACCTGACACTCGAAAAGAAGCTGTAGAACAAGAGCGAAAAGCACTTTGGAATTATTTTGGATTCATTGTATATTGCACCGCTCGCTTTGAAAGTAGATGTTAAATACACTGCAAATGAGCAACACGACAAAACTAAAATGCTCCAGTTCTAATCAAGGCATAGACGCGGTGTAAATAATTGATTTCCCCTTTTCTCCCAATTTGGAATGCCCTATTCCCACTACTTAGTAGGTCCTCGTGGTGGCGCGGTTACTCACCTCAGTCCGGGTGGTGGAGGACAAGTCTCGGTTGCCTCCGCTTCTGAGACCGTCAATCCGTGCATCTTATCACGTGGCTTGTTGTGCATGACACCGCGGAGACTCACAGCATGTGGAGGCTCATGCTACTCTCCACGATCCACGCACAACTTACCAAGAGCCCCATTGAGAGTGAGAACCACTAATCGTGACCACGAGGAGGTTATCCCAAGTGACTCTACCCTCCCTAGCAACCGGGCCAATTTGGTTGCTTAGGAGACCTGGCTGGAGTCACTCAGCATGTCCTGGATTCGAACTTGCGACTCCAGGGGTGATAGTCAGCGTCAATACGCGCTGAGCTGCCCAGGCCCCCCATCTTTGATATTTAACGTGAATGAAAACGAGGCTGTGAGGGATTGACTTACAGTCTCTTCAGTTGCACGAACGGTATAAAGCTGTTTAAAGCTCCAAGATCACATCTGATGTTCCACAGCTCATGTTGTCTGGAGTTCTTTGTCTACTGAATGTTCTTGGACAGATATTTTATCAATGTTTTGTCACTTTAAACTGCAGCACAGCCCATCGAAGAGACTGTAAGTCAATCCCTCACAGCCTCGTTTTCATTCACGTTAAAAATCAAAGATGGCAGTGCTATGAATACGTTCTGTATAGATGAATCAGAAAGAAGCAAGTAAAAGATCATAATATATGAATGTTTTGAATCACTCATGCTATACATCCCAAGAAACCTAAAAATAAAATGCCTGCATTAAAAATATGAAGAAACTCCAGCCCCTTTCTTCGCATCCAACTCCTGCGTACGTTTCAGAAGTGATCATCCCTATACCCTGTTCTTTTTTTAAGTCAATTACCCTCCACTGTAAGAGCTTCGGAGTGCTAAAAGGTGGCAAGTCTTTCGGAACACCCGTTTTGAGTCATTCTTATTGGAAATTCTGTTTGAAACGGTCCTACATGGTTTGTTATCCCTATAGTCTAATTTATACTTACTGAGAGAACGGGCCTCTGAGGTGACGTTTTTCTTCTGCCAATGTGTTCGTTTGATGATGTTTCTCCTGTTCGCGCACATCTCTGAAATTCTTGACCTAGGAGAACTCGGCTGGTCGTTGATGATTGGTTAAAACTAATCATGGGTATGGCTTGGACAGTGGTATTTATTTATTTTTATTCACAATAGCATGTGCCAGCTGAGGAGTAGTTACCTAGGTTGCCATCATTAAAATGGATAACTTTGAAGCCTGTCTGTCAGTGATTGTGCAGTACACAAACTCCACAAAGACAGGGTGGCCACAACAAGTTTGTGGAGAGAGATTGTGGATTTTTATGAAGTCAAATCAGAGAACTTGTCACTAAAAGTGGAACGGGCTCTGTGACCAGTTTAATAAGGCAAAGAAGCGATACAGTGCTGAAAGTGCCACAGAGAGAAAAACCTGCATTTTTGGCATTACTTCTGTGGTTGGAACAGTAGGTTAAACAGTGACGTCGCCCTCAACTAACTAATTTTAAAATGTAGCCACGGGTACATTTATTCTTTTGGCAGACGCTTTTATTAAAAGCGACTTACAAAAGAGGAATAATACAACATAGGCGATTCATCTTAAGGAGACAGTAGTATGAAAAGTGCTGCATTACAAAGTTTCAATTTCATCAGAAAAGTACTATGCAAGACAGATATATATAATATTATAAGTGGATGGTCAAGTGCTCATGGAAAAGATGTGTCTTTAGCCGTTTTTGGAAGACAGAGAGGGAATCTGCTTCACGGATGTAGTTGGGAAGGTCGTTCCACCACTGAGGTATAGTGAAGCTGAAAGTACGGGAAAGTGATTTGGTGCCTCTTTGTGTTGGTACAACAAGACGCCGACCACAGGCTTCAGCGTAGTATAAACGCCGGCTTCGTCCACCTAGGGTGCTTTAGTTCCTTCAGGAGAAAAAAGTTTGGCTCCTTCCATATAAATTAGATGCCTGCAAAGGCATCATCTATGCCGGCTAGAACACAGACATGAAAGTTGAGCTGATGTAGGGGAAGGTTATGTTCTCATTCTAGAAAGCATTTGATTGGACATTGAGATTGGCAGCTTTGTGATGTCATGTATTTCCTTGGTCTTTTGGAGTCGCGAGTTCAAATCCAGGGCATGCTGAGTGACTTCAGCCAGGTCTCCTAAGCAGCCATATTGGCCCGGTTGCTAGGGAGGGTAGAGTCACATGGGGTAACCTCCTCATGATCGTGATTAGTGGTTCTCGCTCTCAGTGGGGTGCGTGGTAAGTTGTTCATGGATCGTGGAGAGTAGCATGAGCCTCCACATGCTGTGAGTCTCCGCGGTGTCATGCACAACGAGTCACGTGATAAGATGCGCAGATTGATGGTCTCAGAAGTGGAGGCAACTAAGACTTGTCCTCCACCACCTGGATTGAGGTGAGTAACCGCGCCACCATGAGAACCTACTAAGTAGTGGGAATTGGGCATTCCAAATTGGGGAGAAAATAAAATAAAATAAAAAATGTGTATATCCGCTAAAAGATCATTTTATCAATGTTTAGAAGTACACTTCCATATAGATGACTTTAAAGCTAATAGATATGGGATAGTTTCAGGTTGTCTGAAACCTCCTTGCTCCAGTTTATGACCACTACCAAGAAAAAAGGGAGATTCACTATTTCATAAATGAACTAACTCTGTTAGTAACAGAACTAAATTTCAGTTGTCTAGATCAATGCAGATTGACAGTGTCTAAAGATCAACTGATTATTGCATTGGTGCATTTGGTTTATAAATGCTATTGTCTTCAATATGTTGCAGCCTTGTGTCATAATCTGAGTTTAAGTGAAATTAACATTAGCCAAGATTTACAAATGCTGTAAAAGTATTTTTATTAGTTCATGTTATTTTTTAACATATACAACCTTATTGTAGTAAATTAACCAATTTTTTTTTATCATTCATCAGAAAAACTTCCCAGTACAAACTAAAAACGTCTGTCCCATTAGATGTTTTCAGAGAAAGTCAATTTAATACAGTGCATTAATTTAGGTAAAGAGGGGAGTATAAACAGAGTTGTTGATATTGTGGTCAGCTTTGACCTGCTGCCCACTTTGGCTTCCTGTTTGTAGTTTCCTTTCAGTCTTTTGCACACTTATGATTATCATGTGTGTCATAATGATTCTCTGGTGTTAAAAACACTGTACTCACACAAACACTCTCAAAGAAAAAGAGCAGCCTTTGATCTAAAGGTAAAATCTAAGAGGATGCAAATGCTAACCAGCTGTTTGTCTTTTAGTTATCAAGTTTTCAATGTATGATGAGAGTCGGCATAGTTTGTTTCCGTGTTTTTGTGTATCTGCGGCTCAGACTACTAATGCTCTTTGTAGTGTTGCTGTGGCATTGAGTTAACTTTCAAACACTGACAGATTTATCAGCCCAAAAGAGCTTTTCTCCATCTGCCTTTAATTTTCAATCTGAATCGCATAATCTTCTCATTGTATCTTCACCATTAGTTTAGTGTTGGAGACCTGAGGCTCTCAGTACAAGAATGAAGTCACTCCCTGAAACTGCCAACAAGTGTTTGTGTTTATTAGCATATTATGTACATAAAAACATTGTGATGAAGTCAGTTCACTATTGCAAAAATATTTGTCTCAGGTCAAATTCAAATACAGTTTCTAATACAAGGAATTTTTTTCATGTAAAAAGCATCAACATGCCTGTCATTTTATTTCTCTCATTTCTCCTCAGCTCTTCGTTTTATGTGCAGGAGAGTGGGAGACAGCTCCTGTTTCAGCCGCCCACACTGGAGTTTGGACCACAGTAAGAGTTTTACATCTTTACATTTTACCCTCAAGTAACAGCACAGACAAAGGCCAACAAGTTGCTTGGTTAATGGTACATGCATACAGTATACCTGTTTATCAGATACATAAACACATTGGCATTCACTTACTTAGCCTAAACTTTAGGGATGCACCGATACTACTTTTTCTGACCTGATTCTGATATCTGAAATCTCAGTATCGGCCGATACTGATCCCGATCCGATACCAGTGTTGTTGTTTTTTTGCATAATCAGTTTAGAATATCTTTACATTATTGTGTGGAACCAATTGGGTGTAATCTTTTATATGTAAAGAAACACAACCCTCTAACTACACAAAACATTTTTCAACTTGTATCTGGACTTTAAAAGGTCCAGATCTCTTTTTTGTTCAATTTAGTTTTAAGATATCAGTTCACTTTTCATTCACACAGTTATTTTATGAAACCCATTCAACCATTAAATATTGTTATAATTTGTAAATAATAATAATAATAGTAATAAATTATTATTATTATTATTATTGACCTTTAGGAATTTTTATCATGAACCTTTAACTTTTAAAACCTTGTGCTTTTATTTTGACATTGTGAACTCTCCACGAAGTCCTGGAAGTGTCTGTTTGTGGGCTACTTCACAGTAGTTTAATTAGCTTCTTATTAAAATTCTGGTAAAATGCTCCTTCGATGCTATTCTAAATGCATATTACAAGTGAACCGAACTAATAGTAGTTAACAGTAATGAGAGTCTTCTCTTTACTGTTTACTAAAACAAGAGGATAAGTACATCAGAGTCTCTAGTTTGAGAAATAGACGCCTCACATGTCCTCAGCTGACAGCTTCATTGAATTCTACCCGCTCAACACCAGTTTCATGTACAACAGTAAAGAGAGTGTGTGTGTGTGTGTGTGTATATATTGACTGTTGTACATGAAACTGGTGTTGAGCAGGTAGAATTCAATGAAGCTGTCAGCTGAGGACATGTGAGGCGTCTATTTCTCAAACTAGAGACTCTGATGTACTTATCTTCTTGTTTAGTTGTACATCTGGTCTTCCACATCTCTTTCTGTCCTTGTTAGAGTCAGTTGTTCTTTGTCTTTGAAGACTGTATTGTAAAACTTTGTATGAAATCTTCAGTTTTTTGGCAATTTCAAGCATTGTATAGTCTTCATTCCTCAAAACAATGATTGACTAATGAGTTTCTAGAGAAATCTGTTTCTTTTTTGCCATTTTTGACCTAATATTAACCTTAAGACATGCCAGTCTATTGCATACTGTGGTAACTCAAAAACAAACACAAAGACAATGTTAAGCTTCATTTAACGAACCAAATATCTTTCAGCTGTGTTTGATATAAAGGGATGTGATTTTTCTAGTACCAAATGATCAATTTATCATGATTACTCAAGGATAAGGTGTTGGAGTGATGGCTGCTGTCTAGATTTGATCAAAAATGACTTTTTTTCAAATAGTGATGGTGCTGTTTTTTACATCAGTAATGTCCTGATTATACTTTGTGATCAGTTGAATGCCACTTTGGTGAATTAAAGTACTTTCCTTCCCAAACAGCAAAATCTGTACATTATTCCAAACTTTTGGCTGCCAGTGTGTTGTGTGTATATGTGTATATGTGTGTGTGTGTGTGTGTGTGTGTATGTGTATATATGTCTATATATATCTATATATATCTATATATATATATATATATATATATATATATATATATATATATATATATATATATTAGTTGTGCTCAAACGTTTGCAGAAATTGTGAAATTTTGGCATTGATTTTGAAAATATGACTGATCATGCAAAAACATTTATTTAAGTATAGTGATCATATGAAGCCATTTATTATCACATAGTTGTTTGGCTCCTTTTTAAATCATAATGATAACAGAAATCACCCAAATGGCCCTGATCAAAAGTTTACACACCCTTGAATGTTTGGCCTTGTTACAGACACACAAGGTGACACACACAGGTTTAAATGGCAATTAAAGGTTAATTTCCCACACCTGTGGCTTTTTAAATTGCAGTTAGTGTCTGTGTATAAATAGTCAATGAGTTTGTTAGCTCTCACGTGGATGCACTGAGCAGGCTAGATACTGAGCCATGGGGAGCAGAAAAGAACTGTCAAAAGACCTGCGTAACAAGGTAATGGAACTTTATAAAGATGGAAAAGGATATAAAAAGATATCCAAAGCCTTGAAAATGCCAGTCAGTACTGTTCAATCACTTATTAAGAAGTGGGAAATTCAGAGATCTCTTGATACCAAGCCAAGGTCAGGTAGACCAAGAAAGATTTCAGTCACAACTGCCAGAAGAATTGTTCAGGATACAAAGAAAAACCCACAGGTAACCTCAGGAGAAATACAGGCTGCTCTGGAAAAAGATGGTGTGGTTGTTTCAAGGAGCACAATACGACGATACTTGAACAAAGATGAGCTGCATGGTTGAGTTGCCAGAAAGAAGCCTTTACTGCGCCAATGCCACAAAAAAGCCCGGTTACAATATGCCCGACAACACCTTGACACGCCTCACGCTTCTGGCACACTGTCATTTGGAGTGACGAGACCAAAATAGAGCTTTATGGTCACAACCATAAGCGCTATGTTTGGAGAGGGCCAAACATTCAAGGGTGTGTAAACTTTTGATCAGGGCCATTTGGGTGATTTCTGTTATCATTAATTTCACAATTTCTGCCAGGGTGTGCAAACTTTTGAGCACAACTGTAATATATGTGTGTGTGTGTGTGTGTGTGTACATTTATTTGTGGTGCTTACCTGCTAGGCTTCCATTGTGAATTCATAGCTGTAAACACCATTTTTATTCGTTTTTTCTGATAAATTGGTCGATCTCTAATTGTGATGCCCCTTTTTGGCAGCAAATCAATGTGAAGCTCACCACAATAAGAACAGGAACACTGTGTGAACACACAAAAAATTTTTAATGTATTGAATTATTGAAAGACAGATGAACACTGTCAGTGTTTCATGAGTTTAACCTGTTCTCGATTTTGGGACCACCTTATAAAACCTGTTTTACAGCCGTATGGTTAGTAAGTCCATCCGTTCGTCCGTCCGTCCATCCGTTGAAAAATATAGCTTTGCTTTTGATTCTTGTTGAGCTGAAGATGTTCAAAACATTTCCACACTATACCTAGTTGGACATTTATGAGCTGTTCAATCAACACTGGTCTTGTCTGTGACATCAAGTCCAAATTAGTGTGGAGGATCTGGAGTCTTTTTTTACTGGCCATTCTGATTTACATAGTGATGTTCACATGCCTCTCTTGATTCTGGCCATTGACCACAGGAACATCAGAAATAAAGACCGAGCTGCTAAGCTTTCTGCTGTTAGCTTGAGCTCTGAAAGGTCAACTGAAGTCTTTTAATAGATGTATGTGCTGACACTCTGTGTGGCTTTGAATGACATTTACTTTCATCTTCGCACAAGTGTTGTAATGGTGTGTGAATTGCTCTGATTGTAATGCAGTGGTGAAGTGTGCACTTCTGAAAGTATGGTGTTTTTGTCTGGAGACCAAAAAAAAAAAAAAAAATGTTCAAATATGTACATTCCATACCACAAGTCATTTAGATCGGTTTTTCCATTTCATTTACAGTTGTGGAGATCACCATGATCACCATGAGCTTTTACTAAAACATTTGGATGAATGTGATATTGGAGCATATAATGCTACCTTTTAACCTGTGGATCTGTCATTCTGCAGGCCTGTTGGGCTGCCAAGAGCTGAAACCGTATATATCCACAACCCCAGCCAGGAGCTCCCCGTCTCTCTGCTCTCAGTGTTTACATCCAGCAGACATTTTCACATGCCTTCCTTTCACAGAAGGGTAAGTATGCGCCTCATTTCACATTTGGTCTGTTTTTTTTGTGTTTTTTGTTTTTTTTCATCCCTCTCCCTCTCTCTTCCCCTATGTCAGCTTAGACTTCTGTTTGTTCCATGCAAGAGTAATGCAGTGTTTCTTGTAGTTACTTGTGTTTCAACGAATGTTCGAGGTTCAATAAAAGTTAAGCTCAATTGACAGAATTTGTGGCATAATGTTGATAACCACAAAAAATTATTTAAAACAGAATCACGACTACAGTAAGGCACTTACAATGGAAGTGAACAGGGCTAGTACATAAACACATAATACACACCGTTTCAAAAGTTTAGCCATTATCCATGTGTGACCTGCGTCCTCCTGCGCGGACATTGTGTTTTTGTCTTCGCTGTACGCTATGCATAATTTAAACCGACTGATCGCAGTTCAGGAGACTCTGTGCTGTCGTTAAAAGGTTAAACTTTCGATGCACCGAGTCGTGTGACAAAACAACACGGCGCCGATCACCGGAGTTTGTCTTTGGGAGAAACGCCAACAAAACTACATCTGGTAAAAAACCTCATTAAGGTTTTACATTGAAACCTATTTGAGTCAAAAGATTAGTGTCTCTAGTTTCATCCGATATGACATTTTACAAATTTGAGCTATTTATCGCAAAGTGGCACAGTGTTAAACACAATGACTGTTTACGAGGACTATAGGCCTTTTTTTCCCTTAGAAATCCTATATACTGTATTTACTGTGCATTATCACATTGAGAATCAATGGACGTATCCAATAGCTGAAAAATGTTGCTTTCAAAGACTTTATATGGAGTTAGGATGAAAATAAGGTGCATTTCAAACTGTTCTGAGACCAGTGCAGACAGATAGCACACTGGAGGTTAAGTCATTCACTAACTAGGGAGCAAGGGAGCACCCTATAGCTTTCCTATGCAGCCAAGTGCGTTCACTCCAAACTTCAGACCAAAAGTTCAGTTTCAGGCTACAGATGATGTTTGATCGTTATGACAGCGAAGTAGTAATTTGGGATGTGCACATAGACTAAAATCACTGGCATTTAAATGGAAATTTTGTAGTCTTAAAAGTAAGAAACCCTCAGAATCCATTTTAAATACTTATTTTATTATTCCACTAGCCAAATCCAATACTAAATGCAGCTGAAACTAGAGCATATGTTTGCGATATGCATCCATTACATTTACTGTAAGCGCTGTTAGCCACCGATTCAGACAGTCTTTCTAAAACCCCACCCTCCAAATATACAATTTTACCGTTGAGACCGTCACCGAGCAGAAGAGCAGCAGTGTGTTTTCTTAGGCTTTCAAACACAACTTTAGCAAAATAGTGTCATCAACTGACGACGGTTATGAATCTGAATATGGCGTTAAACCTGAATGATCCACTTGAACTACAACACTGAGAACGTGCAAACAGATTGACAGGCAGAAAGCACATCAAAGAACGTGACAGCCACATTTTTTGTTAGCGGTTTACACGGAGAATGGTGAACTAGCTCAGGACACTTATTTCAGTGGTTTCTTTCAGGGTGTACAAACATTTACTGCCTAAGAAATTGTAATCTTGTAAAACATGACAGGCATTCACTGAATCAACGTTAACTAATATAGGTATATTAATTGAAAACAATTGTAGTACAGGACTAATTTCAGCCACTGATTACTGATTAAGAAAGTTAACCGTTGAAAAAATATAGCTAGGATAGAAAAACCTAGGCCTATAAGAAACGTAAATCGAATTTATTGTCCTAAAACTCGACATCCATTTACAAGATAGATAGTTTAACCAGTTCAGCTGTCGGCGCTTCAACTAGCAGGGTAAAACATAATGTGGCAATAGCCACTGAATATTTACTTGGACCACACTTTTTTTTGTCGAGCGAATTTAACATGTCAACGTAGTCCTGTAGAGGCGATTAATCCCTGTGCTTGAAAAAGCCTGCTCGGCTGGAACAGAAGTTACAGGCACACAGCAAACGCGACTTACAAGCTGTTAGAGATTGGATAAGCCTCCAGCCTTCCCACACCACTAATATAGTGTATGCATTCCTATACGTTTGCTCATCTTGCGAGAGGACATTTTTCTGTGTAAGTGAAAGGGTGGAGAAGCATGCAAGCAAGGCCTGATGTGAAATTAAAATTTGTATACCTCTGCTCCAGATATCCGCTTTAATTATTGCATTATTTATCATCTTTAAAATGTAATAGTAACATGACTGTAATTTGAGTGTAGCCTTTGTAAAAAAATACTAAGCGAAGTGAAAATCTCTAAATAAAATGTTGAATAGTTTAATTGGGAAAAAAATATTTAACCGACTAGTTTTTCCAGTGCCGACTAGCAGAAGCAGTACCATTTAGTCGACTAGTCAACTAGTCTTGCACATCCCTAGTTGTAATATTGGATAGAACTTTAGACAGATAAGGTCAGTTATTGATTTTATCACTCTAAAGTAATGTTAACATGTATAATGCTTGTGGCTATACTTTTAACAAGTTAAAGTAACTCAACACAAATGCTATCGATTGAGCTTAACTTGTATTGAACACAGAATTTTCCTTTAAAGACGCCATGACATGCCTTTTTTATTATTTAAATATGTTGCTTGAGATGCACTTATAATATTAGTCATATATTAGTAAAACATGATGATTTTCCACCCTCATTGTGAGCCTCTGTCAGAAATGATCGGTTTTGGTGCTGCTTCTCCTTTAAGACTTGACTGTAAACGCCCACTGTTCTGATTGGCTCTCTCCTTGTCATCTCACTGCTCACCGCTACCGGGCGGGGCTACGGAAGTGATAAGGCAAAGTAGCTGTTGATGTGTTGTTGTAGAGGCGGTCAGATGCAAAAGTCTAGTGTGACATCACAATGTGGAGGAAGTAGAGAATGTGTTGTTTTGGCAGCTTGCTTTCAACAAATGCTCTTTATATAGTGAAAGGGAAGTTTTGAGTTCTGAAACTTATAGTGTGTTTTTATGGTACAATGAACCTTATATGTTAAAAGATCAAGTGATTCCTCATGTCATGACCCTTTAACAGTTTCTTATAGAGAGTTGTAGTAAGAGTGTATTGTTTCCATTTTCATTACAGGTGATTCCACCCAGAGGGAGGACATCTTTAAAAGTCATTTTCCTCCCCACAGTGGAGGGCAATGAAGAAATCTCTTTATTTATTAACACATCAACCCATGGGATGATATCATACCAGGCAAGTTCTATAGAGCTGTAATATTATACAGTCCTTTATGCCCCACCCACTAGCTTCCAAAATCTCTCACATTTAAATTGTCAGTTAATGGGATAGTTCACACATCTGGGATATCATGAGGGTGAGTAAATAGTGAGAGAATTTTCATTTTTGGGTGAACTATCCCTTTAATTGGTCTTAAAATTTATATATATTTTCGAGAATAATTTTTTTCCCCCTCCATCATCTGAAAGGCCCTGTGATTTATAATCTGAAACAATTTATATACATCATTTATACATAACTGATGTAGACCTGTAAAGCTTACCTGTACCAAAACACACATGCTTTCACTCAAACAGATGAAAACATAAGTCATTTAGATGGTGGTAGTGTTTGAAAGAAGCCTATACAGAATATTTTGCCTTTACAAAGCACTTTTATGCAATCAGTTTAAATATCCTGTCCCTTCATATAACATAATTGCTCTAACAAACTCTAAACCACTGTCAAACGCTACTCCTCACATGTCCACAAAATGACATTTCATCACACTCGTAGTAAAAACTTTCAATAAGTGAACCGGATAATTAATACATTGCAAAGACGGTTGCAAATATCAGAAATATCCACAGAGAGACGGTCGCTAACGTTGATGAATGAATACATTTCTTACTCGCAGACTTAAAGCTATGTATTTGAATGCAGCAAAGAGTTACATATGTTATAAACAGATGTGGATAATTTCACTGGATTATTTCCTGGATTAGTTTCATGGAAGATATGGGTACACATCATATTTGTACTTGTTACTCTCTGCCTTACAACAACATGTTTACTTGCAAGTGTTTCTTAATTTAGGTTTCAAGTCAACATGTCATGCTGGAAATATTTCTAGAGTCATTATGTATATTATAGTATACATACAGTTCATTCAGGAACTGTTCAGACCCCTTCATATTTTCACATGTTGTTATGTTGCAGCCTTATGCTAAAATGCTTTAAATAGGTTTTTTTCACATCAATCTACGCTCCATACCCCATAATGACAAAGCAAAAACCAGATTTTTGATAACTTGAAAAAACTGAAATATCACAGTGACAAGTATTCAGACCCTTAACTCAGTACTTAGTTGAAGCACCTTTGGCAGTGATTACAGCCTCAAGTCTTTTTGGGTATGATGCGACAAGCTTTGCACACCTGGATTTGGGGATTTTCTGCCATTCTTCTCTGCAGATCCTCTCAAGCTTTGTCAGATTGGATGGGGATCGTTGGTGGATATTTTCAGTTTTCTCCAGAGTTGTTCAATTGGGTTCAAGTCCGGGCTCTGGCTGGGCCACTCAAGCACATGACACGCTTGCGTTGTCTTGGCTGTGTGCTTAGGGTCATTGTCCTGTTGGAAGGTGAACCTACAGCCCAGTCTGAGGTCCTGAGCGCTCTGGACCAGGTTTATATTAAGGATATCTCTGTATTTTGCTGCGTTCTGCTTTCCATTCAACCCTGACCAGTCCCCCAGTCCCTGCTGCTGAAAAACACCCCCACAGCATGATGCTACCACCACCATGCTTCACCGTTGGGATGGTATTGCGCAGGTGATGAGCGGTGCCTGGTTTCCTCCAGACGTGACGCTTGGAATTGAGGCCAAACAGTTCAATCTTTGTTTCATCAGACCAGAGAATCTTGTTTCTCACAGTCTGAGAGTCCTTTAGGTGCTTTTTTATGTGTCTTGCACTGAGGAGAGGCTTCCATCTGGCCACTCTTGTCATAAAGCCCAGATCAGTGGAGTGTTGCAGTGATGGTTGTCCTTCTGCAAGTTTCTCACATCTCCACACATGATCTCTGGAGCTCAACCAGAGTGACCATCGTGTTCTTGGTCACCTCTCTTACCAAGGCCCTTCTCCCCCGATTGCTCAGTTTGGCCGGGCGGCCAGCTCTAGGAAGAGTCCTGGTTGTTCCAAACTTCTTCCATTTCAGAATTGTGGAGGTCATTGTGCTCTTGGGATCCTTCAATGCAGCTGAAATTTTCTTGTAGCGTTCCTCAGATCTGTGCCTCGACACAATCTTGTCTCTGAGCTGTGCAGACAGTTCCTTTGTCCTCATGGCTTGGTTTTTGCTCTGATATGCATTTTCAGCTGTAAGACCTTATATAAACAGCTGTGTGCCTTTCCAAATCATGTCCAATCAATGGAATTTGGCCACAGGTGGACTCCAGTCAAAGTGTAGAAACATCTCAAAGATGATCCAGAGAAATGGGATGCACCTGAGCTATTTATCAAGTGTCATAGCAAAGGGTCTGAATACTTATGTCAATGCAATATTTCAGTTTTTTAATAAATTTGCAAAGTTATCAAAAATCTGGTTTTTGCTTTGTCATTATGGGGTATGGAGTGTAGATTGATGTGAAAAAAAAAATGAAAGCATTTTAGCATAAGGCTGCAACATAACAAAATGTGAAAAAAATGAAGGGGTCTGAATACTTAAAGAATGCACTGTAGACAAGCAAAAAGCTTGATGGTACAAAGTGCTTTGGTAATGCCAGAATGACGGATTGATCTTGTTCAGATTAATGCGATAAATGACTGTGTATGACTGTGTCATTGAGCAAACTCACCATAGTGAACTCACCAGCTGAGCAACCTGTACTATGGCATCATATTAGTATTCAGGTCATGTAACATGTTACAAATGTCTCAGGTGCTCATGTTTTCATCCTGAATAAATTACTGGTGACCTGATGAAAGCTCTAATGAACACTGCTCTATGTATTATTTAATGTGTGAAGAATCAGAACTGAATTAAGTGAATGTAAACACAGTATCTATGTATTATGATGATATTCTTGTATGATGAAGTGACCTGTCTCTGTCACTCCAAGGTTTTTGGGGTTGGCAGCCATGGGGGATCTGTCAAGGACATCCACAGAAGAGACAGCATTCTGATATTTCCCCACATACAGAGCATTAAGCTAACACAAACTCAGGTATGCATCATTTATTTCTGCATGACTTTTCCTTAGTCGCCTACTCAAACACTCTGGGTTTTCTTTTAGTTTACTATATTTTGTGCTGTGTGACACATGATGTCTAGCGTCAGCTGAGTGTTTCAGTCTCCTATTACTGTGGCAGCGATTAACAAACATGCACATTAATACCGTGATCACAGAGATATACACACACACACACACACACACACACACACATACACAAACGGCATGAAAGCACAGACAAAACCCCACATGAATGCGCTCCATTATGGCTTGCACAGAAAGCACAAATGACTGAGTTAAAAAGTAGATATAGGATTTTGAATTGCACATTTGTTGCATCATTGTACCACCAGTACTTCAAATATTTGCCCCTGTGTAGCCTCTGGCTCTCTTGATGGAGAAATAAATTTGTTGTTTGTATGGCTTTGGGTTTTTTTAGTCACTGTATGTTTCTTCTCATAGCAGTGTTGATAATTTAGCAAGGATCTCTCTTACAAATCTTGTAGATGATGTAGTCTGTTTTATCTCATATAGATGTTCTCCTGGGTCTTGGCTTTCATAAACAAGTTTAAATTTAGACGCTCTTCTGTTTTTGCGGCCACGTTCAAATTGAGCTCTGTACTGTATGTCAGTGTCTCACTTGCTCTCATGCTGGCATTCTTTTCCTGCTGATATCCTGAGTGGTCTGTTGGGAAAAGATGACACCAACCCTTAACTTGATACTTTGACAATGTAGGAATGTTTGTGGAAATGTATAAGCCTATTCAAACCTGAACTTGCAAACTGCTCCTAATTAAAAATTAATTTGTGCTGAATTTGGACATCAAGGTACTCGTTTGTAGTGCTCAATCATTGGTTCTACATTATGTTTTTAGTAGGGCTGCCTTGCTGATTTAACGCAGTAATTCGGTGTGATTTAATTATGGGTAAAACTTTGCTTTTAACAAATGAACACAATTAATCATGCCCCCGGAATGTAATAAGGAATATTCCTACCATCAGACCAATTCAAGCTTGAAGTGCCACCTGTTTTCAGCAGGGGGCAGTAAGCGAAATTTCTGCTGTGTAGGCAACACACAGCTGTACAGAGAACAAACCACACTCAGGCATGCTTGACAATAGCGACAGCAAGATGAGAACGTGTACTAGCGTTCAAACAGTGTTTTAGCTCCTTGGTTCAAACACAGCTGGACAGAGTTTTTCCAAGTTTTAAACTGTTTAACTTGACACAACAACCAAAAAACGCTGTTTATGACGCATTGCAACCAAAGTGCTCAAAGCATCTGTCTGACGCATGTGTACATTGACGCATCCTTAGAAAAGCCCTTATAATATACATCTCTTTGTAGACAGATTGAATAATTCAATCGCAAAATGAAGTGCTGTGGACTGTAGGTCAATGATAGGCTTATGTTCAAAAATTTGGAAATAAATAGTATATTGCCATCTCAAGCCACTTTTTGTCTTCTCAATGCTTTACTCTGCCACAATAATGTAATGTATTTTATTTTTGAATTATTAGGGCCTAAGCACTGAAAGTGTGAAGACCCTATTCTTCTAAGGATTATTATTATTATTATTATTATTATTATTATTATTATTTTCAAGGTTTTGGGTGCTTTTGGGGCACTTAACATGCTTAAACTCATTACATTTTGCACACATTTTGCATGTCTTCTGCATGCATTGTGTGATTTAGATCAAAATTGAGATGTATGTTTATTCTTGGGCTGATCAGATGGATGTGGCTATTGTGGTTCATGGTCAAAACGCCACCGCCTGGCAGCAGGAAGTGTGGCACTTCAACATGCTTTGAAATAGTCTTATTGCATGTACCCAAATCACTTCAAAATTGTTTAGAATAATGTCAAGATACAGCTTATTTAAAATTGTAAAGGGTTAATTGATATCTTAAAGCATATTGCCATGGGAATGTATTAAATATTATGCTTTCCTAGACAAAATGCATGTGTCCATCATGCATTGTTTTCCGAAAGCCACCAGGTGGAAATGTTCCCATGGTGCTTGGGCCCGTCATCGCTGCTTGCAGCTATATTTGTTATTATTATTATTATTATTATTATTATTATTATCAAGGTTTGGGGTGATTTGGGGCGTTTAACATGCTTAAAAATTCATGAAATTTAGCATATTT
Source organism: Myxocyprinus asiaticus (assembly GCF_019703515.2). Classification (NCBI taxonomy): domain Eukaryota; kingdom Metazoa; phylum Chordata; class Actinopteri; order Cypriniformes; family Catostomidae; genus Myxocyprinus; species Myxocyprinus asiaticus. The sequence continues at coordinate 1,827,809 of NC_059351.1, read as the reverse complement.
TGCTATTGGTTGTCAGCCAGTAGGCCTTGGCAAAAGTTTACACATGGGCATGTAGGGGGGCTCTGTAGCGCCCCCTTTAACATGGGAGTGTAAGGGGGGCTCTGTAGCACCCCCTTTTTCACAGTCATCAAACTTGGAACTTATTTTGTTCTCATCAAGCTGCACAACTTTCATAAATGCAGTCATTAGCTCCACCCAACAGGAAGTAAATTTTTTGGAAATTTGCAGGCTCTGAACTTTTAAATACTCCTCCTAGGAGTTTCATGTGACTGTCACCAAATTTAGGCAACATTATGCTACGATATTGAAGATGTTAAATTGCAAACAGATTTTTTTATATTTTGAACGGTGTTGCCATGGCAAGGCAATAAATTATTGGGAACAAATGGGAAACAGGAAGTGTCAGATCTTCTGTGTGAATTGTGTGATTTTGATCAAAGTTGAGCTGTATGTTTGGTAATGGGGGCTGAACACATTTTATTATTACTTTTAGTATCAAGGTGCCAAAGTACTTTTCACATTCCTACAATACTCATTTATTACCATCTATATTAAGGCACGTTCTGGAGTCCCTTCTGAAACTGACTACTAAAAACATACTTCTGAACTTTATATTATGGCATTTCTAATGTCATTATCTCCTTATGTTAAATCTTTGTCAGAGATCGATGTTAAGGATGGCCCAGGCAGAGCATGATAGAGATTTGGGCCAGTTGACCGAAACATCAAGTGCTCAATTAGGCCAGAGCTGTATATATGCCGTCAGTTCAGTTTACGCACAAACAAAAATAGTTTAGCCCTGTTTGGTGTTATAGTATTCCTCACTTGTAAATCGCTTTGGATTAACGCACGAGCTAAAATAAATGTAAATGTTTTGTGATTAACTTTATCTGAAAAAAAATTTGAGGTATGTTGAATCTGAATGATCTTTTCTTTTGCTCCTGCAGGAAGATGCCTCTAATATAACCATTTTAGGTCTGCTGCTTGATTGCAATTTACCGAAAATATTCTACAATCAGCCCCAGGTATGAATGTTACCTTTTTATTAATCCCTGAAATCATCCCTGGCCAATTCATATTCAGTGATAAACATATCTTAGGGTCACTTGAGCTGTCTCTCTCAGCTGTGCGGTAATGTGTTTTATATCTTGGACTGTAGTCACTTAGTTATCACTAGTCACTAGCTATGGTTTACAAGTTATCTGGTGATTAGTGGAAGGTTTTGCATTCCTGTGATTTCTTTGACAGGTCCTGCATGCTAATGAAATATGTGCCTCCAGCCTTAACATCTCTCTCTCTCTCTCTCTCTCTCCTCACAGAGTGGGTGTTTAGTATCTGAGGAAGGCGAAATTGCACTTCAGATCAGTCTTTCTGAGAGAGGCGAAAGGCCTACCCATCTGGACAAACTCAAGCCCTATGTGCTGGAGAACATTATGGTTCTGCTGGTCCTCCCACCACCAGGAGATTCTGTCTGTATGTGCATTTGTACTTTTATCAGCTAAACAATAATATCTCAATATTATTTAGCCTTTTGACAATATTTGATGTATGTCTTAATATTTGCTTTGAAATAAGGGTGTCCCCCCCCCCATTTAGAGCCATTATCATTTCAACCAATCGACATTTTAATTTAGACTAGGCAAATTTATAAGACTTATTTAACTCTTAAGACAAAGGACAATTGTGCACTTAATTAGTAAAAGTTAAAGGAAACCTTGAATAACCTTTCCTTTTTTAGTTACTGTGTTTTTTTTTTTTCTTCATTGGTCTAATTTATAGTCCTATATAATCAGTGATGTGATGAATCGACTATCATATCAGATTATTGTACCGTGAATGACATTATTGATTAGTTGTGATTAAGGAAACATTTTTAACGGCATGTTAATTGCAAATTAATTGCCAGCTTGTAGTGACTCGGGGGTTAAAGGAATAGTTCACCCAAAAAATGTAAATTCTCATCATTTACTCATCCTCATGCCATCCCAGATATGTATGACTTTCTTTCTTCTGCAGAACACAAATGAAGATTTTTAGAAGATTATCTCAGCTCTGTAGGTCTATACAATGCAAGTGAATGGGTGCCAACATGTGAAGCTCCAAAAAGCACATAAAAGGCAGCATAAAAGTAATCCAGAAGTCTTCAGTGGTTAAATCTATATAATAGGTGCGATACGATTCTCCTCCCTTCCCAGTAGGTGGCAAAATGCACGAAGAATGCAAATCACCCTAAAAAAAAAAAAAAAAAAAAAAGGAAAATGTAAAAGTGAAAGTGGAGATTGATAGTAAAAATTACTTAAATATTGAACTGTTTCTCACCCACACCTATCATATAAATTCTGAAGACGTATGGATTACTTCTATATTGTCTTTATGTGCTTTTTGGAGCTTCAAAGTTCTGGTCACCATTCACTTGCATTATATGGACCTACAGAGCTGAAATATTCTTCTAAAAATCTTCATCTGTGTTCTGCAGAAGAAAGAAAGCCATACACATCTGGGATGGCATGAGAGTGAGTAAATGATGAGAGAATTTTCATTTTTGGGTGATAAGGATGCATTAAAGCACCACCATGTGGCTTCATACAGTATGTTGTTGTAATTATATTGTTTTAATCCACAGCAGATCCCAGAATAAGAGTGTACATGTTGAACTCAGGGGTTAAAAAGCTCTTTGTTAAGGTATGTGCTCACAGGATGACATCATTCTCTTGCGTTGAAATATGTAATTTCTTTTGGACGTTACAGCATGAAACTGTATGTCTTGTGTCTTTTGAAGGAGATGCAGCTCTTGTCAAGGACAGACAGCAGCATAGAACTGAATGAAGTGCTGCTCAAGCCTTCGGCTACAAACTTCACACAAGTGGCTTCACTGTTCTGTAGACGTCAGTACATTTCTGTCAGCCTTATAACTTTTAATGTGTTCTTGAAATGTTATGTTTTCTTTTCTTTATATATATATATATATATATATATATATATATATATATATATATATAATATGTATATGTATGTGTGTGTGTATATATATATATATATATATATATATATATATATATATATATATATATATATATATATATATATTATGATGTTAGGTGTATTTTTGTCATTTTATTTGGCTCTGTTTGTTTTCAGGGTCTTTGTCAGCTAAAAGTAAAAGGTGTACCAGTCAGTTTGGCCTGCAGATATTAGCAGACAGAACAGTGAATTTGTATCCACTGTTGGACTCCACACACAGGTGAAGATTTCAGTATAAACAACTTCATTTAAATAGCATTCATGCATTAATCATTGCAAATAACTCAAGTTACGTAATATTGAATCACTCCTGGGAAGCAAATACACATTGGAACAAGAATACAATTGCGGTAAATGGTCATTACTGTGCAACAGTGATGCTGACTTTAATGATTGCATACATGTTATCCTCACCTCTTAATAGTCAAGTAGAAAATATAAATAAAAAAGGTTTATAAAGCATTGTTCTTGGTGTTTTTCAGGTGGTGGGACTCTGAACTGAGTTCTTTGGTTCAGGTCCGACTGAAGCAAAGAGGTTCAGAGCATGTGGAGCTTTGGCTGTCCAACCCTCTCCCCATTCCCTTCAGAATCACTAACATATCCTTGTCCCAACATATGCACAAACTCTTCAAGGTAGCTCTAAAAATAGTGACCAAATGTTTTAGTGTATATGCATGGGTTGCAGGGCACTTGGGGTCTGAATTAGTCTGTTTAAGATTGCTCATTTGCTGTTGTTGGCAATAGAAAAGGAGATCTCGCACTGGACATGTCAGACAGATGACATGCAGCATCCTAAAATTGGAAACCAATGTTTTCTAAAAATGTGGGCACATCTTGACTGCCATCTGGTGTCCATCGGTGCCCAGCTACGACTTGAGGGGCTGCTCAAAATTCTTCCACATCACTGAGTGCAATATGCATAGTTTTCCATGAAATTCTACCGAACACAAAAGCATTAAAAAAATCATAAAAGTAATCCATGAAACTCCAGTGATTAAATCCATATCTTCAGAAGTGATATGATAGGTGTGGGTGAGAAACAGATCAATATTTAAGTCCTTTTTTCCATTCCGCACCCACACCGCAAATGACAATGTAAATATTTGTCCACTAGTTACTTCAAATATTAGCGGTTCACCCGTCGGCTACCCGCAGGTACCCACCCATGTGCAGGACTCTGAAATTTGGTCACGAGTCGATTTGATTTGAATTATTCCTATCTATTTTCAAAAAATGCTGATAAAGGATTCATCGTTTTTGAGTGATCTTAATTTAGACTGCACAGATGTGCACTAGAGTCTCAGATCCATTTAGGATCAAAGAGATTTGGCTTAAATGTGTGGCTGCAGATATAAACAGAAAAATACAACTAGTGTTGCATGCATCATAGATCTGATATGAATAAAGGATAACATAATGCAACACAATGACTCATTGAAATTAAATATGTCATGTGCAGTCATATAAGGCCCATGTTTAAATCAAGAAGGGTCATAGAATTAAAAACGATTTATTAGTAGCGTATAAAGGCGGTTTTACACGGGATATTGTACCTGCAAGTCCCCTATTCATTTTCAATGTAAAAAAAAAAAAAAACGGCAGAACGCAGGCGGCTCCGCTTGACAATAAATCGTGATGCATCAGTGCATTTTTACACCTGTAATCCCTGAAGATTGAACTGACAGAACTGCACATCATTTATTAAAACACACAAAAAAATACACAAAGCAGTCCAAACAAAAATACACATTTAGAATATCCATATGAGGAGTCTGCTATTAATATGGTTCCTACAGTTGTGCTGTAGTGCTGTTTGTTTTTGTTGCTGTTAAGTATGTATATTTTTGCATCTTATAGATGGCCAATTTTACAAAGTCCCTGGATGTGAGGTCAGGTTGCTGGAAGCTCCTGTCTCTTCAGCTACTTAACAGATCTTTACCCATCAACCCCAGGACCACGGTTACCCTGAAAACCAGTGTGGGACTCTCACTGAAGCTTCACCTCCATATGTACTCCACTGCTTCAAAGGTAAAGCTTCTCACCCACTCTGACTCTCGAAGACCAGCTCTGATGAGTGGCAATAAATTATTCTTATTGTAATGACTGTGTTGCACATGGTATTTTGTGGTAACATAGATGAATTTGAAGTTGTGAAACTGTGAAGTAAAACACACTCAAAGCGTTCACCTCATTAAAAAACAGTAGAGTTTTCCCAGTCGTAACTGTATAATTCCGCTCAATAGCTGGACCACCAGTAGCCTGGTAACAGCAACGTTGCCTCTTAAAAAAATCACAAGATTCCAGCGCCAAGCAATCTGTCTGTCCACACCAGAGTTTCCGCTAAGAAATTTTGGTGCCGGCCAACGTGTCCGGGAATTATAACTATAAATTGGAAAAAATCCAGTTAACTCATTGCTGTGTTTATTTTGCACTGTTAGGCGAACGAAAAGCGTGTTCATCATAGCTGCTTTTCCTTAAAAAAAAAAAAAAACGGCAGTTATGCAATTAGCGTCTAAAAAAACATTCGAAACTAAAACAGAGGGCAAAGCAAAAAGCTAATCTGCAATTGTTATTTTTATGACTATTTTCCTTCCTTCAATTCTACACAGCACAAAAGCGTTTTGCTGCCAGATTGAAGTGAAATGTGTGCAGCGTTTCTCTACAGCTTGAGATGCACATAAACCTGGTATCCTTCTCCAGAAGACGGCTAATTTTGGTGGAGGAAAACGCAGTTGGAGTGCAGATAAGACGCTTAAACATCGCAAAATCAATGCATTTTCAAACGGAAACGTTAGTGTGGAACACTCAGACAGAACCAAGGTGTTCTAGGGCGGAACAGACAGTTTATTGGGCCTCATTCATGAAACTTTCACAAATATATGAGTAAATTAGACGTTCCCGAAAACTTTTAGCTGGATTCACAAATGCTTCATACTCCCCAGATGTTCATTCACAATTATGACAATCCATGCCCATGAAAGCACCATATAAGGAAGGCACCAGACTTGCTAGTAACGAACACTCTCTAGTGCTTCACAGCTTAATTTGACTGAAGATACTGTTTCAGAACTCCTCTCTGTCTCTCCTAATTCTCTGTGCTTCTTTCTTCAGCATGGAGATGTTATGTTTGAGTCTGCTGAGGAGTGTGAACAGCTCTGTCCTCTCCGTATGTCCAGAGCAGGTGTGACAAACATACTCAGACACACATTTTAGCATTAATGGATACTGTAGTCCCTTTCAATGTAGTGTGTTGCTCTGTTTAATAATGATTGATTGTCCACCTTTGCAGGACGTACAGAGTGGCAGGAAACTCTTCTCCCAGAATCATCCTCTTCTCTCTGGAGAGTGGACAGCAGTCTGGCCTCCTCACTGTGTAGCCGTTGGCACTGTAGCAAAGAGCTGTCCTGCAGGTAAACATACAGCATGCACATACACACGATCTCAGACACCTTTTACTATGCTGAAAGAAGTCAAGACATGAAAATTGATCACTGCATGGATTACCTTTTCCGTCTTGCTTGCGCTTCGCTACTGTCTCTCACACATGATCATGTGAATTCTAATGTTTGAAATCCCATTGGTAGTTGCCACATTGCATTGATCTCCATTTGCATAACATTAAACTTTTCGCAGCTTTGTCGTACCACTGGACACGTCCACATCGTTTCGCCAACAGCCACTGTCGCTCATTTCGCCAGAAGTTACCAGCTCTTAAAAATGAGTTCAGGTCGTTTTGATGCTGTGAGTCACTTGCAGTGTGATCAGGGTTAAACAAGGTTGCTTGGCATTATGCTTTCTTTTATAATTGTTGTAATGATTATAATATTATGATTATTTTGTAATTATTGATAGTAATGGTTAATTTTGGTCATGTAATGCATAGTTTCCAAACACAAGACCATTTTGCTCTTGAAAGAAATTGATGCATCTGTTCACCAAGGATGCATTAAATTGATCAAGATTAAAGACATCTATAATTCTACAAATGACTATTTCTATTTAAATAAAAGTTGTAATCTTTAAACTTTCTGTTCAGCCAGGAATACTTGCAGCAATGCAAGTGTTTGGCATACGGTTCATTGAAGCTGCTATTTTAGGACCTGCGAGGAGTCGGTTTCTTAAACTAAAGACTGATCTACTTGTCGTCTTGTTATAGTGCCTCTGGGCCGTCCACTTCTCTCATTCTGTCCTGGTTAGAACAAATTAGCTTTCTTTTTTTCAAAATAGTAGTGAATGGAATAGTGGTGCATCGACCAATCAACCTTTTTTCCCCCTTTTCTCCCAATTTGGAATGCCCAATTCCCAATATGCTTTTAAGTCCTCGTGGTCACGTAGTGATTCGCCTCAATCCGGGTGGCGGAGGACGAATCCCAGTTGCCTCCGCGTCTGAGACTGTCAATCCGTGCATCTTATCACGTGGCTTGTTGAGCACGTTGCCACGGAGACATAGCGCGTGTGGAGGCTTCACGCCTACCGCATCAACCACGCTCAACTCACCATGCGCCCCACCGAGAACGAACAACATTATAGCAATCACGAGGAGGTTACCCCATGTGACTCTACCCTCCCTAGCAAACGGGCCAATTTGGTTGCTTAGGAGACCTGGCTGGAGTCACTCAGCACACCCTGGGATTTCAACTAGTGAACTCCAGGGGTGGTAGCCAGTGTCTTTACCACTGAGCTACCCAGACCCCAGTCAACCTTGTTAAAATAAAATTCAGCATCATAAATTCTGAATCTATGTACTGATTGTCCCATGTCTGCCAAACATGTTGAGTGATCCAAACATCATCTGCAGTCTGAAACTGAACTTTTGATCGGATTTTAGGAGTGAATGCACTTAGCTGCATAGAGAGCTATAGGATGGTCCCTTGCTCCCTATTTAGTGAATGACTTAACCTGCAGTGTGCTGTCTGTCTGCACTGGTCTCAGAACAGTTCAAAATGTACCTTATTTTCATCCTAACTCCATATAAAGCCTCTGAAAGCAATATTGAGCCTATTGATTCTCAGTGTGATAATGCACAGTAAATATAAGATTTCTATGGGAAAAATAGCCTTGTCTGCAGTCGTTGAGTTTAACAGCGTGCCATTCCACTATAAATCAATGACATTTTCAAATTGGCATGTCAGATGAAACTAGAGACTCAAGCAGGTTTCAGTGTAAGAAGTTAAAGGATTAGTTCACCCAAAAATGAATTTTCTCTCATTATGAACAGATGAGGCAAGCCCATTTAATGTGAAGCATGGAGAGTTAAAGCAAAGTTGTATTTATTTAATATTTTGTGTGTGTGTGTGTGGATTTCTTTGAAGGTTTGCTTTTCATCATCGATTTCTCTTTTGTAAAATCTGATTGTGCATATGAGCTGACGCCACTTGTAACAACTGCTGTAATTGTATATTTTTACGTCCATAGCACCGCAGCCAAGTAATTTGCATAAATGCACTTGATTGAATAAGATGCGATCTAATATGCTCACCTGTGCTGGTTCATGTTTTGAAAAGCTGTGCCACTGAACGATGGCCAGAGAAACGTAAACAAGCGCTCTCCAGTCCGAATTTGCTCTGTCTACTGCTGAATGCTGTTGCACTCGCCACTGAATGCTGTTAAACTCACCGCCGAATGCTGTGCACAAGCCGCTAATTGTTGTTAAATTACCGCTGAGTTTTGTACAGAGAGTGTTCTGATGATGGGAGGGGATTAGACGGAGGGCCAGATAAAAGTGATTGCCGGGCCTCCAATTGAATAGCCCTTGTGTATAGCGAAGACAAAACACAATGTACGCGCATAAGGACGTTGGGTTGCACAAGGGTATATATACTATAATGTGTGCCATATTAAGATGCATTCACCCAAAATGCAAATACAGACATTTTTACTTAAGACCACACACGGACAAAGACCTTCTCTCAAACATACATAATCTGTCTCTGTGTGCATGTGTGTTTTGTTCAGATGGCCCAGACTTCCTGCAGACCACTCTTCACCTCTCAACTTTGGAGCCACACCTGTCAACGATAGTAAGGTAGGGCAATCACTCATTATTTAACTAATGAATTAATCAGTGGTGACCATTGTGTCAATAAAATGAATTAATCGGTTGTACATTTGATCTATTATTGCTCCAGGTTCAAAATTTCACTCTGAAAAACCCGACCGGTTCAGTGGTTTCTGTGGAGATCAGAATCCTGTCCTCATACCCGGCTCCACTTGAAGCCCTAGACATGCTGACCAAATGGTACATTAAAACAGACACACAAACAGTTGTACGGTAGCTCTCAACTGGTTTTACTTTAGGACATCGATTTTTCGTTGGACATCAAGTGGCAACCCAACACCGTTCCAAAATTCTGTAGAGTTTGATTGGATGCATAATCTTTGACATCAACAATAAAAGACATAGGAAGGATTTTCTTCTACATTTTAAAGTAGATAAGCCTATTTATTTTGCTATTCTAACTATGCACGATCATGTGGTTTGTTGAATTTAGCGTTGTGGTTCCATGCTGTCTGCAACCCTATCAGAATAGACCTAAGACACATTTTTTAGTCACCAGTTGAGAGCCACTGACCTACATTCGGCTCGAAATCTGAATTACAATTGCCTTAATATAGAATATTTAATACAAAAATGAATATCTCTGAGTAGCTATAAACTTTTACGTGCCTGTTTCTGTTCTAGGTTTAATATTAGCCCGCTGTCCGTGAATATCACTACAACAGAATTTTCGCTGTTGGCTGCTGACCATAAGGTAATGCTAATTACACTAATCAGTCTTGTGCTTATAATGACTGCTCTGTAACCATGCACGTTTTTTGCAGTGTATTGTAAATGTGCTGTTTGGTAACTGTACTCGCACTCTTGCGAACAGGAAAGTGAGAGAGGCGGTGTGCTGAGATTCCTCCTCCATCCGTGGGAGTCAAAGACGGTTTCAGTTGCATACCGACCCACAGAACACAAGCCTGTTACTTCACTGCTCCTGATCAGGTAATGCTCTGCATCAAATGAGTTTAACTAAAGTATTTAATGTAGTTTAATCTACTTTTGGATTAAAGAAAAAAGTAGTAAACAATCACTAGTTGTTGTGATGTGACATGAAGATAATGCGTTGTTATTAAATGTGTTCTGCAGTCATGTTGTATGTACAGTAGCACTATTCTTGGATAGTAGTGGTATTCGGCTGAACTCCACTGCTAGTTTAAGGGGGCTTTTGCTGAGCTATTGCTTTAATAAGGGCTATTGAAACAGGACGCTAGACAGAGAGCACCAGAATGGTACTTAAAACAGGGATATTGAGAAGCGCTTTTTGCCTCTTAACTTGGTGCAGCATTTTAAAATGCATTCAGAGTTCCCACGTGTCCTGAAAAACCTGGAATTTTGCAATGCAGTTTTCCAGTCATGGAAAAGTCATGGAAAATGTGAAAAATATCTTAATATCCTGGAAAGTAATTATTTGTCCTGGAAAATAGAACTGTTTGACTGTGTTGCTAAAAAGGTTTTTGTTACATGCACAAAAACATGGCAATGATCGGGACTCGGCGTAGGAGTCAAACACACAAATTTGTATCGTTTTGTCACTTCTGCCGGCTGCGCATTGTGAAACAACATCAGCGGTTAACTGTCATGAAGGAATCCCTTTCACTTTCTCTGCTCATCTACTGTCATCTCTGCTTTGCTCCCACGAAATAGTTTAAGTATTGAAAAAGTACAAAATACGATATTTTCATTCCAACATTGCTGTTGTGTTTACCACAAAACATTTGAGTTATAAACTTTAGACGATGATGATCGGACCACTGATAAAAATAAATAAATAAAAAAAATTGAATGAATTGGTAGCGTGGTGATTCAGCCTTCACACCACACGTCGTGATGTGAATTCATTTTCAGTTATTCAACGATCAGTTTATTCCACGGTTGGCACATGTAGTGTTTTCTGGCGGTGAAATCACGGAATCTAGTAATGAAAATGGCATGAGCTATAAATGCAGAATGTCATGGAATATGACATATTTGGACAAAAATGAATGTTTGAATGCACAATTAATCCAATTAAAATTATATGTTCTAGTGTGATAATTAAACGGCAAAAGTCTGTGATTTAGTTGAATAAATATATAATCTGCAAGTGATGCACGCTTCAAAATGAATGTGGGAAGCCGCTCATACACTGAAAACACCTCATCATGCTCGTCACGTGTGCTCTTGTGTGTGTGAGATGAGATGACAGAGAGCAGAACACTCTGAAGTGTGCAGCACATGCAGACTATGTATTTATTTAATTAAATCACAGTTTTACCTGGATTAATAATCACACTGGGCCATGTAGCGAACTGCTTATCTGGAGGTGAATACCTACCATCAGAAACACAGAGAAAAGTGTTTTTGCTTAAATATTACACTTGTTGGGCACATAAAATGTCCTGGAAAATTGTGCCTTGAAAAGAGTGGGAACCCTGGCATTGCTTATGGTACGGGACTCTGATAAGAGAGCAAGATGCAATGCCCGAAGACCTCTATCTGACACATATGTACAGTACATAATAAAAAAATCGAGCAAATGGAGAATTAATTCATCATCTTTCTTCGATTTTCTGTTGTTTGACTGGACTGACTTGCAGAGCTGCGTGAATCAATGTACAATAATATTTGAATATTTAATACAATAATATTAACTGAATGGAACTGTAAAGTATTAATACAATAACATCATGGTAACATCATTCAGCCTGTTATTCTAACATTGGTTTTTGATAGCTTAGCTGGTATCGTACCATAGACGTTATTAAGGTTTCTTGACAACCCTTGTTAGCATACAGTAATTGTGACTCAATCTGTTTTTAACAGGAACAATCTGACAGTATTTGACATGGTTCTGGTTAAAGGGTTTGGGGCTAAGGAGCTTCTGAGGGTGGGGGGAAAGCTCCCCGGGCCTGCATCCTCACTGCGTTTCAACGTACCCCAGTCTACTCTCAAGGAATGCAGAGATGGTGAGATAGACACTCCACAGAATCTGGTGACATCGCACTGAGTGTTTGGTGAAAAGTAAAATAACGGTGCTGATTTTAATCAGTTCTTTTTAATGAACTGATTGAACTAATTTGCAAATCCACTCAGTTGAACTGATTCTGAGTTATTGGTTTAACCAAATCTGTTGAACCCTGTGGATTGATTACTGAGAATGTGCACATGAATTAAGTTAAAGGCGCTCTTGAATGTCTGCCCAGAACCACATACATATATTATCATATATATATATGATAAAGCAGCTTGTTCTCTAAGAATGATCTGACTAGAGTCTTTATCTCATGTGACCAGTGGCTGTTAAGGCCCCTGCACACTTCATACAAAATCAAGTAACAAATGGGTGTGACGTCATTTATAACAAAATCTGGCCAAATCGAAGGTGTTTTTGCGTTCCTTTTGGTTGTTCGGAACAGCTCGCCAGGGAGAACTTTCAGGAAATCTTTGTACCAGCTGCTAAACACCTTACTGCCATTGGTCCATGTCATCGGTGGGTGTGACCTGGAGCTCCACCTACTTTGAGGCTGACAGTAAATTATATTTACGTTGTCCAGTCAGTCTAGATCAGTCAACATGAACACAATGGCGTGCAGTTATTTGCGAGCTTGTGCAAACTTACCTACATCTGGATGAGCGACATGATGGGTTCCATCATAAATCACAATAACAGAGTGTTTTCGGCGCATATTATGGCCGTGTATAACGCATTAGCGCCATGAATGCACAATGTAAACATAACAAATTACACATTATCTGCTGTACATATATATTACTTTAAATCATCTTTGAGTAGTTAAAACAGCTTCTTATACTGATCTTCTTTGAATTTAACTCATAGAATGATGCATGGAGTCATTGATGGCACATTTTAATGTCATCTTATTTGATGTTTTACATGTAATCTCGTGCGTCCTCATACTTAAATGCTCCTCTAAACGCCTCCCCCAGCGGTGTAGCCAGTGTCTGAATGTTCGCAAACAGAATGTCATTGCTCGACTATTTCAAACTTCTTTTTGTGTCTGAACGGACAATGAACAAGAACTTCTCTTTAAGTGTGCAGGGGCCTGTAGGCTCCAAAAAGGACACACACAAAAAAAGCACAGATTTTTTTCAACAGGTTTAAACAAAATGCAAAGTGAAAGGCAGGTGTAATTAAAATACATTTTATTCCTTGTCTTTTTCACAGGTTTGAGATCAAGTAAGCCGTTGTTTGCCATCCAAAAGAGTTTTAAAGTGGAGAATGCAGGCGAGTTGCCGCTGACTGTAGTATCCATGAACATTAATGGATATCAATGTCAGGGTTACGGCTTTGAGGTGCAGCAATGCAGATCATTCAGAGTGGACTACAACTCCTCCTCAGAAATCACAATTGCGTAAGTCTTGGAGTGCTAATATGGCTTACAGTTTCTATGCTATACAATGCATGCAGAGATTGAGACTTAAGCTATCCCATGCAAATAAAATCTCTAAAATGTGCATAAACATATATGCTTGCTTGAGGTGGATACATTTGTTGTTTGAAAAGATGATATGTGCATAAACTATGATGGAAATAAATTTACTGAATAAACTCCCATAAAATGTATAGGTACGGATGCGCATCAAAGAAATCATGTGATTTTTGCATCGACAAATCACAGGACTGAACAATTTTCTCATAACTGGACTAACCAGCACACCAATGTGCACACCCGCTTATTACATGGCTACTAACCAAATAAATAAATACATGGACATAAAATACTGATTTGCACTGAAATTGTGTAATTATGTGAGAAGAAAGTAATCACTGAACAGCTGAAATCAACCTCCGGTTTGCATTGGAGTTCTGTTGGTGTTTACTTTGTAAAAATGACCGGCTGACTCCTCAGTATTCAGCCTACTTAATAAATAAATAAATAAATAAATAAATAAATAAATGCATATGAAACATTGAGTTGAAATTATTTTACTAGCTTACTTGTAAAGATTGCACAATGCTCCGAGAAGCAGGAGAGATGGCTCGCAAAACCCGGATGAGCTGTCTGATACCTCTTAATCCTCAGGTTTGCGGTTGTTACAGAGCAATATCTGACCACTGGATGGCGGCATTGACCAATCAGAATAGAGTATTCCAGAGAGCCGTGTAATAATATCGAATAACATCTTAAATGTTGCTCTGGTCATTCTGAAATTCTGGAGCTAAAAACTGCATATAGTTTGGAGCGCAAATAAGTTGAATACAAACTTCAGCTGTGCCAAAGAGCAGGTTTATTGACACCTTTGCTTCATCAGACACATAAAAAACATAACATGTATAGATACGCACAGCGAAGTCTTAAGGATGGAGGAATGCCATCAAAATTGACTTGCCTCCCAGAACTGTCTGATGCGCTGTCGATCTCAAACATAAGATATCTGCCACAGATCGTTAGCAAACACAAAGTTCTTCAGAGTGTTTTATCAGCATGCTCTTAATCGCAAGAAATGTATTCAGTTGTTTTTAAAGAGCAACAGAGGCTACAATTTCCCCAAAAGTGACTATTGTGTTCTCTTGAACGCAGTGGCGGATTTAGGCATGGGCGAAATGGGCAGTTGCCCAGGGCGGCATATTGTGGTGGGGCGGCACGAGGCACCCACACAGATCACAACCCCAACCCCAACCACCGCCCCCCCCCAACAACATTTGCGGGATGTTGAAGTGGGTATCGTCCAAGGCGCCATACGATCACCATTAAATTCACAATATGGATGGAAGCATAGTGATAGTTTCGAACTTTAAGTCCATATTTGTTTAATCAGACTTGTAGGGCAGAAAATATCAAATTGGAGATTGTGTCTTTAATTTGAGAAGCAAAATAAAGTTGCCACTGTCTGATGAAACGTTATGTAAACCATTCACTGTTTAACTAAATTCGCTGTTTCAAAATAAGTCACTTATGTGATTCGCGTAGATCTGAAGAGGCTTTTTATTCTTCTTCAGGGAATTCGAATTAGTCCAAAAGCGTTTGAAGCAGAACATATTTCTTAAGTTGTCTCAAAGTGAATGTTGCTGGGCCTTCCAAAGAGATGTTGAGTTCATGTCCTATAATTAAGCTGCCAATAAAGTAACAATAAAGCTTCAAGTCAGTTCCAATATTTAAATACTGATTAATTTAAGTGAAAACTGTAAATCCAGGTCTTGTACTCGTTCAGCTCGAGCATTGTTGTTACCAGAAGTGCATTTGCACGGCCAATCCAGGAAACTAAAAAAAGTATAAAAATAGGCTAATCCTTCCCACCTACTCTGTTACTATGATCTAAACTAGTTGAAAATGTTCAATAGATGAAATTACTCTGAAGCAATCATGCTTCTGGATTCTTTTGAGCAGCAGATTTCAATGGTGGAGATGGGCAGCGTTTTAATAATCTTTTAAGCATTATATAATGTAGTAATGTTTGTTGATGTTAATACAAGTTATTATAAAGAAATATCTATGGTTTACATTGAAGAAATGATGTGGGTTCTTTCTGAAGCAATTGCATTTTGGAAATTAAAAACAGCTGTTTGCGATTGGAGTTGTGTGTGATTCTCTCATTACAAGTTCAAACCCACCAACAGCAGTTGCGGAGTACGTGGGTCTCATTAGAACAGACGCGATGGCAATGACGGTGATCCGTTAAATATTATAAATTATGTCAAATCCTGAGTTTATCCTGATCTATCGATCCTGATAGCAATTTAAAGCAGCCTAAATCTCCAATGATCTTTCTTAAATGCTGTTTCAACACCACAAACAACACATTTTGGGCATTTTTCAACTCCGTTTGAGCGCAGCACCCATAGACAACAGTTCTTCGCTCCACTGCAAAAAGAACCCTGAAGTGCCAGAGCAGGGCATTTGTTTGTAAACAGTAACTTCATCTATAACTTTACAGAACAGAGTTGAGCAGCATCTAGTAATTCTTTTTTTGTAATCAAGAGTAATAAATTATAATTATAAGTTTGAGATTATTGCTCTGCCTGTCTTTTGTTTTTTCCTCTTTTCCTTCTGTTAATTTCTTTCTGTATTCTCATCCACCTTGCTGTGGATTTCCTGTGTTTGTTATGCTTCCTACATCTCAACCACTCTTTCTGTCTCTCTCTAGATTTACACCAGACTTCACATCTTCATGGGTTATCAGAGACTTGACTCTGGTAACAGAGCGTGGTTCCTCCTTTCACTTCACCCTCAATGTGACTCTGCCTCACCACATGCTGCCCCTGTGTGCTCAGGTGGTGCCAGGCCCCAGTTGGGAGGAGTCCTTCTGGGTCATCACACTGGTCTTTACCTGGTTAGCCACCCTCTAAAATAGACACCTACACCACACAAAGTGCTACCCTAGGGCCCATGGCTGTCCTTAAAACTTAAAAATTGATTAAATGCAACTTCATGCGTTAATCTGAAAACCATTCTCTTTATAGTTCCTCTCTTGCTGGTGTGTGTCTGATGGCTTTCAGTCAAGCTCAGCACATTATAAGTGAGTTCTTAACACCCAATGCCCGAACCAATCACAACTCTGTACCACGTGAAAACAGCAGTGTCAACCACAGCGCCTCAAACGGTGTCAGGTAAGAACGGTCTTTACGAACGAACCTGAAACTTGATTTTTGGGAGCTATTTGTTATAGGCAATCTGTTTGTAAAATGGAAGTTGATTTTTTTTTTTAATGACTTGTTTATTGTTTATTTAGTAGAGGAAAAGTTAGTTGTAAGAACTTCACTGATGCATCTGACAAAGGCAAGGGACGGGGCTCTCCAGCCATGGCAAATGGGACAGTTCGGTCACAGTCCTCATCCAAGAAAAGTTCCGGAGGTGCTTCGCAGCCTCCGAAGAAGCAAACTAAAGTGTCATTCCTCTATGGTAGATACAAAAGTAGCCCTGCAGCTGCTGCTGCTAGTGCTTCCACTAACACTACCTTTTTCAACCCTTCCACCGACGAAGAGGGAGATCGTACCTTTGAGTTGGATCCAGAGGTTTGTAATAACAACAATAACAACAACGACGTATTAGATGAAACCCTACTTCTTTCTGAGAAGAAAGAGCACTTTAGAGAATCCAAGGAGGACAAGGCATTGCCTGCTGATATGTTTCCCATGGAAACACTTTCTGGATTACCTGAAAACATCACAGCATGTAACATCTCTCAGCCTGCAGATGAAGTGGTCGAGAACGAGTGTAAAAGAAAAAGCAATGCCGAAAAAAGGGATAACGTAAATGAAGAGGTAACAAGCTGTCTTCCCCACTGAATGCACAAATGGTTCTCAACCTTTATGTTGTGGTTATTTCTCTGTAACCAAACTAAGTCAGATGAATTGTGTGTGCCTCAGAATATAGAGAGTGGCAGCACTCAGAAGAAGAGGCCAGAGAAAGATGCAGAACTTGGAGTGTCTGCCACCAACACCAAAGGAAAGAAAAACTCAGGCAGGAGTCGTAGGAAGGCAGCTGAACTCATTCCTGGGTGAGTGTCTGGGAATGAAAGAATAAAAAGCTAGGGCTTTTGAAGTGGAGAATTTCTCTATTAACCTGCGTGTGTTCATTATCTAGTGTTCTAGTGGTAATAACAGAGAGGAACCCAGGCCACCACCCAAACCAAAGAAGGTGATGAACTCTGATACATGTTGTAAAAGCTATTTTTTTCTCTCTCTTAAACCCACAGGCCTCCTGAAAACAGCATTGTCATGGTGACAGAGAGTGAGAGAGAACCTGAGTGCATAGACTCTCGTAATGCTGCTAGAATCTGCAACACGAAACCTGAGCAACCCAAAATAAGACCCAACCCAGACAGCCCTCTCAAACACAGTTGTAAGGATGTGATGTAAAACAGTTCCTGACTCACCATTGTGTTTGCATGAAATGATGTCAGTGTCCCTGAAATCTCCACTCTTTATGTTATTACAGTCTCTGAACATTACATGAAACAGCATTCACAGTGCATTCCACTAGTAAAAACAGAAAATTCAGTGAGAAATGATGTAGGCCGAGACTTCATCCTTCAGGATTTGATATTATTGGACAATATTCATAAAGTGCAATATTCAGTGCATTCATAAAGTATTCAGACTCCTTCATTTTTTTCACATTTTATGTTGCCGCCTTTTTCACATCAATCTACAATCCATTCCCCATAATGACAAAGCAAAAACCAGATTTTTGATAACTTTATTAGCAAATTTATTAAAGAACAAACTGAAATATCACAGTAACAAGTATTCAGACCCTTAACTCAGTACTTAGTTGAAGCACCTTTGGCAGCGATTACAGCCTCAAGTCTTTTTGGGTATGATGCGACAAGCTTTGCACACCTGGATTTGGGGATTTTCTGCCATTTTTCTCTGCAGATCCTCTCAAGCTCTGTCAGGTTGGATGGGGACCGTCGGTGGACATTTTCAGGTCTCTCCAGAGATGTTCGATTGGGTTCAAGTCCGGGCTCTGGCTGAGCCACTCAAGGACATCCAAAGAGTTGTCCCTAAGCCATTCTTGTGTTGTCTTGGCTGTGTGATTAGGGTCATTGTCCTGTTGGAAGGTGAACCTACGGCCCAGTCTGAGGTCCTGAGCACTCTGGACTAGGTTTTCATTAAGGATATCTCCATTCAGCTTTCCTTCAACCCTGACCAGTCCCCCAGTCCCTACCGCTGAAAAACACCCCCACAGCATGATGCTACCACCACCATGCTTCACCTTTGGGATGGTATTGAGCGGTGTCTGGTTTCCTTAAGACATGATGCTTGGAATTTAGGCCAAACAGTTCAATCTTCATTTCATCAGACCAGAGAATCTTGTTTCTCACAGTCTGAGAGTCCTTTAGGTGCTTTTTTTTATGTGTCTTGCACTGAGGAGAGGCTTCCGTCTGGCCACTCTGCCATAAAGCCCAGATCGGTGGTGTGTTGCAGTGATGGTTGTCCTTCTGCAAGTTTCTCACATCTCCACACATGATCTCTGGAGCTCAACCAGAGTGACCATCGTGTTCTTGGTCACCTCTCTTACCAGGGCCCTTCTGCCCTGATTGCTCAGTTTGGCCGGGCGGCCAGCTCTAGGAAGAGTCCTGGTTGTTCCAAACTTTTTCCATTTCAGAATTATGGAGGACACTGTGCTCTTGGGATCCTTCAATGCAGCTGAAATGTTTCTTGTAGCCTTCCCCAGATCTGTGCCTCGACACAGTCTTGTCTCTGAGCTCTACAGGCAGTTCCTTTGACCTCATGGCTTGGTTTTTGCTCTGATATGTATTTTCAGCTGTAAGACCTTATATAAACAGCTGTGTGCCTTTCCAAATCATGTCCAATCAATGGAATTTGGCCACAGGTGGACTCCAGTCAAAGTGTAGAAACATCTCAAGATTATCCAGATAAATGGGATGCACCTGAGCTAAATTTCAAGTGTCATAGCAAAGGGTCTGAATACTTATGTCAATGTAATATTTCAGTTTTTTCCAAGTTATCAAAACATTTTCATTATGGGGTATGGAGTGTAGATTGATGTGGAAAAAAAATCACAAATAATTTTTCCAACAATTGTTTACTGACAGATTGTTTCACTTTTAATTGACTATATCACAAATCCAGTGGGTCAGAAGTTTACATACACTAAGCTAACTGTGCCTTTAAGCAGCATGTAAAATTCCAGGAAATGATGTCAAGCCTTTAGACAATAAGCCAATTAGCTTCTGATAAGAGGTGTACTGAATTGGAGGTGTACCTGTGGATGTATTTTAAGGCCTACCTTCAAACTCAGTGCCTCTTTGCTTGACATCATGGGGAAATCAAAAGAAATCAGCCAAGACCTGAGAAAAAAAATTGTGGACCCCCACAAGTCTGGTTCATCCTTGGGAGCAATTTCCAAACACCTGAAGGTACCACGTTCATGTACAAACAATAGTACGCAAGTATAAACACCATGGGACCACGCAGCCATCATACCGCTGAAGAAGGAGACACATTCTGTCTCCAAGAGATGAATGTAGTTTGGTGCGAAAAGTGCAAATCAATCCCAGAACAACAGCAAAGGACCTTGTGAAGATGCTGGAGGTAACAGGTAGATAAGTATCTATATCCACAGTAAAATGAGTCCTATATCGACATAACCTGAAAAGCTGCTCAGCAAGGAAGAAGCCACTGCTCCAAAACCACCATAAAAAAAGCCAGACTACAGTTTGCAAGTGCACATGGGGACAAAGATCTTACTTTTTGGAGAAATGTCCTCTGGTCTGATGAAACAAAAATTGAACTGTTTGGCCATAATGACCATCGTTATGTTTGGAGGAAAAAGGGTGAGGCTTGCAAGCCGAAGAACACCATCCCAACCGTGAAGCATGGGGGTGGCAGCATCATGTTGTGGGGGTGCTTTGCTGCAGGAGGGACTGGTGCACTTCACAAAATAGATGGCATCATGAGGAATGAAAATTGTGTGGATATATTGAAGCAACATCTCAAGACATCAGCCAGGATGTTAAAGCTCGGTCGCAAATGGGTCTTCCAAATGGACAATGACCCCAAGCATACCGCCAAAGTTGTGGGAAAATGGTTTAAGGACAACAAAGTCAAGGTATTGGAGTGGCCATCACAAAGCCCTGACCTCAATCCGATAGAAAATTTGTGGGCAGAACTGAAAAAGCGTGTGCGAGCAAGGAGGCCTACAAACCTGACTCAGTTACACCAGTTCTGTCTGGAGGAATGGGCCAAAATTCCAGCAACTTATTGTGAGAAGCTTGTGGAAGGATACCCAAAACATTTGATCCAAGTTAAACAATTTAAAGGCAATGCTACCAAATACTAACAAAGTGTATGTAAACTTCTGACCCACTGGGAATGTGATGAAAGAAACTATTATTCTGACATTTCACGTTCTTAAAGTAGTGATCCTAACTGACCTAAGACAGGGAATGTTTTCTACGATTAAATGTCAGGAATTGTGAAAAACTGAGTTTAAATGTATTTGGCTAAGGTGCATGTAAACTTCTGACTTCAACTGTGTGTGTGTGTGTGTGTGTGTGTGTATATGTACACACAGTGTATATATATGGCTGTCAGTTGATTTTAAAAATTATTATCAAAATAATTACATGTACCAATTGATTAATGTAATCAATCGCATATATCAGTTATAACTGAAAAAGGCATCCAAATAAAGATAATTTATTATATAATAATGAAAATCATAAATATTATATATAATAAATATTATAATTCAAATACACTACATCATATAAACATACTGTGGCAGCAGAGAAGAAAATTTAGACGATACAAAAAGTGGCTTTAAAATTGAAAATATTTTTATTTCCATATAATTGTACATATATCATTGGCCTACTTCTGTCTGTGCTATTTTAATTGTTATATAATTAATATATAAATTTTTTTTTCATCAAAAACCTAAATTAAGAAATTAATAACCAAACTGAGCTTACCTTAAATACGTTAAACAGGTTTCTTTTTTTTTCTTTTTTTTTTACTCAGCCGCCACGTCTTTGTGCAGACCGAGGCGCAAGTGTCCAGAGCGACGTCTGCAGTGGGAGTCCGGTTCTGATTCAAGCAGTTCATCAGGCAGCGTTAGGGCCAGCCGAGGCTCCTGGGGCAGCTGGAGCAGCGCTAGCAGCATAGAGGGAGAAAAGGATCCAAACAAACATCCCAGCAGGAAAAGTACGAGATCAGACACACACATTCAGTTACTGAGCCGCATGGGAACATTGTCACTTTTTATTCACAGCAGTTTCCAAGAGAAGTTGAATTGTATATGTATTTATGTAATGTATAACCATTTGAGTTGAAATTGTTGTTTGGCATTTTTCCTTTAGGAGACAACATCCATTACAACCCATATCCAACAGATCGTGAATGTTACCTGAACATGAACTGTACTTACAAAACTCAAAGGTAAAAGGATCAAAGCACATCAAGGATTTGTTAGTTTTTGGCTGCTGAAGTCTTAATGAATATCTGGCTGTGTAATAAAACAATAAGCCATGAGAGGCTGCACAATACAATGCGGAAACAGCAATTTGACAAAAGTGACACAACGACGAATAAATGACACATTTATTATTAATAGTAATGAAACAAACTGCTAAGTAATCAGCTTAAATGTATGGTTTATAATATTAATATGCAGTCCCATGTGTGCATATATCATTTATTTTACAACCGGAGCTGTCAGTTTTATAAAATAAGCATGGTGGTCCCGCTTCATATTAGGTGTCCTGCTGTGAATTTGTATTGAATTGCATGTGCAGAAACCTACTTTTACTAAAAGATAACACCCCAATCACATGTAACTACCGCTAGTTGCAATGTTAATTTTTTGTACATTGATAGTATGGTAGCTTTGGTACAATAACATGACATGCATTTGTCAACAGCATGAACAATCTTTATGTCAGGGAACCGTGCCGAAGCCCAGAGGGCTGTCCTGCCCCTGCACTCCCTCACAGCTTCGCAGATGTAGCTGGAGGTGTTGATAAAAACATTGGTGAGGGACATTTACGCTTTTTATTCTTACGTTACATTAATAGAGAAGAACATTGGAATTGACGATTCTTGATGTTTTAACTGTTCAGTTTTGCCCTGGTAAAAGCAATTATGTGTGTTGCTGTCTTCAGATATGGTTGGCTCTAATGTGATAGAAGAGACATGGTCGGCCCCCTCAGTTCCTCTGACCAATGAATTCAGGTACAACATGACCGAATCCCTCGCTTTCGTCCCCCAGAGTCCCTCATCTGGTTATAATGGGTATGTTTTCAAAGATGCGTTCATAATCGAAAATCGCATTTTATTTTAGGCTTCATTTGTGTCCATGCATCCATTGTGAAATGAAATTAAAATCATTCTTATGTTTTTATTTAGAAGCTTCCCTTGGAACAACATGAACCGCCAGTGCACAAGTCAATATCCCTATAATCCTCAGACAAAGTACTTACCACCTGGTAAGGAGGTTTCTGTCACTTTAATCCTTCTATGGTATTTGGTCATTTTTGACCGAAATTTTCCTCGTTTAATAAAAATTATTTCCTTTATCTCAGCTGTACAAGACTTGGTGTCTTCTTCCATTTGCCATCTGAACAAACCCCCCCCCCCCCCAAAAAAAATAAAGTGGGCTTTATTCTATAAGTCTAAGTGTTTGTAAAAAAAAAAAAAAAAAAAGCGACACCTTTGGTATTCATGGTCAAAATTGACTGACCATTAAAAATAAATGGGAAAGACCAAAAAGTGATTTTCTTTTTTTGTTTGTTTTTTGTTTTATCTGTCAAATGCAATCAATAAATCAGCCACAATGCAGAAAAAAACAGACAGAAATTACAGGGTGAGACTCTAAAACATCCTCAGTGCAAAACATACACACCCACTCACACACAAACACACTTACACACACTTAGAAACGAAGGGGTTAGACGATAACACACAACACGCACACATACACATACACACACACAGAGAGAACCAGAGCATCAATAAGTGGAGCTCTACTGCCATCTTTTGGTCATTGTTGGTTTTGCAAGTCATCTGTTGTTTTTCAGCTGATGAGAGCCACCTGACACATACACACATTGCACGTTTTTACTATGGAATGTTTGAAATGCAAAATGTTTACTCTGATTCTTCTGTTTTATACTCTAATTGAATTTTCAGAATTGTGCAGTTCGTTTCATTTTCTTGACATTATTATGCATTTACTTAGTTATTCGTGTCTTTGTAACACCATGGTCAGGTTTGGTTGCAAGCATAATTACATTAACTGCAAAAACTGACATTTCAAATCAAATTTTAAATGCTTTGACAATTTTTTTTATTTTTTATAATGTCTAAATATATATCCAAATGCATATCTTGTGATAAAATATAAAATTAGGTTACAACAAGCCATCAGACTACACAGTAGGTGGCTACAGACATCTACTGGCTGTTACTGGCATGTTATTTATATTTTGTAAACCAGATGGCAGCAATCTGTCTCCAATTTAGGTCACATTCTCATATTTTCTTCATGATTCAACTTATAGAAGTGTCTTTTTTTTTTAATGCAAATTAATAGTAACATTTTGAAATTTACAGAAGATTAAAATAGCATAAAATCCCAAAAGAAATGTATTATTTAATTGTTCTCACTTCATGGTGTCATTATCATCATCAAAAAAAAGGGTTACACATCTGACCCTTTCGGTCAAAAATGACCATGAATACCAAAGGGAGGTGCCTTTTTTCAATACCATTGGAGGGTATAATATATATCTATAAAACAAAGTTACTGAACGATGTTTGACCTTTTTTTGTTTTTGTCTGTTAAGGGAATGGCAATTACCAAAATAAATTCTCATGCCATGAAAGCCAAACCATGACCCACAGTCATCAACATGTCTGGGGTGAGAATGGAGCACATGACATGAACTCCACTTGGGACACTGGCAGTTGTATGGGCAGCAAGGTGAGATTTAAATGAGCATAAATGTTTCTGGCTGGCATTTTCTTAACATGATGATGAACATAGTGTGTCATGACAGTTCTTCAACGTACCAAAAGCTGCACATCTATTTCTACAGTCAGCCCACACATGCCTACAGGTACAATTAACAAAGAAACAGTTCAGTGTAAAGGATACCTGGAATTGTTTGGATCATTTTTAAGGGTTCTGCACTTTATGCTTGTGGTATTTACTGTAACTGGTGTGGGGGTGTTTTAAACAGAACTTTGTGTCACCTAATTAAGATCTAAATATAAACTCAGCTTTAGTAAGGGTGCAGTTTCACATGCTGTTCCATATCACTTCCTCATAAACCCAGTAGTTTATTATTACTGCATTAGCCACCTATTTAAGGTATCTGCCAGAAGTCACATATCCAGTGTGTGTGTGCAGAGGTTTGTTAATGATGGAAGTATAAAGGACTCTCACATTTACATTTAAATGAGCTAATTGTAATTAAGTGTAAGCTACTAGTGGGGAAAACAAAAATGGCAAAAACTAAACACAGACAAGTTACTTTTCATCTGTTTAAAAAAAATGATCAGGATACACTTGAGTGTCTGTAGTTTGTCCTCATTGAGATAAAGATGCTCTGTACAGGAACGTTGAAGCAAGGTTCACTGACAGTTCTTATCTTTCTCTTCCAGCCATACTTTCCAGGAACCAGAAGTCTCTCACCCATGTCCAGTCTATTCGGCTCTATCTGGACACCCCAAAGCGAGCCTCACCAGAGCCATTTCCACCCAGCACCTGTCTCGCCCCACTTACCAGTCTCTCCCGTTGCACCTTTCAGTCGTGAACCAGGCGGCGCCTGCCCGGGAAAACAGTACTCCAGCTTCAATCCCTTTGGACCACACATGAATTTGGACATTTGGAACTCCTCTTCAAACCGTAGCTCCAACTCTCAGCTTTCCAACGATTCAGGCTACTGCGGGGATATGTGAGGGAACCGAGCAAAAGTGGTGCTTTTGAAAAATGAGGGGAAAAAAGAATGTGCTTTTATCTCTAATGGGGGAAATGTGAATATTCTTCTTTCTTTTATGTTTGTTGTTGTGGGTTCAGCATTTTGTTGTATATTTTTCTAGATGTTTTGCAAGTTTGACCATTGAAAATAATAAAAAAAAAAAGTTTTGTACTTGATTTGTTTTTGTAGTCAATTACTTTTAGGTTTAATTACTTTGCAATGGGTTTAAATATTCTAAAATACCAAACTTGGGTTGTGTCAGAAATGAATGGGGACTTGGGACAAAAATACCACAGAATGTGACGACAATGCTCCAGAAAACCAAATTGGGGGGTCAAAAAATGCCCCCGTTATGAATTCCCTCTTTTTTAATATTCACGGACCCACTTTGTACTTAATCATTTGATACAATGTACTTACTATGTACATGTGTGTTGTTGCATTGTACCTGCATTTAGATACATCTGTAGTTACACTGTTAACCTTACCCATAACCCTAAAACCAACCCTACCCCAAACTGTACCCTAACCCCTACCCCTAACCCTGCTCCTAAACCTACCCATACCTCAAGCCCAGTAGCAACAAATGTGAATCTTTTGATAATTTTACACAACAACATTGTATTGTATGTATTTTAATGTTAGAACATAGTAGTTAAAGACACCAGGTATGAACATTTTTTAAAAATGTTGATATTTTCTAATATTTTATTGTAAGCCTAATGCATACTGTCACAAAATAAGTGTCGATGCGGATTTAAATATAAAGGTAACAACCTTACTGAATCAATTTGAAATATTTAATCCACTGATTATAGTATTCCACATTGGACACAAAAGACAACACTGTTTTTTTAAATGCCCCTAAATGCTCCTAAACATCCGATCCTGGGGCAAATAGTGCCCTAGAAGTTAATTTCTAACCCTGGTAAAAACTGACATATTCTTTCAGATTGAGCATATTAAGACTAAAACTCAATTTAACACAACAGCAGTGATAGTACAGCAAAGCAATATCACATCCAACAGTTAGGCGCACCTTTTACAATGACTAAATATTGTTAAAGTGACCATTTATTTATGATTGTATACACTGAAGTGTGTTTAATTCTGAACATCAAAATTTAAGGAAGTTTCTATTTGTAAAAAGTACATATTGCCATAAATGCCAGTCAGCAATTTAGATATTTAGATTTCCTCCACAACCATGTTTCCAAAACATCATTCTGATACGTGGTTGAGTAGCAGCTGAAATTCAGCTCTGATCTCAATTTTTCACATGAATCCACATAATGATGAAGAACATCTGGTGAAATAGACAAGAGTGCTGCTATTTTTCTTAATGGGGTACTGAGCGAGTCTCGTCACTTTTTTCAAAGTGGAATTAGAAATATCAGGTGAGTTATTTGATTAATGATTTATAATTTAATTGCATTAAATTTGATTATTGTTGCTCCTTTTTTTTTTCTTTTTTTTTTAATGGAGGTCTTATTGACAAGGGTTTTGAAGTAGTTACATTTTTACAAGGAGCTCTAGGTGTTGAGTGCCTCTAACATTTACTTCTTTGTCAGGTTAGTGATGATGGGAAAAGCCATATCCTTTGGGCTCATTCTTTTAATGCTTAAACCTTTTCCCCATTGCAGCAATGAATTTCAAAGACAACACTGTGACTTGTGTGAAGAAAGCTACATTTGCAAGTGTTCAACTCCCTACTCTCTCCATATCAGCTGTTGCAAATATTCAGATTCTTGAACACCTTTCATTCAATGAACTACAGTACGTAAGTAAGGAGGATTTCAAAAAACACACTGGCCTGAAAGAGCAACTTTTGAATGGCAATCGCATACATGACATTGATAATCTGGCATTTTCAACCCTTTTAAAATTAGCAATACTGGATCTTTCTAGTAATAAGCTGGATGAGCTAAATGGAGAGTGGTTTAAATATTTGTCCTCACTATAGTATCTTGACATCACTGGAAATTTCTACCAGACACTGAGCCAAAGGTTACACTTAAGCCACTGATAAAACTGAAGACTCTCCAATTTGGAAATGGATTCTTGAATTTTTTGGCACAAGATGACTTCACTGGACTAAACGATTTGGACGTGCTTCACTTTAAATGTAGCGGTTTACAAGGGTATGAGTCTGGAAGCCTAAGAGAAATTAATCCACATCATCCTGAGCTTTGTTGGTACATTTAGAAGAAGCTCTTCCCTCATGGCAAATGTTTTATAAGACATTAGCAACCCTGAAATGACTAAGTTTAGCTGACGTGACTGGACGGTTGTAACATTGAAGACATTTTCTGTGCAGCACTCAAGAAGAAGAATGTGAAAAACATTCTTTTAAGTAACGTCAGCATTACAGACAAGGCAGCTGGCACTATACTGGAGACTCTTGATCAGTCAAAAGTCAACTATTTCCAAGCAGAGGACTCAACACTTATTGGAACAGGCTATTTTTTTATTTATTTATTTTTTAGTAATCCCCTACCATATTCTTACCTGAGTATGAAACACATCTCAAGACCAATGGGGTCAAAGGCAGCATAAAATTAATCTATATGGCTCAAGTTGTTTAATCAATGTCTTACGAAGCAATACGAGAGCTTTGGGTGAGAAACAAACCAGAAATTCAGTCCTTATTCTGAATTAGTCCTTATATATTGTTCACACGTCCTTACAATTGACACATGCACATTTGCATGTTCACCCGAGAACTTCTGGTTGTATCGCACATGCGTCAAGCAAACTTTTTGTCTGAACTATTACTTTAATGATAATAGTCAATGTCTAATTTAGGATTTATTTGCTTATGGTTGATTAGTAAGTACTGTAGACAAAACGGTTTCTTGCCCTCTGCCCCCCTTCCTATGATGCCCCCCCAATGTTATCTTGACCATTTCCTCCTAATTGCAGTCTATCTACTCCATGTTGACAGAAATAATTGGTGGTGTAACATATAAGAATCTTAGAGATGACATCAGTGTATTTGAATAATTACTGTTGGTTCTGTATACCAAGTTAGTTCGAGGTTATATCCTCAACTTATTTTCTGTTTTTCTCTCTTGCTTTTGGAGATGTGGAGAACTCTCTCTCTCTCTCAGCTGACTGAAAGCAAGTCAATTGAAAGTATGCTTAAAATGTGAAAAAACAAAAACCATTTTAACTTCATGCGACTCCGCATCCACGTGTGGATGTTGTATTTTGGCTTCGCTATATGCAACGATAATTTAAATTAATTAAAACTGGCTGAGTACTGTTCACAAGACTCTACACTGTCATTTAAGGGTTAAACTTCTGGTGCACCAAGTCACGTGACACAACAGCGTGACATTGATTTCCATGAAGCGCTTCTATTGGCACAGTGCCAACAAAAGTGCCTCTGGTAAGAAACCTCTTTGTTTTTTTCATTTAAACCTGTTTGGTTGTAAAGAGTGGAGTCTCTAGTTTAGTTTGATATGCCGTTTTAAAAAATCCATTCATTTTTTGCACATCAGTGTGCTGATAAAGATGATGTCCACATACAGTGCATCCGGAAAGTATTCACAGCGCTTCACTTTTTCCACATTTTGTTATGTTACAGCCTTATTCCAAAATGGATTAAATTAATTATTTTCCTCAAAATTCTACAAACAATACCCCATAATGACAACGTGAAAGAAGTTTGTTTGAAATCTTTGCAAATGTATTAAAAATAAAAAATGAAAAAAAATCACATGTACATAAGTATTCACAGCCTTTGCCATGACACTCAAAATTGAGCTCAGGTGCATCCTGTTTCCACTGATCATCCTTGAGATGTTTCTACAACTTGATTGGAGTCCACCTGTGGTAAATTCAGTTGATTGGACATGATTTGGAAAGGCACACACATGTCTATATAAGGTCCCACAGTTAACAGTGCATGTCAGAGCACAAACCAAGCCATGAAGTCCAAGGAATTGTCTGTAGACCTCCGAGACAGGATTGTATCGAGGTACAGATCTGGGGAAGGGTACAGAAAAATTTCTGCAGCATTGAAGGTCCCAGTGAGCACAGTGGCCTCCATCATCCGTAAATGGAAGAAGTTTGGAACCACCAGGACTCTTCCTAGAGCTGGACACCCAGCCAAACTGAGCGATCGGGGGAGAAGGGCCTT
Organism: Myxocyprinus asiaticus; assembly: GCF_019703515.2. Classification (NCBI taxonomy): domain Eukaryota; kingdom Metazoa; phylum Chordata; class Actinopteri; order Cypriniformes; family Catostomidae; genus Myxocyprinus; species Myxocyprinus asiaticus. Next base: position 1,798,206 of record NC_059351.1, on the reverse strand, counting down.
CGTCAGGGAGGTGACCAAGAACCCGATGGTCACTCTGACAGAGCTCCAGCATTTCTCTGTGGAGAGAGGAGAACCTTCCAGAAGAACAACCATCTCTGCAGCACTCCACCAATCAGGCCTGTATGGTAGAGTGGCCAGACGGAAGCCACTCCTCAGTAAAAGGCACATGACAGCCCGCCTGGAGTTTGCCAAAAGGCACCTGAAGGACTCTCAGACCATGAGAAACAAAGATTGAACTCTTTGGCCTGAATGGCAAGCGTCATGTCTGGAGGAAACTAGACACCGCTCATCACCTGGCCAATACCATCACCCTACAGTGAAGCATGGTGGTGGCAGCATCATGCTGTGGGGATGTTTTTCAGCGGCAGGAACTGGGAGACTAGTCAGGATCGAGGGAAAGATGAATGCAGCAATGTACAGAGACATCCTTGATGAAAACCTGCTCCAGAGCGCTCTGGACCTCAGACTGGGGCGAAGGTTCATCTTCCAACAGGACAACGACCCTAAGCACACAGCCAAGATAACAAAGGAGTGGCTCCGGGACAACTCTGTGAATGTCCTTGAGTGGCCCAGCCAGAGCCCAGACTTGAACCTGATTGAACATCTCTGGAGAGATCTGAAAATGGCTGTGCACCGACGCTCCCCATCCAACCTGATGGAGCTTGAGAGGTCCTGCAAAGAAGAATGGGAGAAACTGCCCAAAAATAGGTGTGCCAAGCTTGTAGCATCATACTTAATAAGACTTGAGGCTGTAATTGGTGCCAAAGGTGCTTCAACAAAGTATTGAGCAAAGGCTGTGAATAAATTTATTAAAAAAAATGTGCAAAGATTTCAAACAAACTTCTTTCATGTTGTCATTATGGGGTATTGTTTGTAGAATTTTGAGGAAAATAATGAATCTAATCCATTTTGGAATAAGGCTGTAACATAACAAAATGTGGAAAAAGTGAAGCGCTGTGAATACTTTCTGGATGCACTGTATGTGGAAAATGGGACCTTATTACCTTAAAAATGTTAGTTATTTTGAATATTTATCAACATCTGTCTGTCATTTCACTTCATTTTAATATCAATTTTGTTATATTTAAATTTATCATTGTACAATACAGTTCTATTCATTAACATTAGTAAATGCATTCCTGTATATTATCACATTGAGAATAAATGTATTCATCCAAAAGCTGAAAAATGTTGCTTTTAGATGCTTTATATGGAGTTAGGATGAAAATAAGGTGCATTTCAAACTGTTCTGAGACCAGTGCAGACAGACAGCACACTGGAGGGTAAGTCATACACTAAATAGGGAGCATCCTATAGCTCTCTATGCAGTTAAGTGCATTCACTCCTAAAATCTGATCAAAAGTTCAGTTTCAGGCTGCAGATGATGTTTGGATCACTCAACATGTTTGATCAGACATGTGACAATGATAATCAGTACAAAGATTCAGAATTTATAATGTATCATTTTATTTTAACATGGTTGGCAGTGATTGGATGATGCTGGACATTACTTTGAATCACAATTAATTATTCAGCTTTATAGAAAATCAGCTGTAATGTCTCAAAAACATGAATAATCAACACTCCTGGACACACAAACTATTTGATGAAAACAAATCTGACTTTCTATAGCTTAGTATTATTTAAAATTTCACAACTTAGTCCTGCTGTCCACTTATGTTATTAGCTGCTGCTAGTTACAAATCAAAAAGGGAAATGAAAAATGCACATAGCTGTCACGCGGGGGTCTCAGGAGGTTAAAAATCATTTGGGTATTAGCTTCATGATTGTTCAGTTGCCTTTGTGGTACTGTACATACAGTACAGTGGCCCCACGTATAGTGGTTAATGTGGTTACTCTGCTAGGGCACCAGTGTGAACTTAAGAATAACTTCATGCATCCAGTACAAAAAAGTAATTGCAATATGGCTGAGAAAAGTGAATTTAGTTCTGAACAGAAATCTAGCATCATTTGTTTGCAGATGCCACTTGGTTTGATATTTTTGTATATGCGCATTTGAGCGTCCATATACAATTATTTGTCAGAAAAGTTATTATGGTCACTGTACTTTTACACTCTTTTCACAAATCACATAACTAATATAATGGCAATAACCATCACTCCAGCTCTCTAACGCAGGCAATTTGTATGCCATTGCACCACAGTCTTCACTGTCACTCCTTCCACCATTATCAGGCTGTCCTTTCGCCCAGTAACTGAAACAACACAGAAACCAAATCAATAATGAATAAATCAATCAATCAATGACAGTCACTAAGTGGCTCATACCTGGTTGTTAGTTTTGTGCCGTCCACCCATTTCCAGACCCCTTCACTCTCTTTGTCAGTCAGGCCAAGCCAAGCACCCAGTTCACTAATCAAACTGTGAGCAAAAATCTGACAGAAAAATGTATATTTTAATATAAATGTAAATACTTCATGTTAGGAACTATTGTTTTTATGCTTTTTATGTTCTCTCTTACCATTTCTTCTTTGCTGTTTATGACAACCAGTTCTGCTCCTTTCTTTCTGCAGTGCTCTCTGCCATTTGTCCAGTTCATCTTCACATTAGAGATGAAGTACACACTGGACCCAAAGTACTTCCATCCTGCAAGTGTATGAACAGAAAATGTCAGGAAGCCGTCAAACAAACACAAGCTCATAAGAGTACGGCAGGTAGTGCTAAACGTTACGGTGAGTAGAATTAAATATATATATGTTGATGCACCATACAGGGGCGGAGCTAGAGGGGGTGCCAGGGGTGGCCACGGCCCCCCGGACAGAAGCCTAAGCCCCCCCCCCATTGGCCACCCCAATCACAGCAACACCTCTCATCCCGGGTGTCACTGTATCCACTCCCCTCCGATTTTGTATCCACATGCAACCCCCCCACCACCGAACAGTGCACCAATGGTCAAATCTGAGATGTGCTCACCTAAAACAGAGAGTGCTTTCCGAAGTCCTCCACTCTCGGTCAGTAGCTGGTCTCTCTCCTTGTTCAGGTTATTTTTTTGGGTCTGCAACTGCCGTTTTTCTTCAACTAGATTACTAGTAAGTGTATTTAACCGGTTTTTCTCTTTCACCATATTGTTAAATCTATTTTGTATCTGGTCTCTCTGTTCAGTCATGGCCTTATATCTAGTTTCTGACTGGTTTCTCTCTTTAGCCAGGTTGTTATTTAGCGTCTGCAGCTGGTCTTTCTCTTTCATTAGATTACTGTTAACCGTTTGGAGCTGGTCTTTCTCTTTCATTAGATTATTGTTAACCGTTTGGAGCTGGTCTTTCTCTTTCATTAGATTATTGTTAACCGTTTGGAGCTGGTCTTTCTCTTTCATTAGATTACTGTTAACCGTTTGGAGCTGGTCTTTCTCTTTCATTAGATTATTGTTAACCGTTTGGAGCTGGTCTTTCTCTTTCATTAGATTACTGTTAACCGTTTGGAGCTGGTCTTTCTCTTTCATTAGATTACTGTTAACCGTTTGGAGCTGGTCTTTCTCTTTCATTAGATTATTGTTAACCGTTTGGAGCTGGACTTTCTCTTTCATTAGATTACTGTTAACCGTTTGGAGCTGGTCTTTCTCTTTCATTAGATTACTGTTAACCGTTTGGAGCTGGTCTTTCTCTTTCATTAGATTATTGTTAACCGTTTGGAGCTGGACTTTCTCTTTCATTAGATTACTGTTAACCGTTTGGAGCTGGTCTTTCTCTTTCATTAGATTATTGTTAACCGTTTGGAGCTGGTCTTTCTCTTTCATTAGATTATTGTTAACCGTTTGGAGCTGGTCTTTCTCTTTCATTAGATTATTGTTAACCGTTTGGAGCTGGTCTTTCTCTTTCATTAGATTATTGTTAACCGTTTGGAGCTGGACTTTCTCTTTCATTAGATTACTGTTAACCGTTTGGAGCTGGTCTTTCTCTTTCATTAGATTATTGTTAACCGTTTGGAGCTGGTCTTTCTCTTTCATTAGATTATTGTTAACCGTTTGGAGCTGGACTTTCTCTTTGGTCAGACTATCAGTTTTGGCCTGTAACCGGTTTTTCTCTTCCGCCATATTGTTAAATCTATTTTGTATCTGGTCTCTCTGTTCAGTCATGGCCTTATATCTAGTTTCTGATTGGTTTCTCTCTTTAGCCAGGTTGTTATTTAGCATCTGCAGCTGGTCTTTCTCTTTCATTAGATTATTGTTAACCGTTTGGAGCTGGTCTTTCTCTTTCATTAGATTACTGTTAACCGTTTGGAGCTGGACTTTCTCTTTGGTCAGACTATCAGTTTTGGCCTGTACCCGGTTTTTCTCTTCTGCCATATTGTTAAATCTATTTTGTATCTGGTCTCTCTGTTCAGTCATGGCCTTATATCTAGTTTCTGATTGGTTTCTCTCTTTAGCCAGGTTGTTATTTAGCATCTGCAGCTGGTCTTTCTCTTTCATTAGATTATTGTTAACCGTTTGGAGCTGGACTTTCTCTTTCATTAGATTATTGTTAACCGTTTGGAGCTGGACTTTCTCTTTGGTTATGTTTGAAATAATGGCCTGTAATAGATCTCTCTCCTCCTCCATGCTGTTGTAACTAGTCAGAAATTGATGGTAACTATTTTCCAGATGCTCTTTTTTTAAGCTAAGATTGTGATACCTGACCTGGTGCTGATTGCCATCTGTTCCAGAACTTTTAAAAAGTTTTTTCTCAACACACAGCACTATGATAGCTACGAGCAAGACTGCACACAGCACTCCAAAAAATCTTGCAGCAATCCTGTAGCTTCTGTTCCAAGATTTGTTACAACCTAAGAAAAAATCCAACGTGGAACATAAAGGCAAACTGTTTTTTTTTTTTTATATATCACTTTAAGATTCACATTGTCACATTATCACATTGTCATAGATGCTTTAAAGCGGTCCATGTAGGGAATCAGTCAGGCAAACTTGTGAGATAGATTCCCATAGTAATGCCTTATCTCACCCTTCTCATGTGAAAGATATTAGTAAAATAAATATATATATATATATATATATATATATATATATATATATATATATATATAAATAAGAAATAAGTATAATAAATTAATAATTCACAGAATGTAAATATCTTATTCATTTTGTAAATACTTATAAAGATAAATAAAATATGTGACTAATGTAGAAATGAAGAGTTTCTTAAGCTGTGACAATCGTGTTACATTTATTTGTAAAAATAGAGTATTTTACCTTGATTGTCCAGTTTGCTTTTTGTCTTGTTGGTCTTGACAGTTGAAAAACTTTCACCTGAAGTACCATAATCAATGCTACTTGATATGAGATCCTCACAAATGTCAAATTTTGCCTTTGTAATCTCATACATCTTCAGTCTCCCCTACAAACTCAGAGAGTTTGGCATTTGTTCTAACTGTACACTCAATGTGTCCTTCAGCTAGTTTAATGACTATATATATATATACAGTATATCCTGAAGCTAACTAATGAGCCCTCCTTTAAAGCTAGTGGTGGAGAAGAGGACAATGACCCAATGCTGTAGTTGTGATCCCATGGGTTCATTATCCTGGTTATGGTAGTTCCTAATTTTAATTTCCTTATTCTAAATAAACAGCATTGTGTGAAATGAGCATAATGAAACTGAGTTTCCTTAATATGAAATGAAAATGTAGGCTCTACTTAAATGTTTTGTGTTGCATAAACTCAAAGGAATTAAGTTAATCTCTCTTAAATTAGATCTGTCCAAGTTACTCCACTCAATTTAACAGCTTGCTGCTAGCTAGCAACAATACACATTAGCATATTATAGATATCTTTGTGTTCATTATGTCAAGGATGGTGCTGTTGAGGGTCTAATGATTCTCAATCAGTCTGTATGCTGATAATCCTTCAGTCTTTGCTTCATGACTTTACTTGTTGTTCAGTAAAGTACAATGTTGAAAATCACCCATCCTCGACCTAACCATTAGCTTCACTCTTCTCCACAATGGTAACCTCTGAAAAATCATCATCATCATCGGCGGTCACTCGAGGTGAGTATGACTGTCCTCTCCATTTGGGTCGTCTACTTGTGGGTCTTCCGATGGCTGTAGAGGCCAATCCGCAATCCACATACTTAGGTGCAGTGTGGGCAGGGAGAGTGGTGGCGGTTGGTGGTGGTTGAGTCTTTTTTCTTTCTCCTTGCGAAGCTGTGCTTTGTCTCTGCGGCACATCTGAGTTCTATTTCATGATGTGCAGCTCCTTCCTGCATGGATTTCTTCCAGTAGCGCCTGTCCAGTGCCATGTGTTCCCAGTTGCTCGATGTGATGTGGAATTTCTTCAGAATGGTCTTGATATTGTCCTTGTAAGGTTTCTTTTGCCCGCCAGTGGCTCGCTGACCTTCCTTCAGCTGGTAGTACAGGATCTGTTTGGGGAGACGTGTGTTGGACATGCGGATGACATGGCCTGTCCATCGGAGTTGGTACTGCATTACTGTGGTGGTGATGCTGGTCATGTTGGCTTCCTCCAAACACTGATGTTTGTGCGTCTGTCCTCCCAGCTGATCCTCAGATCTTTCATACGAATCTTTGTTGGTGTTGTTCCAGGGCTCTCAGGTGCCTGCTGAAGGTTGTCCATGACTCGGCTCCATACAGCAGGGTGGGGAGGACAATGGCTCTGTTTGGGCCTTTTGGTCTCGGTCTTCAGAGACTCTTTTCCTGAGTCTGGCGTAGGCTCCACTGGCACAACTCAGGCAATGGTTGACTTTTGATTCGATGTCAGCTTTTGAGGAAAGAAGGCTGCTGAGATAGGGGAAGTGGTCCACATTTTCAAGAGTGGTGTTGTTCACTTTTATGGTGGGCTGGGTAGATGGCTGGTTGGGTGAAGGCTGATGTAAGACCTGGGTCTTCTTGATGTTTGGCAAAGGCATTCAGGATGCCCCGGAGGTCTTCTGCAGAGTGTGCTGCGATGACGTTGTCGTCCGCATACTGAAGCTCCGTGATGGCGGTGTTGCTGACTTTGCTCTTGGCCTTGAACCTGTTAAGGTTGAAGAGTCTGCCGTCAGTTCTGTACAGGATTGGGATCCCCTATGGCAGCTCTTCACCAATGAGGTGGAGTATGACAGCAATGAAGATGGCAAACAGGGTGGGTGCGATGATGCATACCTGTTTGACCCCCGTTTCCACAGTGAAAGGCTCGGTCTCAGAGCTGATGTTGCTGAGCACTGTGACTGACATGCCATCATGTAGAAGCCTCAGTATTCTGATGTACTTGTCATGGCAACCATACTTTTTGTTTTCAGTGTAAAAACGTCAAATGCCAAATCAAAGCAATCTAAATAATTGAATTCATCTGTACAACTATTTTTACAATTATAGAAGTAGACCCTTCTCCACTATAAAAAAGACACTGGAGATGTTAACTGAATGTCACTCATCCCACTTGTTGACAAATTCCATTTTTAAATTCAGAATTATCTAAGCTTAAAACACAGAAAATTTACTAAAGCATCCAATATTCTGGGGAGAATTCTCAATTCACCAAGAATGAATCACACCCAGCAAAAGAAGCGTTTCTTTGAATATGCCCGATTCACAAGGAATTATGTGTATCAAGCAATGGCACAAACGCACCCACAAAATCTATGCTGAATGCAATTCACACGGAGTAATTCTGATCTTGCGGGCCAGTTCTGAGTTGGGGGCCAGCTAACAGCACAGCAAAAATCACTGACTACAGCCATTTTCTGGAAAATTCTACATGCCTTCCAGCTTTTCTCTGAAGCACTAAAGTACTTCCCTATGATACTGAAACTGCTTATAAAAGATTTGCAGATTTGCAGAAGAAAAAAAAAAAGAGTCACACACAAGCCAAAAGTACTCAAATAACAAGCCATATTTTGTTTACAAATTTATTTTTAACTTTCACTTCCTTTTTTTTTACAGTTTGGGTTAAAATATGCAAAAGGTCAAGAGGAGTCAAAAGATATGTAGCCCTCTTGCGAAAAGTCTTTGGCTGAACTGCTTATGGACGAGACGTGATCTCCAACATCAAGATTTCTTTAGGTACGAAGTGAAAGTTACTGAGTCATCATAACATTTTTTTAATTTAATTTCATGCCCCCATTTGTTAAGAAAATGAGTTTGCACTCAAATATAGAGAAAAATCTCACATGAAATCACCTATACATAGGCTCCGACAGAGCAAAAGATGTGCAAAAAGTGCCACACATTATCAAGAAAGATGAACCGTTTTCTGCCGTATGCACCACTATGTGTTCGGCTTACAGTCAGGAAATTAAGAATGTAATCAAAAAACATTGGCATATACTATCGAGTGATCATATATGTTCTATTTTGTTTCCTAATCCTCTGCTTTGTTCCCATTATAGAGTGAAAAATGTAAGGGACTTTTGGGTTAAAGCTGACTCCTTTACTGCACATGATGCAATGGATGGTGCTGCATATAAAAATGCACATAGGAGAACTTTCGCTTTTAATAGTTTGGTTACAGGTCAAACATATAACATCAAACAGCTCGTTACATGTAAACTCAGCAAGAAAAGAAACGTCCTTTCACTTTCAACTGCTTTTATTTTCAGCAAACTTAACATGTGTAAATATTTGTATGAACATAAAAAGATTCAACAACTAAGACATAAACTGAACAAGTTTCACAGACATGTGACAAACAGAAATGGAATAATGTGTCCCTGAACAAAGGGGGGGTCAAAATCAAAAGTAAGTCAGTATCTGGTGTGGCCACCAGCTTCATTAAGTACTGCAGTGCATCTCCTCCTCATGGACTGCACCAGATTTGCCAGTTCTTGCTGTGAGATGTTACCCCACACTTCCACCAAGGCACCTGCAAGTTCCCGGACATTTCTAGCCCTCATCCTCCAATCCAACAGGTCCCAGACATGCTCAATGGGATTGAGATTGGGACTGGCCATGGCAGAATACTGACATTCCTGTCTTGCAGGAAATCACGCACAGAACGAGCAGTATGGCTGGTGGCATTGTCATGCTGGAGGGTCATGTCAGGATGAGCCTGCAGGAAGGGTACCACATGAGGGAGGAGGATGTCTTCCCTGTAACGCACAGCGTTGAGATTACCTGCAGTGACAACAAGCTCAGTTCGATGATGCTGTGAAACACCGCCCCAGACCATGATGGACCCTCCAACTCCAAATCGATCCCACTCCAGAGTACAGGCCTCGGTGTAACACTCATTCCTTCGACGATAAACACGAGTCCAACCATCACCCCTGGTGAGACAAAACTACGACTCATCAGAGAAGAGCACTTTTTGCCAGTCCTGTCTGATCCAGCGAAGGTGGGTTTGTGCCCATAGGCGACGTTGTTGCCGGTGATATCTGGTAAGGACCTGCCTTATAACAGACCTACAAGCCCTCAGTCCAGCCTCTCTCATCCTGTTGTGGACAGTCTGAGCACTGATGGAGGGATTGTGCGTTCCTGGTGTAACTCGGGCAGTTGTTGTTGCCATCCTGTACCTGTCCCGCAGGTGTGATATTCGGATGTACCGATCCTGCCTCTGCGAGAATGATCAGCTGTCCTTCCTGTCTCCCTGTAGTGCTGTATTAGGCGTCTCACAGTATGGACATTGCAATTTATCGCCCTAGTCACATCTGTAGTCCTCATCCCTCCATGCAGCATGCCTAAGGCACATTCACGCAGATGAGCAGGGACCCTGGGCATCTTTCTTTTGGTGTATTTCAGAGTCAGTAGAAAGGTCTCTTTAGTGTCCTAAGTTTTTATAACTGTGACCTTAATTGCCTACCGTCTGTAAGCTGTTAGTGTCTTTACGACCATTCCACAGGTGCATGTTCATGAATTGTTTATGGTTCATTGAACAAGAATGGAAAACATTGTTTAAACCCTTTACAATAAAGATTTGTAAAGTTATTTGGATTTTTACAAAATTATCTTTAAAATACAGTGTCCTGAAAAAGGGACGTTTCCTTTTTTGCTGAGTTTAGTTCAGAAAACTTAGTTTTGGCACTGTAACAGGAGCCAGCTGGTAAGTGATAGCTGTGCGGTATGTGTAAACCTCACTCCACTGGCCTCAAGAGGCGCACTAGTGAGCAACACTAGGGGCAGCAGCCTTTAGCCTCCTTGTTAGCGCGCCTGCCTCCCATGCCGGAGACCTCGGTTCAGATCTCGCTTGGAGCGGGTCGAGCAGGACCGGTTACACTTGCAACAAAACAGTATGTTGGCCAAAAAATTAAAAATAGACAGATTAGAACACATATAATTGAAAACTTGAGTGCGATAAAAAAGAAAAATGACCAGAAATCTCCTATTACATGTCATTTTAAGGAATCAAGTCATATTTATTTGTATAGTGCTATTCACAACACACTTCGTTTCAAAGCAGCTTTAAAGAAAATGATGCTATAACAAACAATTATGCTAATAAAGTCCTCATTGTGTGGTTATAATGAATAATGAGATTAAAAAGCATGCTTGTACTATACACCGATCAGCCACAACATTAAAACCACCTGCCTAATATTGTGTAGGTCCCCCTCGTGCCACCAAAACAGTGCCAACCCGCATCTCAGGACAGCATTCAGAGATTATATTCTGCTCACCACAATTGTACAGAGTGGTTATCTGAGTTAATGTAGACTTTGTCAGTTCGAACCAGTCTGGCCATTCTCCGTTGAACTCTCTCATCAACAAGGCGTTTCCATCCACAGAACTGCCGCTCACTGGATGTTTTTTGTTTTTGGCACCATTCGGAGTACATTCAAGTGACTGTCGAGTGTGAAAATCCCAGGAGATCAGCAGTTACAGAAAGTGTTTTCGACCGTGGCATGATTGTTGCTGCCAGACGGGCTGGTTTGAGTATTTCTGTAACTGCTGATCAGTGTGGACTGCTTGTGAACCAGTCATAATACGATTCAAGCTTTGCAAAGGAACTGTTATCGAAGAATGGGGCAGTTATAAACACTTGGACTTGACTGTAAAACCGTGAGTAAACAGTTTCATTCATTAATATTTCAAATGTCATGACTGTTTGATAGTTTATGGTGCTGGTGTGCTTGAGTGAACAGTTTAATATATTCTGATGCAATGTGTTGCATGTGCGTTGTGTGTAAACCCTGAAATTTAGTTTTATAATGTTGTGGAGAGCTTGTTCATTCTCTTCCCATTGAGTTTCAAATATGGCTGAATTTGAGGGGCTGCATGATGTTAGCCAATCAGAACAGTGGGCGTTTACATTGAAGTTTAAAGGAGACGCTGTGGCCAAAACTGAGCGTTTCAGTCCACCCTGTTTTTGCAGGGTGGAAAATGATCATATATTATTACATTATGACAGTTTTGGTGCATTAAAACTTTATCGACATTATCAGTGAACCTCAGGGAAGATAATAAAATTATATAAAAAATAGCATTTCATGACCCCTTTAAATCGGTTGTGTTCATTTCCTGAGTTCTGAAGCACAGGAACGTTACGCCTATTCTGAAAAGGAGGTTTAAGCTGCAATACTGTATATTTAGCTGCTTGTGAACACCAGTCCTTACTGTATCTGGTTGGGCTAAAAAACTGATCTCTAGCTTCTCTCCTTGCTGAGCATTAAAGCACTTTCCCAGCGTCCTCAATGTATCCGAATGAGACAAAAGCAGCACAGTTTGTTTGTTTTTTTTCACACTTTTCGGGGGAATCAGCCGGCAAATGGTTTACTTGTAGCTATATCTGCACATTAATCTGGGAAAGGAGAAACATTTCAACAGAGGAAAAAAGTGGCATCACCTTTTTTATTTGCATTATTAATATTAAATATACATAAACTTCATCTGTAGGTCAAGTCCAGCTTTTATCTCCACTATAAAAGACTTTCCAGAATATCTTCCTAAATAATTTAATGTTTGTTCATGTTCTGTATAGAGTAAAACACAATGTAACACTAGCATTTTGGGATTCATTTGTACAGTTGTGTGACAGGCAAGTGAAAGCATCATTGATTTATTATAACAGAGAAGTAAAACTCTTGCTTTATTGCTACAAAAGCAGCTTTGTAGGTATACTGGAGAGACATACATTTTGGAATACAATGTGTGTAATTGTCAATTTTGTATTTTGCACAAACAAGCAGTCCTAGCTGGAAATTCCCTGTACATGCCAAAAGTTTATAGACTGTACATGAGAACAGACACATAAAACATGGATGATTTAGCATACTTTCTGCATTTTGAAAAATTACACTTAAAAAAAAGAAAATGTAATGATCAAAGTACAGATACTTTTTCCAGTTTTTTAAAACTTTGTTATTATAAGATCATATAATTTGTCAGCAACACAAAACAACCATTTTCAAACACATGATCAATAATTAATGCACGTGTTCTGATCAGATGTAATCAGGAACCATTTAATAACAGTACTATACATCAGGTAAGTTTGTCTTGTGAAATCATTTGTCATTCATTTTCATTGGTAGCTTGTGTGTCACAAAGTGCCCCATTGCATAAGACATGACCTGTGTGTTGCATAATCTGGTGAATTTAACTTGTTAAATTGTTTATGACAGCCACTTCTTTGAATAATACAAGCAAACTTTTATAGTTACAGCAATTAGTCTTTTTGAAATACATTTTATCTTCTATAAATAAACTTGCATTTAAAAAAAAAACAATACAACAGTGCAGTGTTATTCAACAAGTCACAAAAAAGCCTTTTCGTTCACAAATCTTACAACACATCAAGTGCTTTGTTTCTTATTGCATATGCTTTAAAGTGTTTACAGAAACATATATGTATGATATGTAACTTTACACAGTTGTGTGCATCACAGTCATGAATGGAGAAGCACATTTATTGTGGCTTTTTTGTTTTTGTTTTTTCTGTAAACATGACACCTTTTTTTTTTTTTTTTTTGCAATAAAGGCGTATATACCTGACATCTCTTTTGAACATAGCTCTGGCCAAATATAGCTGACACTCTGCCCAACATTGTGAATCTTATTTTTCTTTTTTTTTTATGTCTGTTTTTGGTCTTTTTAGTCAACATGTCAGTACAGTAAAACTCAATAGTAATTTGCATTTGCATAACTTACATTCTTACATTCATATACAGTACATGCCAACACCTTCATGCCAAAGAGTCCCTTTTTTAATCAGCTGAGTGGTGAAATAACAACTTAATATGGTTTAATATATAACCATTTTTGTCCACCAGTGTTTTCACAATAAAGCCAATGAGCATTGAAATGTCTAGGTTTGCAAACGTACGTTTCTTTTCTTTTTCTTCAGTCTGTTCCTTTCTCCATGGCGAGGGTATCATGAATGAGGCCACAACAACACGACTACAATGCAGTTTGAGGGTCCCATTTGACACAAGGGTGGCAGCTTTAAGAAAGAAGTGCAATTATACATTTGTAGAGATGAAAGTGCTATTGCAAATAACGGTACACTTTAAAACAATGGTTCCCAGAGTCTGCCACCACAACATGGCCATCGGAGGTGAGAGCCAGTCCTTGCGGGCCATACAGAGGGTCTGCGGATGTGTTGATGTAGGACAGGAAGGATCCACTGCTGTCAAACACCTGGATTTCCACAGGTGGATGATACAGAGACGTTACATGTATAGTCTTTAAACCATTTAATAAACCTGGCATGAATAAAATGCCTGAGCTTTTAGTGATTAGTCTTTTTGTAAAATATTTCAAACAGAATATGTAGAGGGGTCATTGACAAATAAGGTTGTCCGAGGTGATACAAATGAGAAATATTTTAAAAATCTGGTTTAAAACAGATGTCAAGTTCATAGACATGTAATCTCTGAGTTCATGTTGTTTTTACAAATTGTTTGAAAAACATTTATAGCAATATGTACAAAAAAAAATGTATTGAATGACTTTAAAAATGTCATGTGGTGCAACCATCAAGAAAAAGGTATTAAAATAGTTTCCTTGAATACATGAGTGTACACAACTTCATTAATTTCCAAAAACTTTTCAAACATACAGTGTTTTCTGATGAAAAATATTTTTTACAAATATTATGAATTTTTTGTAATTTATTTTTTTATCCCCTTTTCTCCCCAATTTGGAATGCCCAATTCCTACTACTTAGTAGGTCCTCGTGGTGGCGCGATTACTCACCTCAGTCCGGGTGGTGGAGGACAAGTCTGAGTTGCCTCCGCTTCTGAGACCGTCAATCCACGCATCTTATCACGTGACTCGTTGTGCATGACACCGCGGAGACTCACAGCATGTGGAGGCTCATGCTACTCTCCGCAATCCACGCGCAACTTACCACACGCCCCATTGAGAGTGAGAACCACTAATCGTGACCACGAGGAGGTTACCCCATGTGACTCTACCCTCCCTAGCAACCGGGCCAATTTGGTTGCTTAGGAGACCTGGCTGGAGTCACTCAGCACACCCTGGATTCAAACTCACGACTCCAGGGGTGGTAGTCAGCGTCAATACTCACTGAGCCACCCAGGCCCCCAATATTATGAATTTTTAAGTCAAGAATATCAATAAGTTTTCTTGTGTTTGCACCAATTGACCTGAACCAAATGTGCCTTTTCTTTAATGATATTTTGGAAAATTATCATTTGTTTTTAAATCTTCACACACTCTTGTGGATCTAAAGAGATCTTCTCTGTTTTATGAATTTTGTCACGACAACAAAATTTCTACTTACATGTTGGTTGCGCCACTTTGATTTGAAAGATGAAAGTTTTTAAATATTACATATATTTTTAAATAAAATGTTTCACTTTAAATAAATAGTAATAAAAGATTATTCAGCACAACTCATGCCAACATTTCTTTTTTCAAGTATTTCAGCTTTTAATGAGACTGCATTTTTTCCCTGTCTCCAGATGGTTGCATCACATGACATTTTTCAATTTAAGCCCCAGAAAAAATATCAAACTGACTTTTAACTCAGTAATTGAAAACATGCTCATCATAGAAGAGGTGTTTTCAAGTAATAGTTTTGTGCGAATTGCATTTGTAATGTATTTTTGAATAATTTATTAGATGGTGACAAAAAAAATAGCGTCACGTCCTTGACCCAGGGCCTTATTTTAAAGAGCACCTATTATGGTTTTTCAAATATGACCTTTCATGTAGTGTGTTATATAGCTGTTTGTGAATGTAAAGAAGTCTGCAAAGTTTCAAAAATCAAAGTGCACGACAAATGGAGTTATTGACTCCCAAAAGAAAGAACCGATTCTGAACACCTGAAACGAGTCGTTAGTAATTCCAGACTTACTTCCTGTACTAACCTACGTAATTTGATAACTAAAACCCGCCTCTGGTCTTCATTGGCTGCTCGCGAACAGCTTCGACCCACCCTCAAACACTACACTAAGCGGTAGACCAATCACAACAGACTGGGACATCTGACCAATCAGAGCAGAGTAGGAGTTTAGAATGAATCCTTTAGAACGGATCATTGAACGAGTCATTTGTGACACTAGGAAAAAATGGTAATGCTGCAATTTAAATTATGAGCAAATTAAAGTGTTTTTTGACCTTGGATGCATGTAAATCTATTGTATGAGACCTTTAAAACAAAATTAGGCACGTTTAAAAACCATAATAGGTGCTCTTTAAGACCACGTCTTAAACGCAGTGCTTTGCCATACGTCATAAGCATAAAGACAGTGGGCATGGCCATAAAGTTTTGGTATTTTCATCCATGCATGTTTTAAGCGTGAATGGGTATGGTCAAGTGTGATTTAATTCTGAGGTTCTTCTCCGGTTATTGTGCTGTCTATGTCCTTTTATATATTCCATTCCCTGTCAACCAACGTCGATATAAATAAAGACAGCCCATTCAGCGCACGGCCGTAGCACAGTCACGAAAACAGAGCCCGCAAGGTATTGTCATAAGGGGTTCATTTTCTTTTTAGTAAGTGTGGTAAACACTGCTAATACATGCAGTGTATAATTCAATGATGTTTTATTAATTTTATAAATGGAAATGACTTTACTTTTGTTAAACGTCCAATGATTTAATCTCAAATTAGTTAATTGTGTAGACTGGGTTTATGTGTTAACTTTGACAGCCCAAATAAAGTGTAAGCCTATACCTGTATACGGCTGTTGCCCCAGTCAGCCACTATGATATTGCCATTGACGTCCACTGCCACACCTGTGGGCGCATTGAACTGCCCATTTCCTTCGCCGTTCGACCCAAACTTCAGTATGAACTCCCCCTCTGGACTGAACACCTGCAATTTGATGACAGATTCTGCATTAACACATCATTATTTAAAAAAGACTGCCGGATGTTCTTGTTTAACTTGATGTACAACGGGGCACAAAATGTTGTTCAAAAACGTTGTTTTACCTTCACAGAATGATTATGGAAATCTGTCACAATGATTTCATTATTTTGATTCACTGCTGCAAAGTGGGGACCTATGAAAAAGAAAGAAAAAAGAGAGGGATGCAAAGAGAAAAACTAAAGTGCTTCAAATTTAAAGGGCATCATAGGGGTGCTCATAACATGAAGGCCGTTCCGAAAGGTAAGTAGCTTAATTATGCTGCCTCCTAAGATACCGAATTTTTTGCAGAATTCTGCGGTAACATCGTATGCATCCTTCCCCGAGAAGGCAATTCCAAGACTGTGATGGGCTTGGTGCAAAATAAATCCAAGACAGCGGACAGTGTGAGGGAAATGTAGATTTTAACCTCATGCAACCCCTGTCCACATGTGTGGACGTTTTATTTTGGCTTCGCTATACGCAGTGTATAATTTAAATGATTAAAACTGGCTGAATACTGTTCACAAGACTCTACACTGACATTTAAGGGTTAAACTTCTGGTGCACCGAGTCACATGACACGACAGCATGACGTCGATTTCCGTGACGCGCTTCTACGGGCGCAGTGCCAACAAAAGTGCCTCTGGTAAGAAACCTCTTTAAGTTTTTTCATTTAAACCTGTTTGGTTGTAAAGAGTGGAGTCTCCAGTTTCATTTAATATGCCGCTTTAAAAAACATACAAATGTTACACGCGTCAGTGTGCTGACAAACATGATGTCCACATATGTGGAAAATGGGACCTTATTACCTCAAAAATGTTTTGAATCATTTTCAACATCTGTGGGACAATTCACTTCTTTTTAATATCAATTTTGTTATATTTTAATTTGTTATCACTGTACAATATGGTAACATTAGTAAATGCATTCCTATATATTTACTGTACATTTTCACATTGATAATAAATGCATTCATGCAAAAGCTGAAAAATGTTGCTTTCAGATGCTTTATATGGAGTTAGGATGAAAATAAGGTGCATTTCAAACTGTTCTGAGACCAGTACAGACAGACAGCACACTGGAGGTTAAGTCATACACTAAATAGGGAGCAAGGGTGCATCCTATAGCTCACTATGCAGCTAAGTGCATTCACTCCTAAAATCTGATCAAAAGTTCAGTTTCAGGCTGCAGATGATGTTTGGATCACTCAACATGTTTGACAGACATGTGACAATGATAATCAGTACATAGATTCACAATTTATAATGTATCATTTAATTTTAACATGGTTGGCAGTGATTGGATGATGCTGGACATTACTTTGAATCAGAATTAATTATTCAGCTTTACAGAAAATCAGCTTAATGTCTATAACGTCTCAAAAACATGAATAATCAACACTCCTGGACACATAATAAAATATTTGATAAAATGTTTTTGACTTTCTATAGTTTGGTGTTATTTAAAATTTACTTAAAACTTAGACCCGCTGTCCACATATGTGGACAATTTTTAGGAAAACTATTTGCTCTAGAAACATATATATATATATTTTGCCTGTTTATTAGCTGCTACTAGTTCCAAATCAAAAAGGGAAATGGAAAATGCACACAGCAGGGGGTCTCAGGAGGTTAAATATATTTATAATCCATTCAAAACTGAAAAGCAATGATAAACCACAGTTTTAAATAACAGAACCCAAAATATACTGTATGCGTGCAATGTATATTTTTGCTCATCAGAGTATCCTGTTCCTCTTCTGTCACCTGTATTGAAAGCAATTGTGAGTATCCCATGCATACACTGCATTGCTGCCTATGTAGAGCATTCCAAATCGGTCTCTTATGAGGCTCCATTTCAGTTAAGGTTCTCCTATAGAAGGCAGCTGCCTATGTATGCAGGAGGCAGTGAGGCAGTTCACTAAATTTTGGAACAGAACCAGTGTATACTTTTCTCAGCCAACTGAACTCATCTTGCCACTGTACTGTCTTTTAATTTCTTTGCTAGCATTCCTCAGTTCAGTCGTGTTTATCTTGTGGCCTGCTGTCTGAGTGCTTTCAACAACACTTCCATAGATTTAACAGAAAAATCATATGGCTCACAGTCATTAAAAACAGAGTGCAGAGTTGGTCATTAAGGGACTGAATCAGGGACATGAATAATCAGAAACTTAAATATTGTAGGGGCATAAAGAGTTTGATGATTTTAAGGGTATAGAACAAGCAGCATGAAAACACAAATCACCATTTTGCAATATGTGACTGCGTTTGCAGAGGGAAAATCAGAGCAGGAGAATGGCTAGTGAGTTCATCACTGGAAAAGGAAACAATGGGCAAATGGGAAACCGGCTTCAGATGTGTACTGAAGCAAGTGGAGCATGCATGTGCCAGTTAGATTAAAGGCCAGTATGTAACCAAGGTAAGTACCTGCAAATTGCTTGTCACCGTTTCCTCGGCTGCCAAATTTGGTGACAAGTTTTCCATTTGGCTGGAAAATGAGGACGCAGCAAGCTTTATTATCAACCACAATGATGTGTCCGTTTCTGTCAACTGATACACCTTTAGGACCCATTATCTTCCCTGATCCAATTTTAGTCTGAAAAAAAAACAACCCTGATTAATTAGTTTTGTTCATATATGTTATTGTATAAAATATATGTTAATAGCAAAGGTTTTTGCAAACATCAAATATTTCGTAATTTTCCACATTTCCACAAGAGTGGTCTTGATTACGTTGATAAAAACTTATCTGCACTGCATGTTAGTTCATTTAATTTCCACATTCCTTATTTAGCAAAGGATTACATATACTGTTGCTTCTTCTGCTGATAAAATGCAGTCCTCATTTACCTTAAACTTGCCATCACTGGAGAAAATGCTGATCCATTTGTTATCATAGTCAGCAATGATTATGTCACCATTGGGGTGCACAGCAACGCCAGTTGGCCGTTGAAGTTGCCCTGGTGATCTGCCTCTCACTCCAAAGCGACTCTTAAATTGTCCATCATTTGAAAATATCTACAAACAATTCACATCTTAAGAAACAAGACATAAAATGTAGCATTTATTCTCTGAAATTTGTTTCAGCCAAATAAAAGAAACGTTCCCAATTTGGAATTCCCAATGCGCTCAAAGTCCTCGTGGTGGCGTAGTGACTCGCCTCAATCCGGGTGGCGGAGGACGAATCTCAGTTGCCTCCACGTCAATCCGCGCATCTTATCATACGGCTTGTTGAGCGTGTGGAGGCTTCACGCTATTCTCCGGAGCATCCACGCACAAATCACCACGCGCCCCACAGAGAGCGAACCACATTATAGCGACCACGAGGAGGTTACCCCATGTGACTCTACCCTCCCTAGCAACCGGGCCAATTGGTTGCTTAAGAAAACTGGCTGGAGTCACTCAGCACATCCTGGATTCAAACTCGCGACTCTAGGTGTGTTAGTCAGCGTCAATACTTGCTGAGCTACCCAGGCCCCTATTAATTGGATTTTAATTGTGTTTAGGCTGGTGCAGAATTAAATACAGTACCTGGACACACTGATTGTTACTATCTGCTATTAGGACTTTGCCAACAGGTGAAGCAGCCACTCCCTGCAGATTGGTGAACTCACCCTTATTTCGACCTTTTGTTCCTTTGGGACAGACAAAAACAAAAACATTACATTATCAAATGTATTCACAATGTGTCTTCCTGAAGACACTCATCCAGAACAAAATGCTTTGAAGGTCTATCTGTCTTACTGCTAAGAGGATGTGACACTAAACAACACAAACTAATCCTTTGATTCACAAAACAACTGCATATTTAAATGGTATTGCACCATGACAGAGAGATACCTTTTTCTGCACGTAATAAGAGAGGGTGAGTGAAGCAAATTCATCATGTCATTTAGTTTATATAGAAATCTGTAGTTTGCTAAAATCTATCAAGTCTTCTATTACAAAACCCAAGCCTTTATACAAGGCCCCAGCACACTCACTAGAGGTACATTGAAATAAGAGGATGCTCAAGACTACACATAAAACATCAACGAATCTGACATTACAATGTGTTATCAATGACATCATGCCTCATTCTATGAGTGGAATTCACACGAGATCAATAAAAGAAGCTGTTTAAACTACACAATGATGATTTAAAGTAAAATATATGCACTAGATATTGAGTAATTTGTTATGTTTACCTTTTGCATTTATGGCACTTATGTGCAAACCTCATACACACCAACAATATGCACAGATTACACTCTGTTTTTGTAATTTATGAAAAAATGTGTACTGCTGCAAAGACAGGTGTATAAAAGAGTGTCAATGGGTAGAATACAAACATAAAATACTTTGGGCAGATGTGTGAATGACTTTTGGGTATTTGAGTAGATTTGATTCCTTTTGTTGACTAATTAAAAAAAAAAGGTATGCTCTACGTGAAGAAAATGTCTCTACGTGAACGATCGTACAGATGTAGAAAAATTTGCACAGCAGTTTGTTAATGTTGACTAATATTAACGGGAATTAGCAGTCGTGTCAAAGTAGGCGGAGCTCCAGGTCACACCAACCGATGACG
Source organism: Myxocyprinus asiaticus (assembly GCF_019703515.2). Classification (NCBI taxonomy): domain Eukaryota; kingdom Metazoa; phylum Chordata; class Actinopteri; order Cypriniformes; family Catostomidae; genus Myxocyprinus; species Myxocyprinus asiaticus. The sequence continues at coordinate 1,777,438 of NC_059351.1, read as the reverse complement.
TGGACTAATGGCAGTAAGAGAGTATATAAAGTTTTCCTGAAAGTTTGCCCTGACAAACAGTTACAAACCACCAAAACAAACTCAAAAACTGTGATTTTGTAAATGTAGTCACACCCATTCGTTCTTCGATTTCGTATGAAGTGTGCAGGGGCCTTTAGTTGGGTTTTCTTGTGCAACGTGTTACAACTGGATTCAGGAATAGAAAGTAGTACTTCATTAACACATCAAAGACATGTGCTCAGCATACCAATTCGAAACATGAGGTCATCTTCAATTGGGTTTTCTTTCCGTTTGCCCGTGCTGTACATGCTGGCAGGCCGCTTGATGGCGCGCTGTTTCACATGGATGCTTCCTGGAGACTTTAGAGGTTTCTTGCTTCCATCTGCGGTCAGAGAGATGTCTGTTGGTTTGTTGGCACGTATGCTGAATGGGCTGCCTCTAATGTGCTGATCGTAGAGCTTCAGTGAAAGCGTGAAGCGGCCCTCACATGGTACTGTGTACACAAACTCATAAGTGCCATTTTTATTATCAGTGACTTCACCTTCCCCTACTGTGGTGCCATCAGTGGCAGAAAGCTCCGATGTGAGCAGAGCGTTTCCTGTCCGACACAGTCCACCGTTTTTGTCTTTTGTTGTTATGGTCACAGAGGTAGGCTGCCCGACGATGCAGTGCCTCAGGCCTTCACCAGTGGCAACAGTTTCTGCAGCAACAGCATTGGTGGTTATTATAGCACCTAGATTGTGGATGGATTTGCGAAGACCCTCAGTCTCCACCAAGAAGTCCAGCTGGTTGTTCTCCTCTGGCCGCAGTGGGAGCTCCTGATTGGCTAGCTCATCAAGACGCTCGCTCATCTGCTTCTTGACCAAAAGGACCTCAGCTTCAGAGCCATGACTAAGAGCCTGGTCAGTAAAACTGCAGCTGTTGCGTATGCCCTCCTGTCCCTGCAGCAATGACTCCAACTGCACCTGCAATACCTGCAATGGCACACAAGTGACATTCATGCTGCTCATCAAGCAAAACACACATTCAACTGGACAATACTTGCACAAACAAGCCACCATGACTAAAGCTCAGCCTAAAATATTTGTTCATACATATCCCACATGCACAAGTATTTAGCCTTGCGCACAAACCTGCAGTCCAACTGACACAGCAGAAGACAATGAGCGCATTTAAATGCACTGTTTTTACATTGTTTATGCTTAATAAGCCAACAACGTGTGTGGTCATGTAAATGCATTAAACAGCATTCCTTTATCGGTATAAGGCCATAAACGGCTTGAGAATAAACTGATTGACACAGGTAGCTTTTTGCCCATAACCACGATTTTGCATTGCATGTAAACATCTTTACCGGCATTCTTACCGGGTAATCGGGTTATCCAATGTACGCAAGTGTTATGCGCATGCCTCTTCACGGTTTGATGTCAAAAGCAGATAATATCTCGATTATTTCAAATCTTATCAGTTTTCTTGCTTTGTCATAATTTTTAAATAAGCTGATTTTAACGAGTTATCAGCGTATTGTTGTGCATGTAAGCGGGCTCAATAATAACTCATACATCATAACTCACCTAAAGGAATAGTACACCAAAAAATATGTCATAATTTACTCACCCTCATGTTGTTCCAAATCTGTATGACTTTCTTTCTCATGTGGACCACAAAAGGGGATATTTTAATGAATATCTCAGTCCATCTTTTCAATACAATGGAACTTGGGGATGGTTGCAAGAGAATTCCAAAAAAAAAAAAAATCACGAGAACTTGGGTTGTTTAACCCTAAAAGGAACGCAAGTTCTTGCGTGAACAGGCGTGCCACAGTGAATGAGCTTCTCTCATGCACTCTTAACTGATAGCAAGATTTTCACAATTTCGCGGTGTTTCAAAACCTATCGTATGTCTTTAGAAGACATGGATTATGGCACATAAGTTCGACTTTTACAATACGTTTGGGTCCTTAAAGGAATAGTTAATTTGCCATCCCAGATGAGGGGACTTTCTTTCAACTGCTGAACTCAAATGAAGATTTTTAGAAGAATATTTCAGCTCTGTAGGTCCAAACAATGCAAGTGAATGGGTGCCAAAATTTTGAAGCTCCAAAAATCACATAAATCATCATAAAAGTAATCCATATGACTCCAGTGGTTAAATCCATGTCTTCAGAAGTGATATGATAGGTGTCGGTGAGAAACAGATCAATATTTAAGTCCTTTTTTACTATAAAGTCTCCTCCCTGCTCACTCAATCTCCACATTAACTTTCACTTTCACATTTTTCTTCTTGTGCTTTTGGTGATTCACATTCTTAATGCATATCGCCCCCTACTGGACAGGGAGGAGAAGTTCTAGCAAAAAAGGACTTAAATATTGATCTGTTTTTCACCCACACCTATCATATCACTTCTGAAGATATGGATTAAACCACTGGAGTTGTATGGATTACTTTTATGATGCCTTTATGTGCTGATAAATTTTGCCACCCATTCATATGTATTGTATGGACCAACAGAGTTGAGATATCCTGCTAAAAATCATAATTTATGTTCTGCAGAAGAAAGAAAGCCATACACATCTAGGATGGCATGAGGGTGAGTAAATTATATATATTAATGATTCCATTAAGCACACATAGATAATGATAAACAGAGATTACACAAAGGTGTAAACAAACTAATGTTATCAGATATTCAGTGAAGTCATCACACCTCGTGAATGCAAAACAAACCCTCTAAAATCTTCCATTTACCAAGTCTAGTATTTATAAAGCCATTGTATGAAATGAGCAAAAGGTCTTAAGAGTGTATCCTCCAGATACTTCAGTAACCTCTTTATCAGAAAAATGACATGGTGGTGACATTGTACATGCAAAATGTACAACGAACTTTGAACAATCTATGCTTTGATAAAGCAGTAAAACTTTAAAATAACACAAACAGTCCGATAGAAGAGATTCCATATACAAAACACATCTATAGAATTGAAAAACCTAACTCACCTCAACTTGTTTATCACAGTCCTCTTCCATTACAATCCCCTAAACTACCCAACTGTGAAATCCAGTCCAGTGCTGACTAGGTCCCTTCTGTGCTGTCTTTGTTTACTTTGGCTCACGTGACTCTGTAGTTTTTCTTGTTGTCCCAGATGAGTCATTCCCATGTGACACACCTCCAGCTGCCAGGACTACTATCAGACCCATACAGCTAGCACACATGGGTGCAACACAGTTCGATCATTTATTGAATTATTCACAAGAGAGTGCAGCTGATACAGGAGGAGCCAAAATGGATGGGTGCAATATAACAGTGCACATAATAACAGGGAATAACCATCTTATTCTGGCCAAGAGCTGACACTTAGACGGATAAAGGCTGTCTGACAGACATGAAAAACAACCAATCAGTTCACTTAGCTTTTATGGAAATTTACGACCGCAACTGAAAAATTCTGCCAAAAACATATATGGATAATTTTGATCCATTCAAAGGTATGAATAGTTTCACAGACCTAACCAAAGCAGAATATACAGTTCCACAATACAGTAAGTGTCCAATTAAAATTCTGAATATCTTTCAAAGAGTCAATGCCAAGAACCCGCAAACTTCTCAGTGTAGCAGCCTGGTACCTTATAAACATGAATTGGTTTCCTGGCTGTGTATACGGAAACTTTCTATGTGTTAGTGGCAGTTGCACTAGTAAACATTTCAAAAGTAATAGTGTACTAGCCTTCTGTTTGAGTCCATAGTTGACTTCCAGCTCCATCAGCAGAACACTCTTGCGTACATTGAGGGTCTTCTGAAGTTCCTCAAAAGTAGCATGAATGGCTTTTTCAATCGAACTCTTCTGATTGGTCAGCTGCTGCAGAATCCCAGACAAAACCTGCAGCGCTGAATCAATTTCTGGCAATCTAAAAAAAAAATGTAAAACAAATATTCAAGTTACAAATGAACTTATCTCTTTTATGTTACTGTTAAGCCATCTGGGTTGTGGGAATGCCCAGATCAACAAGAAACAGAGATCTGACTATATAGAATGCTCTTTTGTTCACAGATTAGGCCTCAACCAAACAAACAGGTCTCACTGCATGACAGACATGGGGCCGTATGCATAAAACTTCTCAGAAATGCTCTTAAGAATGGTGTTCAGCTTTGACTTAAGTGTCAAAAAATTCTAAGTAAAAAGTAGGACTTGTGTAAAATTAGGAGCTGTTTATAAAGAAGCTAAAAGCAACTTTTAGCAAAGTCTAAGACTGATTCTTAAGTGCTGACTGAGGTGACAGTGTTGTGTAGTGAGAATCACCCTGGCACCAACTGAAATGATCTGGGCCTCACACAAGACACCAAAGTATGTGGTGATTTTTGATCACACTTCACTTAAGGTGTATGTGTGTGTGATTATTAATATCAAACGGCCCCTCCCTCCATCCTTGGGGCCCCAGCTAAGGAGTTTCATCTTAACAGTAAAAGAATGATCCAAATGGACCATTCAATAAATAAAAATTATATAAATTGGAGGGAGTTGGTCTTCTGAATAATCTGAAGGATTTAAGGGCAGCCAGACCTTTTAGAACTCTTCTGTATCATCAACACAAGGGACACACAGTTGTAATAAAATGCATTTTATTTACAAAAATATAAACAAGACTACCTAACAAAAACCATTGGTACTAATATGTTAAAGAATAATATAAATGAATAAGTAAATAAAAGTGCATAGGATAGAAAGATGCAAGTGGTTGAATTGGATGTAGCAATGGCAAAGTATGACTATTATCTTATGGAAAGATAATTGCTGTTTCTCTGTTAATTAATAAGGTGAAAACCTTATTCCTAAATAAACAAATAACTCAAAGATTATTTGCTAGACATTTGATGCACAGGTTATGCAATCTAAAGAACATTAGATAATCATAAACTGATAGTATATACTGATGCCAAGGTCTCTGAAAAGAGGTTTAGTAGTGATATTTACATTCTCCTTGATCGATCGATGAGTTCGGTGATTGCGATGTTTTCCACTGGGGCTCAGGGCCACGTTACAGTGGGGAAGGAGCTGGATTTTGTTTCAACAGCCTTGGACATGAAGGAGCTGAGGAATGCAGATCTCCTGGAAGCACGAGAGGGTTCTTGCAATCTGGAACACGCAGATATACAGCCCTTATTCATCATCTGGAACTCATAGATGCATGAAACTTGAAGAGAGGGTTTGCTCATCAGAGCTAAACCTTGTCGCTGTAGTTATCTCCCTGGTATAGGGATTCTGAATTTGGCATTGGAATAGTCTCTTGTAGTGAGGCTTGGTACTTGGTCGATCTTCTTCTGTCTCTCGGATGGAGACTAAGAACGTTGGTTGATCTGTTATCCTCTCTCTCTCTCTCTGTGAAGCGGATACTTAGCACGTTGGATGGTTTGTATTCTGCTACATCTCCTACCACTCAGGCCAGAGATTCAGAATGTTCATTATTCTGTTATTGCTCATAGAGTGAGACCAGAACAAAGGTGTTTTAGAAGTGTATCCTGTTAATGTCTTAGACACCAAACATGATATTGAAAGATTACATTTTAGGCATGCATTCATTTATACCACAGTAGTTCAGTTTGTGTGAACTATTGTGCTAATTGAACAACTACAATTTACATAAACAGTTCTGTGAATAAACATGGAGTGGATGTGTTGCAGTTGGTGTCCTTGTTAGGAGTAAAAGTTTGTGTGTAAAGATTTGTCTTTGTGGCCACATGGTAAGTTAATGCTGCTTCAAGGAGTCTTGAAGAACATTTATGGTCTTTATCTCAACTCTGGACTGGGGAAAACCTTAGGATGGGGGGTTTGAGAGGTTGCTAAGAAACCACTCATGGACCAATGAGAAGTCTTTTCCAATGTGTTGGAAGGTCTTTCCTGCATTGTGAGGGGTGTCTGGCAGTTGTCCGAGCAGCTAATCTGATGGCTGTGCTTGGCATTTGTTTGTGTTGGTCCTGCCATGATCCAATCAAAATGGAGCCACTCTTCTTTACCTTTACCTTGCCATTTACTGGCTCATGGAATGTCATCTGGTCTGATTGTTCATCATAGTTGTGAAATAAGGACTACAGTGATGCCGACCCAAAATGGCCACCCTCAAACACTGAATCAGCCAATAGTGAGCCTGCAAGGGTAATTTTAATGATATTTAGAATCACATTTGCCCTAATTCCACTATTCTATATAGTCCAACACATTCTTTCTTTGTTGGAGAGTATGTGGTTTCAACATTAGACAGTCACCATGCTACTCCTAACTAGGTTAGGTTACCTCTACAGCCCTGTTAAAAGTTTAGGAGCTGAGACCAAATCTTAACACCTATGAACCTTTATAAATCACATTTATTCTTAAGTCTAGGAATAAGAGCAAAATGACATCCTTCTTAGAATTTTGACACACTTAAGACAAAAATGTTACTCTAAGTGGCTTTATACATATGGCCCCAGGTGTTTAGAGGTGGGAACACTTGATTAATTTCAGGCATTATCTGTTTACTCACTTGTCTTGATACTGCATAATCAGCCCTACCTCGTCATGGTTAGTTGAATTTGAAGACTATAGCTTAAACAGAAAACTTGAAATCCTGTATTGATTTGTAAAGTATGTGAGCACAGGTCACACGCCTGTTTTTGACGGCGTCTAGCTGTTCCCGCAGCGAGGCTTTGTGTTGTTCTAGAACATCCTTGAGCGGGACAGTGGCGTGCTCTGCGTGTTCGCCGCTGGTGCACTCCTCACACATGGCTGTCTCACACGGCGGACAGTAGAACTCCATGACCTGAGGACAAGACAGACAGAGAGATGGGGCTTTGGTGTCTGAGTTTGTTAAAAAAAAAAAGTGTTCATGATTTTCGGGTCCATAAATGGTTCTTGAACGTGTATTCTTCCACGGATGCAGATTCAACAATGTGCTTAAAACTCAGACAGTGTTTCCAGCACTACCATTTAGTGGCACTTTAACACCACTACTGAATCAGCAGTACGAAACATTCAGAGCAGCAAGTGTAGTCCGATTGCTGAATGAAAGACTCTTACGAGCCTGTTCTTATGAATCTACACCGCAAAACCATACAGTGCCCGATTCCTTAATGAAAGACTCGAGAGCCGGCACCACACTACCCGATTTTTCCAGTGATTTTTAGGTGTGTGCTTCATTAACATAATCACTGGCCAGGCGGAGGGAGATGGAGCGCACATTAACGTCTGCTAGCGGGGCGTTGTTTTTCATTTGACTGTCGGGATTCCCAGCTGAGTTAATGGTTCCAGCTACAGGGAAAAAATGATCCAACATGACATAAAAAATCGTTCTGTCACCGAGGCGGGCTTTTGTGTTCTCTTCAAGTGAACAGTGAGCTTCTTCTTTTACTGAAGAACTGACAAGACGTCAAGCTGATCTAAACGTTTTCATTGCACTTAGCTGCATATCATCACAAATGCTGATTGTGATCCATAGTGATTCTGTCACCAAGCATTTTTCCTGCCTTTTTGGCCAACACTAAAATAACATCAGAAAGTGGAGCCACAACAGTCTGGTTTTATTGAACAGAATTTCTTCACTCACTGAAAGCTGCATATGGACATACACGTTCTACGGCGAGCCTCAAGGGGATAAATATACAATCACACGTTTTCACAGGGTAAAATTACTCCATGAATCACTCTGTTACAATTGTTTATGCTTACGCAGTACTCCTGTTCTGCAAACTCCATGTAACAGGGAATTAGACAGAGTGAGTTGCGGTGAGTTGGTATGTTTGTCACCCCTCCACCATTCTTAATCGAACTGTGTTTCGTTGTAATTTGTGCTATTAAGAAAAATAAAGTGAATGAATCTAATCAACGGGCAGCTTAGGGCAGTAAATCTAATATTAACTGCATGTTTTATTTCCAAATATTTTTTTTTCCTCAAAAAGTTCTAAAAGAATCGTTAAGCGGAATCGGCTAATATTTCAGATTACAGTTACATATATTCCCATGGAAAGAATCCTACATACAAAAATAAAAGATGGAAGAGAAGTTTGTTATTGTTTTTGAGAGTTTTAACTTGCCTGGAGGAAAATACTTCTATACATACCATAAAGTGAGTCTTTCATCCACTTGAGGTTTGCGAGTTTGTATTCATATGTGTAATTAACCCAGTAGTTTGTTATGTTGTGCTGCTGTGTGAGTCTTACGTTGCCTCCATGATTGGGACAGGACAGTGGTTGTCCAGTGGCCACTCCGTTGATGGTGTCTGTGCAGTCCTCACCGAGGTTAGTGTCTGGGCTTTTCTTTAGCACCTCCATCAGGTTGGTGATGAAGAAGTTGCTCTGAAGTGCCGCCACACCCTTCTCTGGCAGAATGGAGGTCCGACGGCACACAGGGCAAGATAGCGTTAGACTGTGGGCGGGGATGTAGTTCTGCAGACACCTGGAGCAGGCAGAAAAGGTTATTAAAAAAATGATGACCTCTTTGGCAGTTCATTGCATTAGAGAGCTATCAAACCAAGTTGCATCTGCAAACAAATAATGCTAGACCTTTACTTAGAACTAACTTCACTTTTTGCTATTACTTTTAACCACCTGGACCCAAGATTTTCCAACTGTTTAGTGCATGATGCCAGTTACTTCTGTAAGTTTGAGGCCAGACTTCAGGAACAGTAAAATGACAATAAAATCAATTGGAATAGAAAGGGACATTGCATGGGCTGTTTTAGAATAGTGAAAAATGTTTTAATGATTTTACATATAATGTTAGCATTGATACAACTCTGTATACTGTACAAAGATTAGAAGGTTAATGGGAGCAATCTAGTTTTGCTGTGTTGTATACAGTTGTTACGTGTTAAGAACAATATGTCATATCACTGCTTTTGGCATGACAACAGATGTATTCTTATCTTGTTAAGTTCTACTTTTGGGTATTGCAAGGATTTTAATTCATAGTAGGAGTAACTACCATTACCTTTCTTCACAGAATAAGATAAAAGTAAAAAGTATGTCATAAAGGCTACGCTTTGCGGACAAAACAAATTAATAGCTGTTCCGTTAATAAATATAAATAATAAATAAAGGGAATATCAGAAAAGAAGTACCTTTCACAAAAGGTGTGGAGGCAAGGGAGAACCTTGGGATTGTTGTAACGATCCAGACAGATGCTGCAAATCAGGAACTGTTTGTCGATTTGACGCACCACGGGACTGGGAAGGGTAGAAGCTTCAGCGGCCATCCTAACACTCTATCAAAGACCTCCCACACACTTTCAGCCAGGAACCTGTTAAGAGGGGTGAAGTTTCAGATATAAACTCAGGGAAGAGGTTTATCTTGAGAAGACCCACAAGAAGTAGCTGTTTCTTTCCTATGAATGTACATAAATACATGCTGTATTTATTCACACAAACTCTCCTGCTAGGTGCAATGGATTACACACACCTGTCAAAAAACTGGAATCACAATACTCACGAATTCTTGCCATTTCACCCATTACAAGATATGCAATAATTAAAGCATGCTGTCTTTTTGAGACTCGTTATGGCAAGGTCTGTACAAAACTGGGCAAATTTGCAAAAACAAAAAGGGAAATCTATGGGCTACATTTGCCATGGCTCAGATGGACAGTGCAATGACAGGTATACAATATCAATAAAATGTCATCTATTCTGGTCTAGTCTGAAAATGTTGTATTGTGGCTAATATATTATTGGCTCCTTATAATCAACTTTGGATAAAACTGTACATACGAAATGTACTCTACATTTAATATCCCTCACTTAAGATCAGATATTTGAAAAACAGTTCGGGTTGGAAGGCTGGAACAACAGCATGTTGGAGATCCAAAGGATACTGCATTTAATTATATTGGAAACTAGAAGTAGACCGATATATCGGTTTTACCAATAGTTGCTTTTTGGAACAATCGTTATTGGCAAAAACCAATGCCGATATTTGACGATAGTCTTTTCATAACTTTAATTTCAAAATAAGAGTCCCCGGTGTATTTTTGCTATGTTTATACTTAAAAGTCCCGCGTTATACACCACATTTTCTAGTTATTTTTGTGATTTTGGTTGATCAATAAACTGCATCTGGGATTTTATTAATTGTTGACTCTTTGTCTGTGCCTGTCACAGTAAAGGAAAGAATAATATATATTTTTTTTGATATTCTATAAATCGATTTTTTAAAACTATTGATTGATTAATCGGATACACTATGTAACACAATTTTTGTTTCTGGGTAGTAAGTGTTTTTTCCTAATTGCTTATGTCTCAAAAGTATAGAAAATGGTTATTATTCCCCACAAACTTTGCTTTTGTGACCAGGACAGTGATATTTTGAAATGTACCTATTTCCAATGAGAAAACGGGTGAATTTGTGTCTTTTCGTTCACATAAAGTAAAAAAAAAATAAAGATGTATACAATAACTCAAAAGATAATATCTGATGAAACCGCATATGAATGCACACAACCTGACTGTCACCAGTGGCAACTAGATTTTAAATTATTTAAATTATTGTCGCAATCAATTAATTTTGGTCACAGCTGCGACCATTTTAGTTGCAGTCTGGAGCCCTGTTATGTACTATTTAGTTAAAAAAATAATAATTCATGATGCATAGCGCTGTCACAGGCAAGAAAGTATTTCTTCTTCTTGTGATGTTTATTGGCAGTTGGCAGTCCAACTTAAGGTGCATTACTGCCACCTACTGTGCTGGAGTGTGGAGCATCACAAGACAGTCTTTCAGTGCAGTCAAACGTCCGCTGAAGGTGATGAAATTGGTGAAATTTCATCAAAAAGAGGTAACACACCTTATGTAGGACCATCTGGGGTTTACTTGTAAACAAACAGGTTATGTTTACATAAATTCTTGAGGTCTAACAAACATGTGGAATGCATTTCCTCCCCCATTAATGGTATGAAACGATATTGTGATAAATATCGATATCGTAAAAAATAAAAAATGTGTGATAATATTTTTTGCCATATCGCCCAGCCCTACTTGACCCCAAATATGATGACGTGATGGAAAGTAGTCAATATTTAAAATTGGTGTGTATAAATGTGTATAGTTTTTAGTGTATGTGATTTTCCCACTGTACTCCCAGAAATGTTTAATTATTTCCGCTATGTTGACTTGTTGTTGGGATCCATCCTATGACGTTAGTTATTCGGTCTGTTCCACACGCAATTGCACTCTTCAAAAACCTATAAGAACTTCGTTAATTGCGTAATGTGTTAACATGGCCACATAAGTCGCATTCTCCTGGAGAAAATTGGGTGTGTTTAACAGCTTTCTCTTAATCCATTAAACGGCACAAGGAAAACGGCATTCTCATTTACATGACGTTTCAGAACACTGCTTTCTGCACAAACCCTGGAATAAACCGTTTACTTAAGTGCATGTAAACGTGGTCACAGTAGGATCTGTACTTTTATGCCACTTGTATCCACAGAAAGTAGCTACTCGACAGCGTTATCAAGATGGCCACCACGTGGACTGACATGTCTTGAAAAGGACTTTGGTGAACACCCACCCACCCTTACCGACTCCCTCAGATTCTGGAACGCTTACTACTGAAAATCGGCTAAAAATGACTAGTGGGACACAGCCTTAGAGTGTGTCTCACAGGGCTTTTTTTTCCAGAGTGCAGATATGTTGCAATGTAGGTTATTTCAAAACTGTAAATCAGTGAGATACAAAGAAGCAGGACACCACCACTTTGCTGGAGTGGAGTCCCCAAGGGCATCTGCCTTACAAAAATGCAATATTACTGCAATCTATGTAGTAAAAAGTGCAGTTTTGTGTAGTACAATGATGTTGTACTGCACAGTGACAAACTGTACTGCACTCACAATGCCTTTTTACTGCAGAATTGATATAGTGCACTGCAGTACAATTGCAGGTCAATGTAGTACTACTACAGTTCAGTGAAGTATATCTGCATTCTACACTCATATAACTGCAGTGCATTGTAAAATTATAGCAGTTCAGTGTAGTACAATTTCAAATCAATGCAGTAGAGCTATAGTTTGTGTAGTTCACCTGCAGTTCATTGCAGTTAACGTTCTGGCAGGCTGAAGACAGGAATGGATGAAAACAATGACGAAGATGATGTGGAACCCAAGTGCAGTTTAATCAGACTTAACAAATACAAAACAGATATCCAAAAACAATGAGTCTAGAAACAAGGTGAACAAAATACAGAGCTCACTAAACACCGGAATACAACGTTAACATATGACCAAGACTGAATCAAACAGAATGCATTAAATACACAAACAAGGGAAACCAAATACAACCAATGACTCAAAATAACTAATAAATAAGATAACAAGAATAAAAAAGACAATAAAACAAGAGCCAAAGACCAATCATAACAGGACACATGACACAACAGGATGATCACGTGACAAAGACAGGAACCAGGAAGATAAGTAAATTCTAAATAAAGGACAAGACAAATAACACATGAAACCAGAATAACATGAACTGACATAACTAAAAGGAACACAGAAAAGCATGAATAGACACGTTACAACTGCAGTATAAATGGAGCTGCATTTGCAAATGCAGTTTTCACATTGAACAAATCTGCAGTTCTAAATTGTCTAAGCTAGGGCTGTGGAAATTAATGCATGGGATTAATTTACAATGTTTAACGCATTTTCTTTACGCGATTAACATAATTTGACATTAGATTCTGGCATTCTATTAAGCTCTGTGTGAGATCTAAACAATGGTTGCAATAGGACGGAACCTTTGAGATGTAACCGGGGGGAACTTACACAGAGATGCACACACCACAAACAAACACACAGCAGCAATCCCGAGTTGGTGATCAAAGTGATGGAGAAAGGACCTCTTAATGGTATTATTATTTTTTTGTTGTTGTACAAAACAAACCCAGACGTAGCAAACTAAAGAATCATTCACACGACTTGGAGTGAAGCAGCTAGTGTTTCCTCTGCGCCTCGTTGCACCAGACTAATCGCATAAAGTATCATTATTGGATGCGGTATTCCTGCAGTTTTCAGGACTGCAGTACAATTGCGGTAATTTGGATGAAGTATTCCTACAGTTTACAGTACAATTGCAGTAATCTGGATGCAGTTTTCCTGCAGTTTTCAGGACTGTAGTACAAGTGTGGTAATTTGGACGCAGTATTCCTGCAGTTTTCAGGACTGTAGTACAAGTGTGGTAATTTGGACGCAGTATTCCTGCAGTTTTCGGGACTGCAGTACAATTGCGGTAATTTGGACGCAGTATTCCTGCAGTTTTCGGGACTGCAGTACAATTGCGGTAATTTGGACGCAGTATTCCTGCAGTTTTCGGGACTGCAGTACAAGTGTGGTAATTTGGATGCAGTTTTCCTGCAGTTTTCAGGACTGCAGTACAAGTGTGGTTATTTGGACGCAGTATTCCTGCAGTTTTCAGGACTGCAGTACAATTGCGGTAATTTGGATGCAGTATTCCTGCAGTTTTCAGGACTGCAGTACAAGTGTGGTAATTTGGACGCAGTATTCCTGCAGTTTTCAGGACTGCAGTACAAGTGTGGTAATTTGGACGCAGTATTCCTGCAGTTTTCAGGACTGCAGTACAATTGCGGTAATTTGGATGCAGTATTCCTGCAGTTTTCAGGACTGCAGTACAAGTGCGGTAATTTGGACGCAGTTTTCCTGCAGTTTTCAGGACTGCAGTACAAGTGCGGTAATTTGGACGCAGTTTTCCTGCAGTTTTCAGGACTGCAGTACAAGTGCGGTAATTTGGATGCAGTTTTCCTGCAGTTTTCAGGACTGCAGTACAAGTGTGGTAATTTGGACGCAGTATTCCTGCAGTTTTCAGGACTGCAGTACAAGTGCGGTAATTTGGACGCAGTTTTCCTGCAGTTTTCAGGACTGCAGTACAAGTGCGGTAATTTGGACGCAGTTTTCCTGCAGTTTTCAGGACTGCAGTACAAGTGCGGTAATTTGGACGCAGTTTTCCTGCAGTTTTCAGGACTGCATTACAATTGCAGTAATTTGGACGCAGTATTCCTGCAGTTTTCAAGACTGCATTACAATTGCAGTAATTTGGACGCAGTTTTCCTGCAGTTTTCAGGACTGCATTACAATTGCAGTAATTTGGACGCAGTTTTCCTGCAGTTTTCAAGACTGCATTACAATTGCAGTAATTTGGACGCAGTATTCCTATAGTTTTCAAGACTGCATTACAATTGCAGTAATTTGGACGCAGTTTTCCTGCAGTTTTCAGGACTGCAGTACAATTGCAGTAATTTGGACGCAGTTTTCCTGCAGTTTTCAGGACTGCAGTACAATTGCGGTAATTTGGATGCAGTATTCCTACAGTTTTCAAGACTGCATTACAATTGCAGTAATTTGGACGCAGTTTTCCTGCAGTTTTCAAGACTGCAGTACAAGTGTGGTAATTTGGACGCAGTATTCCTGCAGTTTTCAGGACTGCAGTACAATTGCGGTAATTTGGATGCAGTATTCCTGCAGTTTTCAGGACTGCAGTACAAGTGCGGTAATTTGGACGCAGTTTTCCTGCAGTTTTCAGGACTGCAGTACAAGTGCGGTAATTTGGACGCAGTTTTCCTGCAGTTTTCAGGACTGCAGTACAAGTGCGGTAATTTGGACGCAGTTTTCCTGCAGTTTTCAGGACTGCAGTACAAGTGCGGTAATTTGGACGCAGTTTTCCTGCAGTTTTCAGGACTGCAGTACAAGTGCGGTAATTTGGACGCAGTTTTCCTGCCGTTTTCAGGACTGCAGTACAAGTGTGGTAATTTGGACGCAGTATTCCTGCCGTTTTCAGGACTGCAGTACAAGTGCGGTAATTTGGACGCAGTTTTCCTGCAGTTTTCAGGACTGCAGTACAAGTGCGGTAATTTGGACGCAGTTTTCCTGCAGTTTTCAGGACTGCAGTACAAGTGCGGTAATTTGGACGCAGTTTTCCTGCAGTTTTCAGGACTGCATTACAATTGCAGTAATTTGGACGCAGTTTTCCTGCAGTTTTCAAGACTGCATTACAATTGCAGTAATTTGGACGCAGTTTTCCTGCAGTTTTCAGGACTGCAGTACAATTGCAGTAATTTGGACGCAGTTTTCCTGCAGTTTTCAGGACTGCAGTACAATTGCGGTAATTTGGATGCAGTATTCCTACAGTTTTCAAGACTGCATTACAATTGCAGTAATTTGGACGCAGTTTTCCTGCAGTTTTCAAGACTGCATTACAATTGCAGTAATTTGGACGCAGTATTCCTGCAGTTTTCAGGACTGCAGTAATACTGCGTCTAATTTACCAGCCTTGTACTACAGTTAAAAATCTGCAATTATTTTTTGTAAGGGTCACTCCTTCTGCTGGAAAAGAGGTTAACAAGACAATATCACCATAGCAACAATGACTGTGCAAGAATAAGAATAACTGAATCAAATCTTAAGAAGGCGATCACACAGGACACATTCTTGCATTAAAACTGAACAGAAGTTCCTCGTCCACTGTAGCTAGCTACACAAACACTCAATATGCCTCTCCATGTGTAAATATACCCAGCCTACCCCAGATTCACTATTTATGAACAATTTTTAACTTAATCTTAAATGCCATGGTAATGCAAAACACTGAAAAAACAGTGGGATGTAGTGCGTCTGTCTGGCGCATGCGTACATAGATCAACAATTAAAAAAGTAGTGCAGATTGAAACGCAAGAACGTATTCTGTGTGAATGGCCCAAAATACAGGAGGAGATTGCAGAACAAGGCTAACAAGGCAGGGGAAATGAGAGGGAACAATCATCTGAAAGAAAATCTTTAAAAAGTGTTTGCTCATCTACATTATGTCTGTAAGACGTTTACTCTAAGATGACAAAAGGACATTCAGCAGATGTATGTGAGACATTTATGATTCATAATGTGTAAATCTGCTCTTTTAAGATGTATATCAGATTTGCCGGGCTGCGATGTAAACTAAAGCCTATTGGCTGTTTTTAAAAAGGGACGAGCCCAGCCCAACTTCATGTTTCAGTAGGAAATACGTCAACACGCCAAAGAAAACTGTGCTTGTGAAGGCAGTTCAAGGGGACTTTAAAAATTAACAAAAAATATAATACAATGCTTTCCAGATGAAACATTCTTAAACAACTTGATGTACTGCACATGTGCTTTCTGGGATGTGAGTACAGAAGAAATGGGAGTTATTAATAGTGACCCATTTATGAATAAATCATTTCTTTGAAAAGGTTTGCTGCTGTATTGCAGAGTTATTTTTAAAGTCCCCTTGAACCAGCTTCACAAGCACAGTTTTCTTTGGTGTGTTGATGAATTTCCTACTGAAACATGAAGTTGGGGCACAAAATGTCAAATGGCTCGTCCCTTTTTAAAAACAGTATAGGCTTTAGTTTACATCGCAGCCCGGCAAAGCAACACACACACACACACACACATACCCCTGCAACTTCTCAGAGTCCGACAGAGATCTCATTACAGAGTCTGACGCTTTTCCACTGTGTAAGGTGGTGCATTCTCATTCTAGAAAGCATTTAATTGGACAGTTACTCAGCAATGTTGTGACGTCATGAATTTTCCTAGTACTTTTTAGCCGGAAAAGAGAGACTGCAAATTTTAAATGCAAATATCAGCTGAATGCTGAGAAATATAATTTATATAATTTATGATGTTTATTTATTAACAACAAAAACAAAACCAGGACAAATGAGCCATGAACTGTGCGATTATAGCCTAACAGACTAATGCTATTAATTATCTAGGGCAGGGGATCTTCTAACTTAATATTAGAAAACATAAATTTTATTAATTTAAAAAAATTATTAATTTTTATTCATTTTTATAACTTTGGTAGACAGTATATTAACATGTTTAAATAATAAACATGTAAGCAATATACTTGGTATATATTAGTGCTGTCGGCGTTAACACGGTAAGGCATGCAATTAATTAAAAAACTTTAACGCGTTCATTTTTCTTAATTGCGATTAACACATTTTCCGTTAATACAGCATTAACCACCTCTTCTTGGGAGGGCGGAACCTTTGTAATGTGTCCGCCTGGAGGCTTTACACTGAAGGACACACCAAAAACACTCACAACAGAGCTTCCTTGAAATGATGGAGATGGAGAAAGGAACTCTTAATGCTATTTGATGTACAAAAAAGCCTATATGGGACCTATACAAGGTGCGTTTTAATTACCACAGAAGCACGTCAAGTCTTAGCTATCACCAAAACGCAGAATGAGACGTTTTTGTCTGCAAGCGTGGAGTTCAAAGCGGCGTTTAATGGTGCCGTTGATGCTTTAAAGCGAATCATGAACGCAGCTTTACGGTTGCTGTAGGAAAGCAGATAGCCACAGTCTACCAGCTGATTAATATTGTGGAGGATGAGAGTTTAAGAGATGTAATGCCTACTGCAATGCAATGTATATGCAACCTATGTGGGCACTAGTTCTTTCAATAAGTCAAACTCCCACTTAGACTTTGGAAAACGTTTTATGTTTCTTGAATTGGTGCTATTTTACAGCATTTCTATCTTTATACTGTGGAAGGCTTTGTTTGGAAAATGTTAATAAACCATCATACTGTTACATATTGATTTGCTCTCTTTTCTAAAATGGCAATAAATGGATTTTGACAGGAAAAGAAGCATACTATATATAGTGTCAAATTTCAGCATTTTCGAAATCTGGGATTAATTGCGATTAACTACAAAAAATATGAGACAACTGACAGCACTAATATATACATATATATATATATATATATATATATATATATATATATATATATATATATATATATATATATATATATACACACACACACACACACACACACACATTGTATATCATTAGGCCTGCATGTTTACTGTTTACATGCACAATTTGTACTATTTACATTTACACTGATATGTAGAACAAATGCTAAAACAGTACTGTGTTTTTAAGAAAACCGTCAGTTCTGTGTTTTGTTTTGTTTGAGTGAACATTTAACGAGAGTGGAGAGGCACAGGTTCTCTATTATAATGTTTCTTTTTTTGTTGTTGTTGTTTAGATCAACAACTGACTGTAAAAAAAACAGAAAGGATATTAAAAGAGACATTATTCAGTGACAAATAGATTGCGTGGATCTTGTCTTTGGACACCGAATGAGTCAAAATCAACACTCAGCGAAAGCATCTCAGTGCTTCAGATATTAAAAGAACAGTCTTGAGATTTCAGGAATAAATTTCGTGATGGTTGAAATGAAGATTGCGATTTATTAGAAAATCTATATTTTTATCCAGCCCTTAACCCTCTTATTTTTAAGTCATATATTTAATTGTATAAGTTCAACATAGCTAAATCTTCAAATTATTTTTGCATATTCCCTGACACCTGCTTATGTACCCCTTGGGGTACGCTGTAACAATTTTTTTTAATGTGTCCCTGTTACACATATTACATGTATTTACTATAGTAATAACAGTCAATTATGAATAATTATAAGCAACTAACCCTAAACCAAACCCTTACCCTAACCCTAAACCTATAGTAAGTACATGTTGTTAATTAGTAATAATCAGTTATTACTTTTGTAATTACATTGTAACAAGAACACATTAAAATAAAGTGTAACCGAGACGCTTACCCCCCGGTTGGGAATCAGTGATATAGATGACAATAAAAGCTTATAGACATGGACTAATAGTAACAAAACTTTCATTCAGATTTCTTTAAGAAAAATAAAATAACGGCAATGTAAACCCAACCATTATGCTCTCTATGCCAAACATAAAAAGCTGAAATAATTACATGATAATACAAGCAAACAAAAACAGGCAATTATCTAAATCACTATATTATTAAGAACACAAGATGAAAATCATCTTCCAAAAATCATAAACCAAATTCCAATATTCCAGCCTAACAATACAATCAACCCCCGGTCATTTTCCGCATGCCATCCCTGCTTGGGTCTGTTACATAATATTTATATAAGCTAGTCTGGCGCATGACATCTCAGTAACATCAAAGAGTGCATGATGAAGGTCAACCAGGTTTTTAGGAAAATAACATAAGAATTACTCAATGTGATCTAAAACCGAGCACAATTCTTGCCAGGATGCATTTAGTTTTTAAGCCAACTATCCAGTCTGATTATTATAGGTAGCTATTTGTACATTAATAATTGCAAAATTTAAACACATATTTGTAGACGTTTAGATAGATGCTAAATCTTACAATATGGACGTTTTGAAAGCATCTAAAACGTAAACGTTTTATACGTATTTACAGCTTTACAAACATAAAATATTTACGAATCCATTACAAATATATTTGAATACAATTTTATCACAATAATTTATTCAGAATAATGGCTAAATCCAGTGCAAAATAGTCCCAAGGATGAAACGCTACATCCGATGCGCTCCCTGACGGCATACAATAGCTTTGTTTGGAATTGAAGTTATTAATCGTTGGAAATCTTCTGATTCACTCTGTGAAAATGGTGTCTGTTTCATTCAAACCAAAACAGGATAGAATACGACATGTTGCAATTAGTCACGAGACATGTGACAGCTAATTTGCATTCGAAACCGCTGCCGTAAAACCTGTGTCGTAATGCTTCATGGGGCGGCAATTTTTTTATTATGAAAATTAAACCAATGCGGGTTGACGGTTAAGGCGGGCGCTACAGCAGAAGGAGACGGAGATCGCTGAATAAAAGGCTTGAATTTGGGTTTATTCCTCACTCAATGCTACCAGAATATTTGGTTCACAGCGAACAAATAAAATAGATTATTTTATGGATTTTTTAATGATTTTGTGTGTTTTTTTTTGCATATTCTGAAACTTATTGTGTGTCCCATAGCATACAAAATAGAAATGAAATGATTGCAGGATTTTTATTAATTTTAACATATTAAAGTTTAGTCTCGGTTAAAGCGATACAGTCCTTTAAAACACTGAATAGGTCAGCGGAACATTTTAAGTAGGTAAATGCGTGCATTGCCTTAAATAAATGTGATGGCATTTAACATTGAACTAATCTCATTGATTATAAATGCAATGAAATTTCATAGATTAATTCCATTAATTGAATATTCGTTGATTTACTCAGTATACGTACACATTTGTACATTTCTAAAATTATGACGTTTTAGACACTATCAGTACGTCAGTAATGTTCATTTCGGTATCTATGCAAACGTAAGTAAATGTATGTTTACTAGAAGCAAACTTTAAGAAAGAACACATACGAATTCTCATAAGATCACGTTTAACTGTCAAGATGCATCAAGAACAGATTACCTTAAATATATCATCCATCCAGATGTGCAACCAAGTCTCATTATTAATAATACAGCACTGTGTAGAAAACATCATGTCATTGACTATTACAATGAACAGTGACAAAATGTTACCGGCAACACTGTGAGAGAATCAATGGAGCAGTGGATATCAGAATGAGCTCCACTTACCATCAACCAGCTGTTCTCAAAGTAACATCCCACATGCTGATATCCAGTAATGCTGCATTTCACATATGTACGTCTGAGCAGAGAGGCTATTTGAGCACTACTAAGCCAGAAAAAATATGCCAGCTCCTTTTAAACTAGCACACCAATAAGGGATCACTGAATGGAACAGGGCTGCTGGGTCTCTCGATCTCTCTTGGATCTCTCTTTAACAAGGCCACACCTTTCTTTCGTTCACTGTCTACGTCATTCATCAGTTCACTGTGTGAACATTCACTTGCCCTGCCAGTCTTGCATCCTCTCTCGCACTCTTAATGTTACCTCACTGCAGTACCCTCTGCAAAGCGTGTGTTGTAGATATGGGTGTGCAGATGCTGACTACGGCTGCCTCAGTTTCTCAGCCAATAGGACATTAGGAGATTAGAGGGAGAAATAATACAGAAGCAAAAGAGGGGTTTGTCAGCACACGTCATGAATGCTGACTCACAGGCAGCCAAAATGAGTTGCATGCTGTGGGGGCTGGACAGACACACACAAAGAACCAACAAACATGTGAGTGGTATCATGCACAGTTACAAGCAAAGCACAAAAGCTGTAATCAAGACCAGATTAAATTGTTTATGGAAGTTATTCCACTTATGCAGTCTTTTTTTAACCATAGGAAAATCATCAAATCATCAAATCAAAGCCAAAGCTTGGACTGTGTTCACTTTCTGTACATCTATGGTACATTTGCATACAGTTGTGTTCTGCACCTTATCATGTGAGGTTTTAATGGTTACTCCAGTAGTATCAAGAGTACATATTTTATATATATATATATATATATATATATACATATATGTCCTAAATTCTACAAGTGCTCCAAAAACAAGATGATTCATCCCCATCTTTAAGAAGAAAGCTTTAGCCAGTTCGGTTACAACTACACTGCAGAAGACAAGACTGACTGTAGATCATTGTTAATAGACAATTTTGGATGTCATCCGGCATTTCTCCAGATGCTAGAATGGGGATTAGATCTTCAACCATCCATAAAGTTTACGTTAACGGTTCCTGAACGAGCATTTTTCAGCTTATGCAGACAGAACATTGTACTAAAATGCGCTATTCAGTGACAGCGCTGCTTCTCTACTGAATCTACAGCTTGAAACACACAGCGTGATCCGTGTAGTTCAGTTCCTGACCAGATGACTCTTATGAGCCGGTTCTTTTCAATCTACAGCATGACCAGTGTGCTCCAGAGATTTAGTCAAGCAGTGCAGTTACTGAATGGTTGCACATATGACAAGGTGTAGGTAGTTAAAGATAGGCCAACACATTAAAAGTTGTTGTAATCAGTTTATAATAAATGAATGAATGAATGAATTAAATATGCTATAACATTTTTGGTTTATTTAGAATTTACATTTAATATATACAGTAATTAGGACTAATTATTGGATTGAATTAATGCATCTAGAAAGTCTGAAGTCATTAAAAAATCTGTTAAAAGTCAATTTTGCATGAATTGTATTAAATACATCTCTGATTTGTTATGTTGAAATCTGAAATGATCTCATTATTTGGCAACAGGCAGCTGATGGCAGTAAATGCAATAAGAATTGCATTTCTTATTTCAAATATTTCTTCCTTAAAGATGCTGTAAGAGATTTTAGCGTTTTGAAGCTTTCATGTGACTGAGCTGTTGAATTAGCCACACCCCCTCTTTCCGAATCCCCGCCCTCAAAGATAATTTTTAGACCAAATCTGAGCAAAAGAGCAGCATTGTTTGTTCCTGTTACAGTCAAATTCAACAGTGGCTCAATAGCGCCCTCAACTGACAAACATTATGAATCAAAGCCTCAATGATCCACTTCAAACACAACACTATGAGAACGAGCTAAATGACTGACAGGTGAAAAGCATCAATGTCTGTGGTACACGGACACATTTTTGTTTGCTGTTTACAAAGTCTACAGCTGTCACAGAGACTGGTGAGATATCTCACGACACTTATTTTATTTATTTTTTTGCATACTTTTCCATTAAAATAAATCACTTACAGCACCTTCAAAAGTAAGAATCATTAATGGAACCGGAATCAGAAGCGCAGTCATTAAACTCCTTACGATTCCCATCCCAAACCATTCATTACTGAGGGACAATGAAATAGAAAAGACAGACACAAACAAAGACAGAAAAGCAGCCTTGAAGGCAGACAGCACTGAAGGTTAACAGTCCAGTCCACAAATAAGCAAACTGCTACATTTAAGATCGGACTAGAAAACAAAGGCAAAAAAGGAAAGACATAAATTAATATTTAGTTTACACAATATGTTCAACCACCCCAATTTAATATTCAATTAATTTCATTATAATGTCTTAACAGCAAAACCTTTTCTGAGTCTTTCCTGGTACAGGTCTATGGGGATATTTACACTTGGTCAGTTTCGGAGATGGTTTGAGGTGCATTCCAGATGAAACTCGGTCAAGTGTAAATGCATCTGGCTGTTCAAGCTACATACATATGTAACTTTACTCCACCCAAACAGCACTACGTCAGCACAGAGAAAATGTGAAACATAGCAGCTGCTACTGAGTATTTGCATCTCGGTTTGTGTCATGCAGTAAATAATAACAAATAAAGAAACGATTGCATGTTGTAGGACATGAGACAGATCATTTCTCTTTCATTTACTGTATTTCAGCGGTTCTCAAATTTATTTGGTCACGCCCCACTTTGAAACAAGAAAACATTTCGGCTCAGAAAACCGAGTCCTCCATCCATCCGTATTTAAATCTCAGAACATTTTGTCATTGGAAAAACAACAGGTGACACCGGCATCTACACGCTGTTTCGGTGGCAGTCCGTACCTCTGGACAATAATTTACACCTGCTCAATGATACTGAAGTACTTAATAACAACTGAAATAATAATGGACCCTTGGATGTGGCTAATCTGGCCCTATGTAGGAACAATGTTAATATATTGCTCACCTAAAAATAAATAAAATTCTGCCATCATTTACTCACCCTCATCGTTCAAAAACAGCACGACTTTTTGTCATCCAATAAAATCGCTGCCTGGCCTTAGCATATGCAAGGAAGTGAACTCGAGTAAATTTGCATATATTGCGGGAATTGAAGATTGGATTAATATGTTTGGCAGAGACACATTTATGTGGCCAAGTGTGAATGGAATGTGCTGATCAATAAGTTAGCAATCCGATCAGTTAAAACACATGAAGTGACCACGTGTAAATACCCCCTTTGATTACAGAGATGTATTTGTGCGAATGTTATAAGTATCAACAAAACATAAACTTTCATAATTAAAGCCTGTGTAAAGGGGTTCAATAATAGATATTATTATTAAATGGTTTTCTGGAATATTTGATTATGACTGGCCAAATATGTGCTAGTTTCATGACTCTTGTAGCACTCTGTGCTCTCTTTCCTCTCACATAATAAAACTCAAATCAATATTTCAAGTACATCTATTTACATATTTGATCAATAGTTGTGTAATCAGTGGGATAGCATTTCATGGTTTTAGGCATACAACGCTGTTGGGTTTACTCACCCCTGATAATGAGATATAGAAAAATCCTCTGTTTCTCCAGAAGACAGATGGCAAAACATTACTGCCAAACTTCCATTCCAGTTCCACTTCTGTATGCCATGTTGTTCTAACAGCTCAGCCCACCACTGGGATTTCCAGACAATTGATCTGAGCAGTTTTGATTCTGACCTGCTGTGACAATAGTCCACATTGTCCTCACACAGTACTGACCAGTGACTATGGAGATGACATAGACTCTGACCACATCAGTCCAAACAACAAAGTCACAAACAAAATGTCTGTTTTTTGATGCTTGTGTTTCAGTGACCGAATACTCCCATTCCTTTTAGCTGACTGTAGGGATGATTAAAAGTCATACCTCTACAGAACTAAAATCAGTTTGATGGTTACAGGTGAAGTGTTTCATTTTGTCTCCTACCCTCCTAGCAGAGACCACTATACAGTAAGTAAGCCATTTGTAGGCTGATCTTTCCAAATACTGTAAACACTGTGGGTCTGTGGTGCTATCAAAGGAATTCTAACATACCTGGAAAAACCTATCCGTTAGCATTCCCATTCACCTCAGTGGAAGTTGCCCAGCTGGTGCATTCAGCCCTGGAAGAACATGACCAGCGTGCTGCCATCTTTGCTTCAACGGCATTCAGTACTGCTTTTTTGAGCAGCATGTTTGAGCCAATTACCAGTGGCCCATTCTGTGTATATGTCGTATAGATCCGAGATGATATGACCTATACCATAACATCTAATCGTGATAACTCCTCTCTAGCTTATTCTGTTTTTAAAAACATGCACGGATTGGTTTAGAATATCTGTGTTGAGCTGTCTGTGATAATTGTTCCTGTGTTTACTGAAAAGGGCAAATGTATCGATACTCAAAATCATGATCAGCAATGCAGCAACTGGTTGGCGACAAGTCAAACCAATGCAATGATGTCATAAACGTTAAAAAAATGTATATCATATAAATCATTATATGTATTTATTTATAGGTACTGTATATATTTATGTGAGGAATTTGTTTTTATTATAAATTTAATATATGTATATGGCATTGTAGATATAAAATATAAGGAGGTACAATCTATATAATATTTAAACTAATATTAAAATATATTATTGTTTATATTAATTTACATTTATGCATTTGGCAGATGCTTTTATCCAAAGTGACTTACAGTGAACTTATTACATGGACAATCCCCCCAGTGCAACCTGGAATTAAGTGCCTTGCTCAAGGACACAATGGTGATGGCTGTGAGGATTAAACCAGCAACCATATGTGCTTTAGCCCACTACGCCACTACCACTCCTAACTATATCTAATTTAAAGAGATATTGAGCGCTGTCAACACCAACATTAGCACAGGCCAAATAGAAAAGACTGACATGTTGTCAGTAAATACATTTTTTAATTTATGTGTTACTGTTACATTATTTCTGTAGCAATTTCTTCAATTTCACATATCTAGTTAAACTGAACTTATATTTTGTCATAAAACTAAATGAACCCTTCTCAAGTAGATGTTTGACAACAGCTTCTCACCTCTTTCGCTATATGCCCTAATGTGCTTATTAAACTGCAAAAGCCTGCGATTTAATTATATAAATAGATAGTCTAAATGTGCTGCATGCTTCAGGGTGAATGAGCACTCTGCTCTCTGTCATCTACTGCACACAAGAGCATGTGTAATGCTCATGATGCAGTGTTTTCAGTGTATGTGTGGCTGGCTTCACACAATGACAATGTTTATATGGACACCAGAAAGCCATTTATTGTGAGAAAGCTGCTTAAGGCTTGAAATCTGTGTATGGGTTTACATGAGCTGTGTTTACTCCCGTCTACATGCGGCTCAATCAGTAAGCAGCTTTCTCTACAGCAACATAATTATCCTGCAACGTTTGTGTAAATAACAAACATGCAGGCCTGTAGCAGAATTGCACTGCAACAGTGGGGCTTCCTTCTTATGTAAAACTCTGCGATTCCCCCAATGTACGAGCATACGCAAACCTGTGAGACAGTTGATATTTTACATTGGTGTGGATAGTTTTATATTGTACGTGATTTTCCCACTGTACTCCCAGAAATGTTGAATTCTTTCCGCTGTGTTGACTTGTTGTTGTGATCCATCATGACATTTGTTATCCGGTCTGTCCCCACACATGCGCACTCCTCAGAAACCAGTTCACCCAAAAATGAAAATTATCTCATCATTTACTCACCCTCATGCCATCCCAGATGTATATGACTTTCTTTCTTCAGCAGAACACAAATGAAGATTTTTAGAAGAATATTTCAGTTTTGTAAGTCTATTCAATGCAAGTGGATGGTGACAAGCCAATCGTAGTAAAAGTAATCCATTCAACTCCAGTGGTTAAATTAATGTCTTCTAAAGCGATATGACCACTTTGGGTGAGAAACAGATCAGTATTTAAGTCCATTTCACTACAATTGTTTACTTATGGTCTCCCGGTTTACTTCCTGTTTACTTAATTAAGTAGCAGTCTTTTGTGGTTTAATGATCACACTAGGAAATTGCTATTTTAATTTGATTAATTGTACATTTATACGTTCATTTCATTCCAAATAGATCAAATTCCGTGACATTCCACATTTTATAGTTAATTCCATTTTTATGACTGGATCCCGCAATTACGTCAATGTTTTCCACACTGCAGAAAGTAACCATAGGGCCCAAGTTTGAGCTTACGTCAATGGAACAATTAGGGGTCGGGTCAAATAATCAATAATGAAATCCAGCCAACTCTGTAATAAATGTACAAAAAACAGGCCCCAGAGCCATAAATGACTGATCACACTATTTCAAATGAACTCGTTGCAGCAGGGAAAAACACCATTTTACACTGTTAATGGGATAGTTCACCCAAAAATGAAAATTCTCTCATCATTTACTCACTCTCATACCGTCCCAGATGTGTATGACTTTCTTTCTTCAGCAGAACACAAATGAAGATTTTTAGATTAATGTCTCAGCTCTGGAAATCCATACAATGCAAGTTAACGTGTGCCAACATTGTGAAGCTCCAAAATGCACAAAGGCATCATAAAAGTAATCCATACAATTCCAGTTTTAATCCATATTTTCAGAAGTAATATGATAGGTGTGGCTGAGAGTCCTTTTTTACTATAAATTCTTCTCCCTGTCCAGTAGGGGGTGATATGCATGAAGAATGTGAATTACCATAAACAGAAGAAGAAGAATGTGAAAGTGATCTGTTTCTCACCCATACCTATCATATCACTTCTGAACACATGGATTTAACCACTGGAGTCTTATGGATTACTTTTATGCTTCCTTTATGTGCTTTTTGGAGCTTCAAAGTTCTGGCCACCATTCACTTGCATTGTATGGACCTACAGAGCTGAAATATTCTTCTATAAATATTCATTTGTGTTCTGCAGAAAAAAGAAAGTCATACACATCTGGGATGGCATGAGGGTGCGTAAATGAGAGAATTTTCATTTTTGGGTGAACTATCCCTTTAAGTTTTAATTTAGACTAACTGCCAGAGTAGAAAGTGTGCTGTGATACAGAAATCTGTCATTACAGCTGTGTATATGGCAGCATTTTCAAGTGATTATATACAATACCGTTAGAGTTGCAATTTCTGATGTACATAACGACAGCAGGCAGCAACACAGAGGTCTGTCTAACCGTCGAAAATGTTACCACTCACACACTCACACACACACTTTCTCATATCAGAGTGCCATATTTTCCTTGAATAGACGTCAGTGCACAGTCTGTCGGTGCAGATAAACTTATTCCAGACATGCAGGAAGGGTGCAGGGCTGTCAAGTTAGAATTAATTACCACAAAATAAGTGCCATATATTACATAAAGTCTTTAAAATAAAAAGGAGTGAGAATGGTTCTGTAGTGATTGTTGTAATATTCTATACATGTAAGTCACTCTTGAAATCTGTTTATAAATTGTGATACATGTTTCTGATGGTTATTGTAATGTGACAGTACATAGGATGGGATGTTGTGCATGTGCATGTTTCATTTACAAGTACTAAAAATGTTTCAGTAAATGTGAACTTCAGGTGGCCTCACATATCTAGTTGAGCTTCAGTCAAATATTATTGGTTTAATAATACAGTTATTAATAAAATCATTCAACATCCTAACTACATAGTAAATAGACAACAATTAAACATTGTTTAATTAAAAACAATAAAAAAAAACTCGAGCTGGTTCCAGTACATATATTTTTTCATTTTAATGTCTATTATAAATAAATGGCAAACAAACAATTAATTGTCAGCTGTGCCATATAAATTGTTGCATGCGGCAGACTTCACCAGCAGTCTATAAACATTGTAACATTTCACAGCCACAGATAAGATGGTACAAAAGCACATGTTGGTGGCATCACAGAGAGCAGATTAAAGCATTTATCTCAAAGACGCACATTGTAAGGAAGAAGCGTCTCTCTTTGCCTTATTATGTCCTCTATTATGTGTGTGTGTGTGTGTGTGTGTGAGTGAGTGTGTGTGTGTGTGTGTGTGTGTGTGTGTGTGAGTTGGTGTGTGAGTGTGTGTGTGTTTGTGTGTGTGTGTTTGTGTGTGTGTGTGTGTGTGTGGGCAGGTTTAAGTGGTTTACGAGGAATGTTTTGTTAGGTTATAAACTGGTAATTACAAGGGTATTATGCTATAAATGTGGTTTATGAGGACATTTCTAGTGTCCCCATAATTCAAATCATTTAAAAAACATACTAAATTATGTTTTATTGAAAATGTAAAAATGCAGAAAGTTTTTTGTGAGGGTTAGGTTTAGGGTTAGGGTTAGGGGATAGAATCTATAGTTTGTACAGTATAAAAATCATTATGTCTATGGAGAGTCCTCATAATGATAGCTGCACCAACATGTGTGTGTGTGTGTGTGTGTGTGTGTGTGTGTGTGTGTGTGTGTATGTGTGTGTTTAGGGGTAGGGTTAGGGTTAGGGGATAGAATCTATAGTTCATACAGTATAAAAATCATTATGTCTATGGAGAGTCCTCATAATGATAGCTGCACCAACATGTGTGTGTGTGTGTGTGTGTGTGTGTGTGTGTTGGTGACTGAGCTCCTAATAAAATAAAATCATGTTTAATATTCACAATTGTTTTTATAGTTCTAAACTGGGACACTGAAAACTAACATAAACAAACTACAAATGTTTTTATTAGCCTAACATGCAGTCTGATCCAGTGATTAAAACACTGATTCAACGCTGAGAGTAAAATAGAGGAATTGGTAAAAAAACAAAACAAAAACAAAAAACAGGGCTGAACATATTGTGATTATTTAAAAGAATGTTGCGATTAAGCTGCAAAATGATATACATTAAAAACCTCATGGTGCCACTGGAGAACAAAACGGCACAGAATGACTTTAAAACTGTAGCTCTCATGTTGAACAAGGTGTTAAAGTCAGCATGAAATCAAAATCTCACTGGTGTTATTGTGAAGGATTCATCCATTATTTATTTATTAAAAAAAAACTTTTGACCTCGTATTTAATCATCAGACTCTTATCTGCTGACGTATGTGAGAGCGCTCGGCAGTTAAGCCAATAGTCAAAACTATTTATTATTTTGTCAGTTTTTAACCCTGCCCCTTTAAGAGCCTGTCATGTATACAAACCTAGAGAAAAGGTGTATTTGACTGCTTCCCTCCAAAAAACCCTGTTCCATACCCCAAACTTCCTTGGTTATGGGCCCACTGGCTAGAATGTTTTCATTTCAAATTAGGAATAACAGCAAATTTGCACTTGTGTTCCTGGCATTTCACACCTGAATGTTTCTATGTTTCAAATGTGGAGAAAGTGGCTGGTGTTTATTAATATTTTTAATGCAGATAGTTTCGTTTGGTATCTTGGGATGTACAGCACGAGTAAGTGTTCTTTATTCTTTATATTTAATGTATTGTGACTCAAAACGTTGACAGATTGTGATCTTTTATTTGCTTGTTTCTCATTCATCTGCATTATTGGACTTGCCCAACGGCTCCAGCCTCATCATAAGGAAAGATCGCAATGTGCTGTGTGCATTTGGCTGGTTAATGAAAATACGAAATAGCTTGTATTTGACCAAAATTCCATTATCGTCAGCAAGAGTGATATGCAAGAGTCAGCAAGAGTGATATGTATCATGGTGTCAAAATAAAAGTTCCTCAAGAAATATGTACAGTATGAATAAACCTGGCATCATCCATGTTTCCTGTTCTTTCCGACAACAAAGGCGTGAACACGACATACTCGTAATTACCACTTCAGAAGTGGGAAGTAGGATAATTCCAATAGCACATGATTTTTTTCGGTGCTCTGAATGATTTTGCGATTAAGATAAATGGCTGACTCCCTGATCAGTGCCTTGACTAATGAACAAGGGAGCTGATTAAGACTCACCCAAAATTGTTCCCTCATACATTAACTTTGCTATGAATTAAAGGTGTCACCTTGTGAAAACCCAGAGCAGAGAAACAATGACGCTGGAGAAAGAGTGAGAAGAAGTAGAGGTGTAGAACTGAGAAGAGGTGGAGTGGGAAGAGGAAGAGGACTGCAGGGAATAAGAGGATGAGGTGAAGAGGAGATGGGAAAAGATGAAAGGAGAGAAATGGGAAAGGATGTTGAAAGTGGAGAGAGTGAGAGTGATATGCATTGAAAAATTTGAGGAAAGAGCAAAGATGTGATGGTGTACGAACAGAAAAGCAGAGAGGAACAAGACAGCAGGGAGGAAGTGTAAAAGGCCGAGGACACAGAAGACGATAAATGTAGAATCATTCTAATCGATTATGTTATGAATCATCTTTCATTGAGAAATGCTGGACAGAGAATTCAGCCTATTGTGAGCATATGTATAGTGGCTTAAATCTCAACCAAAAATTTGACAAATGAATGTCATGACGTACTGTAAATGATAGTTCACATCATGGGCAGTCATACAATCAATCTACACAGGGACACTGACAATCATCACCTATACACAAAATGAACCTAAACCCCAAGATTTACAGCTCACAATGTTACTTTTACCGCCTTGTGATATATAGTCTACACAAATTTGATCAGATCTAAGATGCCGTTACATTCGACTACATTCGCATGTTGTCAGTGAAACAATGACAAATTCAATAAATGTACTTTTATCATTTTAAACTTGCTGCGCAGAGATGCGATGGATCTCACCAGGAGAACAACATTTTCATGCATCTGAAGTTTTAAATAGATTTGATGCACAGGACACCCAGTAGAAATATTAAAACTTTAGGGGTGTAACAGTTCACTCATCTCACGATTCGGTTTGGTTCACTATACTGAGCTCACGGTTCGGTTCAGTTTACGATTCTTTAAACTAAGCCTGAATCAAGAAAAGTTATTATTATTATTATTTTAAAGACATATGCAAAACATTAAAAATGTAGCACTGTTATTAAAAGTCCTTTATGATCCATCGGAGATGCACTGGGATTAAAAATCAGCCTGGACCAGGGCAACGGTGACCCCAAATGGAAAGATTAGCTAATAATTAGCTTTGCTGAAAATATGCAATAATGTTAGATGCATATGCTGCTAACACACTGTCCCTGATTACATGCATTTAAAATATTTTAAATGAAAGCTGTATTTTGATAAAATAATAATAATGTCTCTGATTAGCCTACATCTAAATATTATTTTCAAAAATACATATTTAATAGAAGTGCATGTTATCCAGTTAAATAATGTCCCTACTTAAAACCCTATTTAAATGTACTGATGAAATCAAATCAGACATGACATTTGACATAGCATAGCATCATTATACAGTACATATTCAGCATTATAAATAGTAGATTAATATGGCACTATCATTAATTTCAGGACTCATAACCAATATTAAAATAAACAAATGTCAAATCTCCACGATGTGTATCGTCACATTTTTTAACCACGATGTATCGTGCCACGATGCACCATTACACCATGATACACTGTTACATTTACTATGTAGATACCCAACTGCTTCAAGACTCCTTCTTGCATTGTGCGATGAATGGGTGAACTATAACAGTCTTGTCAAATAACCATTCAGAATGCACACAATGTGAACATGTCCTCTTGCAAGCAGAGTGCTTTTACAAGGCAGACAAGCGTGCATTAAGGTCAATTTCATGAATTATTCAGTTGATTTTGTACAAAACTCAAACTATGAAGACAACATCAAACACTATTACATCTATAGTATAGGTCTAATTCAAATTTTACCTTCAGATGAGTAACAAAGTCATCCAATGCATAGGTACACTGAACACACATACTTTTTTCTCGATTGATACAGTAACACACTAAAACTGATTCTATTGGCCCAATACCCCAGACCATCACTCCAACTTCGAAGCAAAGACACTGAATGTCCTCATGAAGCACAGAAGCACTCGTGAAACATGGTTTAACCATATGATTATTCAGAAAGCAGAACCACTCAAAATGATTTACACAAGGTGTCAAAGCCTGACTCAGTTAACACCGTTATCTCCATGTGTAAACGGTGAGTAATTGTTCACACACTAGTCAATATCTTAGGATAAATGAATTGGGGCCACAGGTGATTATATGCTTTGGAAAAATGAATCTTAACAATGTTTGGAGAATGGAAAGGCAGAGAGATGGTGTAGAGGAACATGAAGGGACAGAAGAACAGTTGTCCGGTACGCTATCTGCTGATATTAGAGTTTGACCGATATAACAGTTTTAACGATTAATGGGGGCTGATAGTTGCTTTTTGGAACTATCGTTCCAATTATCGTTCGAAAATATATGGCAATAGTTGCCGATAGTTTTTTCATCATTTCGTCATTTCAAAATAAGAGTTCCCGGTGTGTTTCGGCCCTGTTTATACTTAAAAGTCCTGCTTATGCACCAAAACTTTTTTTCTGGTTATTTGTGGGATTTTGGTTGAACAATAAACTGCATCTGGGATTTGATTTATTCTGGACTCTTTGTCTGCGCCCATCATAAGGTAACTTTTTGTGACATTCTATAAATCGGTTTTGAAAACTATCGGCCGATTAATTGGTTATCGGCCTTTCCCACCACCTTAGTTATCGATATCGGCAAAATCCACTATTGGTCAACCTCTAGCTGATATAACTTATCATATCTGCTTTATTCTGGTAGACTATCTTCTTGTGCATGGTAAAACAATACTGGGCAACAAGTCTGAGTCGTTTTACAGTTGCATCTATCATTAAAACCTTCAGACACGAAAGCAGGTATCCTAACCAAAGTAACTGCAATTTGCTATAGACAAATAAGGGAACTTACAGGTCTTCAAAACTCCATTACAGTAATGCATGTAAGAGTCCATGTAGGCTACTGTACGGTGTGTACTCTATCACATGTTCTTTACACTTGTTCTGATAATTTATTAAAAAAAGGATGTCTGCTTTGGTGGTGGCGTAGTGAGCACAGAACTGGTAAGCAGAAGGTTGCCGGTTCGATCCCCACAGCCACAACCATTGTGTCCTTGAGCAAGGCATTTAACTCCAGGTTGCTCTGGGGGGATTGTCCCTGTAATTAGTGCCTTGTAAGTCTGCCAAATGCATAAATGTAAATGCTTTGTCTGGCCCAATGTTACTTGTTCTAACGTGATGTATTCCTACAGAAGTGAGGGGGCATCTGAGATTTGTTTGGCACCAACTCAGTATAATATATTCCTTGTTTTATTGCACTTTGAAACAGTGTTACTGTAGAGTGAATTTTCTTTTTGACAGTGCTTTTCACCCATCATCACTTTACACCACACTTGATCAGTTGCAAAAAAGGCCAAATTATATGTTGTCCAGTGTGATAGAGTGCAGTAAAACTAAGGTTTGTGTACACTCAAAGAGCAAGTGTTTTTCCACTTAATTACATTGTACAGTTATATTTGGAGTGATGCATATATATATATATATATATATATATATATAAAGCCTTTATGGGTAAATTGTTCTCCACAGGAACAGCATCGCCATGACAACTTAAGGGCTACAACAGAGACTGCCATAAAAGTTGGACAGTGGGAAAATGCTGTCATTTCATCATCACCCAATAAATACTGCTCCTTCAAAGAATGAACAGCAGATGGCATTGTTTTTGAAGAAATACATGAAAACAAAGAACTTTTAGCTGGAATGGCTGTTCCAAGATCAGTGTGAAAAGGCCAATGTTTGTCATAACATTGGTGTTGCTGTTGAGCATTAGAACTAGTGGTAGATGGCAGGGGACATCATATCTGTAAAGAGAGAGGGCAAATGAAAAGGGTGCTTTCTACCACCTGATCACTTACTGTTGTTTGGGTAATTTCTCTCTTTGTGTTTGTCAGACTATTCTTCATTTGCATCAGGCACACATAACCAAACAGGGGTTGTACACTGGGTGTGGTAAAAAGCAAAACATACAGTGGACAGCGTCTTGCTCTCTCTCTCTCTCTCTCTCTCTCTCTCTCTCAAAAAAAGGCCATAGCTGAATAAATACTCCCACTGAACAGTTCAGCATGCTGTGAAATGTATTTTTAATATACATGTATATATTTTTCACATAGGCTTTATAGTTTTATTGATTAGCTTATACTGATTGCAATTATACAATCACAGAATAAAGGGCTCAGAAATAACATTCAATAGACAATTCAAGCAATATCAATTAGAAGTACCATACATTGACATACAGTATGTCAAATTGTCTGACGTGAAAGTTACTTTGCTCCAAATCTATAGGCTTTTAGTGTTTTTTTGTTGTTGTTTTTTTTAGGGTAAACTTCTCAGCTGGAACAACAATTCCATGTTGCCATGGAAGAATTCCAAAAAAGCACGTTAACCAATCAGTGCTAAACACACGTCAATACATGTGTATCTTTTCTAAGAACATAAAAAGGCATTGTAAATTGTAACTGAGGTACACTCCCCAAATTTTGTGAAAAACTAATGATTCACTTGATGAGTAAGCCATATGAATATCAAAACAAGAGGTGGCAAATATGATTATAGAGGTAGAAATTATGATTTTAGGCCATTTTGTGCCATGGTCTGATATCAACACATGATTTCATCAGCACATTAGAGGCTATACATAAAATAAACTGACAACTGTCTATTAATGTTTACCTATTTATATATTCTATATTTATACTAATAGTTGTTGTTTTACATAACCCTTACTTAGACACACAGAAGAAGTGTAAGAGCATGTAGAAAGCCTAGTAGGCAGTGAGAAAGTGCCATGGGTGTCTGCTTCATTCTGTTCCTAGTGCACAGCTTTTACCACTGTACCACTCACCTCTTATTAGGCTTATTAACACTGATTTGCTATTTATGAATACATACTTTTGTATGTAAACAAACTTTTGTTCACTACCTGTTTCAACCACAACCACATTTGATCCATACAGTGAACATACTTTCTCAAAAAAGTTCTAAAAACTTCACAACCTTCCCTCTAGCACCAGGTTTTACCATTCTCGTTAAGCAGTATGGCTTTTAAAAGGAGCTAGCAGTATGTTCACAAAAGAGTCACAAATACAGTGGCACCTGCAGCAAGACTTGTAACCTGCATGAAAAGGCAAACTGAAAATTTCAAAGCAACTCAGCAGCTGTTAAAGATTTTAACGTTTCCAAAAACATGATTGGAGAGACATCTCCGAACTACTAGTTGTAGAACTCAATTTCCGTTGCAT
Organism: Myxocyprinus asiaticus; assembly: GCF_019703515.2. Taxonomy (NCBI): domain Eukaryota; kingdom Metazoa; phylum Chordata; class Actinopteri; order Cypriniformes; family Catostomidae; genus Myxocyprinus; species Myxocyprinus asiaticus. The sequence goes on along the minus strand of NC_059351.1, from coordinate 1,741,708 downwards.
CAGCACTAAGGTGTACTGTATTTGGATAACATTCAAAGACATTCATCAAAAGTCTTCAACTTGATTTGTCAATATGCACAAAAACAGTGTTGGTGAATATTTGATTGGAACATTAGTGTTCATGAATTTGTTTTAATGGAAATGTCACCCTAGTAGTAAACTATGTTCGCATTACTTTTACTAAATATTACATAAGAAGCAAACATATGGGTATATGACAAATAATCTCCTATTTGTTTTTCCTTATGAATTTGTGAAAACAGATATGATCTGTGTAGTAACGATTAAAATATAATCTAACACCAAGTAAAATGTATGATTGATGTGTTTACTGTTTGAGTCCATGACAGTTAATGATATGTGCCAAGTGTATGTAAGAAAAGGCCATCAAAACCATCCTTGTGTGGATGAGGAAGTGCTACTAAAATGTGCTGTCAAATGATGACAGTAGCTTACATCATCATTAAAACTCCTGCTGAGCATCTAGCTACACGATTTTAGCTACATTTTTAAAGGCTGTACTGTACATACATTCAGAACAATGTGAGAGGCTCAAGTGCTCCTTTTGTAGCTCTACTCTATGCACAGAAAAAAAAAAAAAAACATTTATCTGCCTTGTTTTTACCCAGAACTTAATATGTCCTCTCTACTTCCATGTGGGTTTATTGGTCCTGCTTGAAACTGAGTCTCTAGTATGTGTGGATCTCTCAGAGAAACTGCTACTTTTGAGGGATTGTTCTCGTCCAGACTGTAGAGAGGGTGTGTCACTGCCTTGATTGCTTCGACTGGAAGCCCTTACACTCTGAACCCTCCTTAAAGACCCTCCTAGTTTATCTTCACCCCTTGGGAAAGCTCCGCTACTGACAGAATCTTTTCTACCTCCAGGAGTCAATCTCTGAGAGCTAGTTCTGGATAAGGTCAAGCTCTTTAATGGTGTTCCTGTTTCAGGTGGTGGGGGCAAGTCTTTTTTAGATCTAGAAGAAGATGCCACAGTGTTGCGAGCAAAGCTAGGCAGAGAAGAAGGAACTTTGGGGGTGTTTTTGGGAGTTGCAGGTGCAGCTATTTCTGAGGTTCCTTGGGCCTGTGCTTGGGCCAAGGCACGCATAGTAGAACGACACATCTTTTCCTCTGGTGCTGGTTTTGAAATGTTACGAATAGGTTTGGCATTTGTTTTCTTGACGGAGGGTCTGCGTGGAGTTGAGTCCCTTGCCCAGTGAGAGTTGCCAGCCGTTGCTCCTCTTTGTGCCCTGGGATTCTCTGGAGGGAGGCTGGAATGCCGAGGTCTACCTTGCCTCTCACCTCTTCTGGCTGGCATGCTTTGGTCACGAAGTGGACGTCTGGGTTCAGTGCTTTCATGTCCAGGAGGTTTTTCTACTTTCCTCATGTTGCTACTAGATCGGTTCTGCCTTGTAATGGGCACCACTTTACGCATGTTCTGAGTCTCAGTTGATGTGAGGGTTCTTGTAGGATGGCTGGCATGAGTAACCACTGCTCTGGAGACAGTCTTGGTTTTGACAAGTTTTGCTTTGGGGCTACAGGTCTGGACCGCCTTCTCACCAACTCTCCGCCCCTCAGCTGTGTCATAGCTATCTGTCTCTGCTTCTTCAGTAGTTACAGATGGACTGACTGGTTCAAGATGCTCTTGATTGACCTTTCCTGCAAGAGGCTCATCGCCTGATGTGGACACAGAGTTATCATTGGCGGACTCCAAATTGGAAGAAAGGGAATTGGTGTCCGGGTTGGTTCTTGAAAGTCCAGATCCTTCATTAATTATGGGAGAACTCTCAATATCAGAACAGTCCATCATGATGGAACAATCAGTTTCAGTGCAGTCCATGACATACAGCACAGGTTTCTTATTGGACATAGAGGGATCAAGGGGCAATGGGGTGTCACAAGTTGTTGAGGAAAAGGTGCTTGTGTCCACTTCCTCCTTTTGTGATAAGATCATTTTGTCATTCCATACTTCATCTAGCTTGGGTTCCTCATCAGAACTCCTACTAGATTGGGGGGTGTCAAGGAGAAATTCTTTGGGAGGGTCTTTTTCCCTTTCCAGATCTGTCACAAGAACTTCACACTGGTTGTTCAAAGAAACATGACTGTTATTATTTATCTGGCTGGTTATCTCATATGGTTGAAGGCCAGGAACTAGCGTGTGCTTTTCCACACAAAAACTTGTGGGTCCAACACCATGACCAGATGTCCCCCGAAAGATATTATTTGTGTTACTTAATCGAGGTGTAACTCCACCTTCCGAGAGAGAAGTGTAATTATTATTATTGTAGGGATCATTGTTCATGTTGTAGCCAGAAGTTGAGCATCTAGCTAAAGGACTGATGGGTTCTGTCTCAGCTCTTGGTAAAGATGCTAGCTTCTCTTGGTAAGCCTGATGCTGTGGGCCAAGCTCCCTATTATCATCCTGTGAGAGGAGCCATGCCATGGTCTTTCTTTGATGGTTCCTGCCTGAGCGTGGGAGGCTGCTGAATTTGGCAAAATCGGTTGCTGAAGACCCAGAGAACAGCTCCTTATATCCATGGACGTTGCGGTCACTAGTGGTGTTATGGTAACGGCGGGCACTAGCTGAGCGCCCCAAATGACTGTGGGGGCTTTGAGATCTTGATTGAAGCAAGAAGTCCATGAGGCCTTCTTTGGTTAGGATGTCAACATCGTTTTCACTGCTGCTGCGACCAAAACCTCCTTTCTCACTGTTGGCTGCAGCCCAGGCAAACCGTCTCTCCTCCAGTTCTCGTAAGCGCCGCTGTCTGGTTTCCTCCTTTAGTTCCCTGTCCAGGTTGTCCTGCAGGAGAGTGGACAAGAGATCACTATAGGAGGGTGTGACTAACATAGAACATGTTTAGTTCTGTGAAAACACATTACATCCAAGAGCGCATCTGTTACTCAAAAAACGCCACAGGCGCTCCGGAAAGGGTGCAAAATACATGAAAAATAGTAGTGGATGTTAGGGTTAGGTTCTGTGTTTTGTTTATATGAGAGGCAAATCAAGACATATTTCAAACTTTATTCTCTCACGCACCATCGTACTCATTCACACACACTATCAAACCACTTACACACACCATTATATTCTCTCACACACACACTATCAAACCACTCACACATGCACTATCAAACCTCTCTCATGCATATAACAAATGTTTTTTTGTTTTTTTTGGGTTGTTTGTGTGTGTGAGAGGCTTTGATAGTGTGTAAGAGAGAGTTTGATGTTCATAGTTTCTGATTGGGGAGTATTTTGCCCCATTTTTGCTCCTTGCCTGTACGTGCCCCTCTCCCCTGAAATGCAGTCGACAAAGATGCCCCGCCCACTCGTGCGGGGAAAATAGCCCTGTTACCATAGTTAGTCAGTGATTTGAAATGATCAGATAGATTTGGCTATTTAAATGACAAAAGCAGTGGCAGAGGAGCCCAGTGTCATGCCTGCTTACTAGATTGCTAATGCCAAGATAGAAAGAAACACAGAATCTCAAAGGTTTTTCTTCATGAGAAACAAGGGCTTCTGGGTTTAATCTGAGAGTCTTAAAGTAATGTGTGAATTTTGGAAAAATATTTTACAATTGCATACTTTAAAATATAATATAATATAATATAATAGCTATTGGGTGGGTTCCAACAAAAACAGTGTACAGTAAATACAAAATGGACCAATTTTCAAGTTTTCAGAGTTCAGGGTTTATTTCAGAGTTGACCACAGTTGTTGTCTGTTGTCTGTGGCAACACAAATTCAGTTCTGTTTAGTTTTTTTTTTTGGCTTTGTTTTAAGTTCAAAAGACTAGACAACATTGTCATTCACTATGTTTTTCATCATTTCAATAGCCATATCTATCTGATATTTATCACTGTTTTCCTCATAGGAATAACTAACTAACTATGGTAACAGGGCTACTTTCCCCACATGAGTGGGCGGGGCATCTTTGTCGACTGCATCTGTAGGGAAAGGAGGGAAAATGGCACGAAATACTCGGCCAATCAGAAACTGTGAACATCAAACTCTCTCTCACACACACCTAAAGCCTCTCTCACACACACACACACACACACCAAAAGAGAGGTTTGATTGTGCATGTGTGAGACAGAATGACTGTGTATGAGAGGCTTTGAGTGGTTTGATAGTGTGTGTGTGTGAGAGAGAAAGTTTGATAGTATGTGTGAGCAGGGGTTCAATTGGGCCGGTACGGTTCGGAACATTCCCCACCTCCAAAATCCCAATTTAACCTCTATGTGTGTGAGTGAGCATGATAGCATGTGTGTGAGAATATGATGGTGGGATGCCCAAAAGTCCTTGACAGATAGACTCCTTTCAGTATTTTTTGATCGGTCATATTTCTCACTTTTGTATGTTAGTAATAATATGTGTACCTTTACAGCCTTTTTGAACTTCAGACAGAAGTCTTGGAAGATTCTGAAGCACTCATCCAGTTTAAAGGTGTCTTTGTCTTCACAGAAGAAGTCAATGAGGGTATTACCCTCTTTGCGCAAGTCCAACCTGCAACGTTTAAGGTCCTGCAGGGCCTGTATAGAGGTCTAACAACAGAAAAGCAGGTGAATCATTCTAAATGGCATAAAAAACATTTCATAAATGAAAATCAAAATACTACATTTTGAGATCAGATAAAAAATGTAACATTGGTTATTGAAGGAAGAGAGTGCTTTTCAATCCAATACTTTTTATAATTACAACTTAACATAATGGGGTTTAACATGTTGCCTCAAGACACTTTACAACAATTTAGACACTTTTCAATACTGTGGAACTCTAATTGAGGGAATGATTCATTTACCTGCAAAAAGGAATCTAGCTGCTGTTGCAGCTCATGGTCATCCTGAATCTTCTGCTCCAAAGATCGTGTTTTGACATAGAGAGAGGAAAACTCTCCCTCGATATTTTCTACTGAAATTCTACACCAATGAAAAATATAAATATGTAAGAGAAAGACTGAGGAAGAGGAGTAGAAAGAAGAGAAGTTAGGGAACGGAGAAAAGTATAAAGGATGTCAAACTTAAGGAATATACAGCAATGCTTCCGTGACTCTTATAACACTGTTTCAATATGGTGAAATAAAGCATTTGGTACAGAATCATAGAAACCTGTTGCAAAGTTTGGGAATTACTTAGTGGCTTCCTTTACATCTGACATTAACATGCATTTTGTAACTAAATAGTATTTTGATGTTTTTAGTTGGATTAAATTTACACTGTGCAATGCGTCTCCAGTGTGATTGGATCTGATCACACTTACCCGTGCAAAATAGACAACGCCACTTACATTACATCAGAGGTTGCATTAACTGAAAATGTTCCATTATTTACTGAACTTTTAAACTATAGATGGATAATATTTTTTGGGGGAGATTTTCTCCCCCTTTCTCCCCAATTTGGAATGCCCAATTCCCAATGCGCTCTAAGTCCTCGTGGTGGTTTAGTTTCTCAATCTGGGTGGTGGGGGATGAATCTCAGTTGCCTCCACGTCTGAGACCATCAATCTGCACATCTTATAACGTGGCTTGTTGAGTGTGTTACCACGGAGACACAGCACGTGTGGAGGCCCACACTATTCTCCGCGGCATCCACGCACAACTCTCCACGCGCCCCACTGAGAATAAGAACCACATTATAGTGACCATGAGGGGTTAACCCAACATGACTCTACCCTCCCTAGCAACCGGGCCAATTTGGCTGCTTAGGAGACCTGGCTGGAGTCACTCAGCATACCCTGGATTCGAACTCATGACTCCAGGGGTGATAGTCAGCATATTTACTCATTGAGCTACCCAGGCCCCCAACTCTGAGTATCTTTCAAAGATTTAAGATGGTACTAACCCAGGCGAACTGATAAAAAAACTGTGTGCTCCCACTCGCGGAAGTTTCGTAAGCCGAGAAATTGTTTTCTATGGTCAGTGAATGGACTGTGGGCGTGCCATCTGAGGTTGAGACTAATATTGTTGTTACCTGGCTGCACTCTGAACATGTGTTAGCTTCTCTGGGAACTTCAAAAGGGCCTCATCCTTCTTCATTGCCTCCTGTGTGAGAAGAGTTATAGAAAAAGCCATGTCAAAGCAGTTAAACAACTTAAAAAGTTGTTGTTAGTACTACGGCTGGCTGCCTATAACTTTTCAAAAGATAAGTGTACCAGCCTAAAATTCGATTAACTAAACAGCACAAAATAAGATTCCCTTCTTGAACTCAACTGCAAGCATTACATTGGTAAAACTTATTCAGTGAATCTTAATCAGATCTAGAGGAGACTATATATTTATTTAGTTTTGCGCATAATTACCAGTGCCACAAAATGGAGCAGGTTCATGCCAGGCTTGTTGGCCTTGGTGTCAGCCAGAGAGAGCAGCGAAGACAGTTTGAAGCCCACAGCATTGCCTGCATAGCCACCCTATGAACAGACAGAGACATCATTCATTGTCTGGTCAATGCTATAAAAGTCATTAAACCTTCTTGGCTGTTAAAATGTCAGGGAATGCAGTGAAAGATGTTTGGAGTGAAGTAGTTGAAAGGAAAGAGGACAGGACAAGGGAGGATTAGGGGAAAAGTCCACTAAAAGGGACAGATAATGGGTAAAGAGTGTGAAACACCAGAAAGAAGCAGAAATAAAGCTAGAGACCGAGAAAGACAATTCTTACAGCATTCATGATATTTCCTGCTTGGAGAACCAAATGTAGAATGGCATGGAGCTCTTCACAAGTCAGTAGTTCTGTGGAATGATCAATAGAAATTCAAAAAATATGTTGGAAAAAATTATGTAGTTGCAAGTTAAAACCTTAAGTGACAATTCCCTTACAATTGTATCTAAGGGTTTTCTTAACTTAAGGGGTGTGTTGCAACCAGGCCCAGAACTTCAAAAGAGTAGCAAAAAGTAGTAGTGTAGTAGCATGCTCTTACCTTCAGTAGCCTGACGCACAATGCTAATCTCACGACTCATGGTCGAACAGGATGGGAGGAACTCTTGCTGAAGTACCATAGCCTCGATACGCACCTCAAAGCTTTAAAGTATACACAATCATTGTTGAATTGCCTTTTAATAAAGTGTATTACACATAAACATTTAGATTTGTATCTGACTGATAAGTGAGTTCCAGTGTGGCACTAACCGTGGCACTTGAATCAACAGGAACATGAAGGAATCAGCCAGCGTCAGATTATTGGGGTCTCCTTTGAATTCCCTCAATTTTTTCACCTAGTTATGGATATCATATCTGGTTTAAATTTACACTGAAACATTAGAGCAAAAGCTTTTTACCCCATCACAAACCCCTTACTGACTGGTTGTAATTTGATTAAAGATTATAGTCAGTACTCAAGTACAGCAACCTGCGTTTATTTGTCAGTGGTGATTAGTGCCGGTCCTCCCTATAGGCAAATTAAGCAAGTTGCTTAGGGCCCCCGATCCCACCGGGGGCCCCCACACTGTCAAAGAAATTATAAGTAGTGTAACAAACATACTGATGGGGGCCCCCCCCACACAAATGTTTTACAAAAATTTAGGACTGGCACTGGTGGTGATGTAGCTAAACACAAATCAGGTGTGCCTCATTGCCCCGCTGCCCAAATGTGGCTTATTAATTATGCGCCTCTACTCTTCTCTTGCCCCATGAGCCTGGCTGAAGGACGGCCCTCAGAGGTGGGGTGACGATGACGAGAGGGAGGAGCAGGTCGCTCCAACATACTTTTTAAAAGCTTCAAAGAGAGTCACTATAAAGTACCATTTTATTGAAAAGACAGACCAGGAGAATCATTCAAATGTATCATTCTGTGTTCTGCATAAGAAAGAAAGTCATACAGGTTTGGAACTACATGAGGTAAGTAAATTATGAAATTTTTGGGTGAACTACTCCTTTAATATCCATTTCAGGTGATCTGAATTTGTAAGTCAGATTGCCGTTTACATCTAGTTAACAATTACGTAACAATGCATCTCCAGTGACCACTTGTGATCAAATTTTATCGAAAGGGAAGGTCTGCTTTTGTAACCACATACATAACTTCATACATCAGTGTGTCACTGCATGTTGATATCAAAACCCTCGTTTTTGGCGCAATGATTATGCGTTACATGAGTAGATTGTCTTTTGATTTTATCTGGGACACATTAGGATGCATTATTAATTACACTACAAATGCGATGTGGACATATGCATCCATGATCACCTCTGAATGTGGTTTAAGGCTGGAATCACAATGTGTTTCAAAGCTGAATTCCATCTGTAATTGGATCACCCATGACATATGTTAATACCAGGCATAAACGGGGCCATACACCATGCAACCTTTATAAATATGATGTACAGGAAAGGTTAAGAGTTCTTCTCACCTCCTCTGACTCTGGTAGAAGCTTGAGCAGTTCTTTCAGCGGTTCAGCTCCATATGGCTCACTGTTGCCCAGACGGATATCTTCTACTATTGCATGATTGGGCCTAAGAGAGAAAAACACAAGAATAAAACAGCCGGTCCAGTTTTGGGCCAGACATTGCAACCACAAAGCTAAGACTATAAATGAGATGAACCCTTTTAGGACACATCAGTGAATGCTCCAAAGAAAGACAGACATGCAAACCATCACAATTAAATTTCAAGACATACACAATGTAAGAATGTTGAAATAAACATACACAATCATTTGAAATAATAATATAATATAATACAGTATAATATAGTCTGTTATATGCTAATACTCAATTCTGATTGGTTGAAATGTGTGCATTAAACCTGTTTAATACACAGGTAGTTCCAGTCAATTTTAATCACGGTTGCGAGAGGTTTATGTCTAGCTGTCTGGAAAGACAAGGCAAAACGGTTTATATTATAATATGAAAAACATCATCTAAAATTGCTGCACTGCTTAACTTGTGTTGCTAGAGCTCACAGCTAGAGGGCGCCCCACGATCACACATCACTGACTAAACGGATGGCGACGGTTTCATAACACGCAGCCTTTTGCTGTAGCCATATCGCTATTTCATTCTTAATTCAATCAATCCTGCAGCCTTAATGAATGCCATCTGGATGTCTCAGAGGTCACAGTTTGCAGGTTTAGAGCATTTTGGATGATTTTCTTCTTGTCTTATACAGTAAGTGCTACTTTTACAACTCTCACATCAGTAACGCTAGTTTTTCCTCATTACTGTGAAAATAACAAAGAATGGAATTAAATATTACATGTTCTGAGGAGTGCCAAACCTTCTACATTATGTGGCTATTATTATTTCTGGATTGAGTATTTAAATTCGTAGTTTTTAAAGAGTGTTTGGTCTCCAAAAAAACTGTGATGTTATTGCACTACTTTATCTCTGTGTCTGATTTAGAAGGGGCAGAACTCTAGATCTAATGACCCGTAGATAAAGTTAACCATTATTGTTAGTCTTCCAGTCACAATTTTGCACTGTAAAAATCAATGACAGCTGTAACTATTCAATGCTGGCAAGTGAACATGGTATAAGCGGGATCATCCATGACTAGGTGTGCATTAAACGATTTGAATGCACTCCGCTTCATGTCGGTTGGTTCTTCGCCTCCATGTTGTGCATTAAAATAGTTTAACACACACCTAGCCGTGGATTAACCCTTACATATAATATTAATAATACATTCACTTGCACAAACATGCTAATCCTTATACTGTCTACACAGACCCCAATACTCACATACACAGACAAATGCACACAAACATCACAGATAAACAAAAATAAAGACATAACCATCTGATCACACAAAAAAGCACTTTCTCGTTTTGCATGACCAGTCATAATCACGCGGTCTTTGAGGATGTGGAAATACCCATTCAACAATCAAACAAAAGCCCTGTTTACATAGGACACATCCACCTGCTCACTTTACCTCATAACAGACTTGACACAAGCTTTTCTTGTTTTAAGCTTTTTCCTCTTGGAATTTCCCATTGAGTACTTCTCTGTTAATAATCAGTTAATGGTATGTTTTATGTCTGTCTTTATCTATATCTACTGTACTTGTCACTGTGAATGTACATCCTCATTTGAACTGATGTGTCAATCAGAGCATGAAAGCTACTGACCATTACACAAGAGCATTGGGTTTCCTTTGACCACCAGATCGTATTTCTGCGCTGAAACACAAAGACACGCACGCACACTCATGCAAAGTTTTTGCTTGAGCCCCCAGGAGGACACAGAGGAATTTCTGAAAAACTTACTTCTTGAACTGTTTGAGGAAAATTCCAATGTTCATTCCTCTCTTCGAGTCCAAGATGCTGATCTGGGAGAACAGAAGAATGGGCAGGGTAATTATATTGGATGGAAGGACACACATAAATTACATTTTGTGTGCATGTTTTCTAAAAAACTGAGGCAGAAATCACCCGTTCTCATTCCTAAATTTGGTTAGTTCAACCGAATGGCACCTTCTGCAGATCATTTGCTTTACACTGAACATTCTCATGACCTACCCACCATCGCTGCACAATTATTCAAATGATAATGACGATATGCATGTGATCCACATGAACTCCATCTCTTGAAGCGCTCTGAGTTTGATTCACGGTGCTTATTGCTTATAACACGCATTGTGAACGCAAAGCGCTCCATGTTCACTTCATTTTCAAATTCGCCTTATGCGCACATTTTTGTCTGCAACAAGGTACTGTACAAATCTAATGTAATAACTCTAGGCACAGACAAGGAGGAGAAGATGACAGCATCACTTCAGATTTGGATGAGGAGCATATTTTAAACTACAAATGACAATCAAAGGTCTTCAATCAATTTTCTGCCAAAATAAAGGCTTCAGAGTTTAACAGGACCTACTTATAACATAAATGTATTACTAGTCCAAAATAAAATTCCAATATTTAATATAATGACAATGAGTGTGAACAACCTTGACAGCAGAACCACAGGCATTGCCTGCTAGTTTTGAGCCTTTGAACACGACAGTTTTTACCAAATTGTGCTGCCCTAACTGGAACACAAAATGAGCTATTGTCAAAATGTCAAAACTGCTCTTTTCAATACAACAATCACATGTTGATCTCTGGCTTTTAAGTGCAGTTAAACAAATACAATTAAATGTTCTGGTTTCTAGGCATGTCATAATCAATGCAAAAAAATCTCCAAACAATCTTAAAGGATATGATCTGTAAAAAATAATTATGAATTTTAGTATGAAACTGTATAAAACACAATGCACTCCTTGTTTAACTCATGAACAAAAAATGTAAATAGCCCTCTGCAGCACGATGCCTCATTCACTGAAAACTTTAACACGATAGAGCCGTTTTAGCAGCAACTAAACACACACACAAGCTGCCAATCTCTAGCACACACATGTACATGGCCAGTGTGTTTCATACATGCACTTTGTGACACACGTAAACTCAAAGGACTAACAGGGCGTTGTCTAGAATTACAAACGAGACCACATGTGGTCCACATCACCTCAGACAAACAATAGATCAGCTTCATTAGATCTGTACAGGTGCACTTGGTGCCTTCTGGAATAATTACAATGCTACTCAGACCTGTGGCAACCACACAAGACAGCACAAAAACACAGCTGGTCGCTTAGACACAAAATGACAAGCTCAAGGGAGCATATGTTTTGGGTAATAGCAACATGTTTGTATTACGCAAAGGTGAAAACCTTAATAGCATACACCTAATAAAATTTCTCTTATGTCAGTATGTAAAGTGGTCCACGCTTCCTACATGATAGCAAACTGTAAACACAAAATATATGAAGACCATAGAAGATAACCACATTTTTGGGAATATATAGATGCCTCACAGCGTTATAGTGTTACATTACCAGAGTTAACAGGTGTGTTTTATAGGTTGCTTTCAGAATGAGAAGTGTGGAAAGCAATCTTATCTAAATGATAAACAATACAAATAGTACATTAATGTATTGTTAGCTTGCATGTTAAAGGGATAGTTCACCCAAAAATTATAATTCTGTCATCATGCCATCTCAAACTCGTATGAATTTCTATCATCTTAACAAGTTTTTTTTGAAGAATGTATGTGGTGTTTTTGTCAATGGAGTCCAAACTTTCAAGCTCCAAAAAGGACACAATGGCTGCATAAAAGTATCCATATGACTCGAGTGGTTTAATCCATGTCTTCTGAGGCCATACGATCGGTTTTGCGTAAGAAACAGACTACAATTTAAAGGGATAGTTTATGCATAAATGAAAATTCTCTCATCATTTTCTCACCCTCATGCCATCCCAGATGTGTTTGACTTTTTTCTTCTGCAGAACACAAATAAAGATTTTTAGAAGAATATCCCAGCTCTGTAGGTCCATACAATGCAAGTGAATGGTGACCAGAACTTTGAAGCTCCAAAAAGCACATACAGCCTTCATATAAGTAATCCATACGACTTCAGTGGATTAATTAATGTCTTCAGAATCGAAACGGTATGTGTGTGTAAAAAATAGATCAATATTAATCACTTTTTTACTAACAATTTTTCGCTTCCGGCCAGCTGTGTTATGCACGTTCATGAGGGTTGAGCTCAAGCTGCCTGTCGAATGACGAAAACATGCTGGCAAGTTCACTTGAGAACTGATGTGTGAAATTATACAGAAGTGCAGTGTTGTTTACAACAGAGGAGGAGGACTGTAATACAGAAGCGGATATAGATTTGTATTTTGCTATAGATTTGTATTTGAATCTGTTTCTTTTTCTTTTTCAAAATGGTGCTTGCGTGTGCTTATCCTGGATGCCTCAACCTGCTGAAAACATTAGATTACATCTGCAGGTATCATCGCAAGAGGAAAGACTAACTTTTCACAGATTTCTGTCAATGATCCTGAGCGACTGAAGGTATGGCTGCTCGCTGACTCAATACACCCATTGAGCCACTCAAAATATTTAGGGTGTGAAGTGAACATTTTTCCCCTGCTGATTTCAGACCAGCTGAGGAATCCGACGACATCAACATGCTAACGTGTTTACATCACGCAAGAGGCAGCTTGATCTTCACCCTCGTGAAAGTGCATACAACAACTGGCCGGAAGCGAACATTTTTAGTAAAAAAAAAGTTTTAAATATTGATCTATTTCTTACACACAACTAGGATTTTGCTTCAGAAGACATTAATTAGACCACTGGAATGGTATGGATTACTTTTATTTTTTAGTTATTTATTGCTTTTTGGAGTTTTAACATTTTGTCACCCATTCACTTGCATTGTATGAACCAACAGAGCTGAGATATTTTCCTAAAAATCTTCATTTGTGTTCTGGAGAAGAAAGAAAGTCAAACACATCTGGGATGGCATGAGGGTGAGTAAATGATGAGAGAATTTTCATTTTTGGGTGAACTATCCCTTTAAGTCCTTGTTCACTATACATTTTGACATCTGGCCAGACTAGAAAACAGAACATGCTTCAAGATGGTGATTCTTTGACACTGCGTGCTGTTGCCAGGTCCTTAATTCAGGTATAATTATACATCAATAAAACGTTACATTTTCAGTTCCTATTTTTTACCATCAACCTTTTGGCAACCACGGTACATTTTAAAAGTGTCCCAAAACAATTCAACTCATGACTCTATTGTTTTAACTCACATCTGCATTTTTCCCCTTTTTCTCCCAATTTGGAATGCCCAATTCCCAATGTGCTTTTAAGACCTCGTGATCGCGTAGTGATTCGCCTCAGTCCGGGTGGCAGAGGACGAATCCCAGTTGCCTCCGTGTCTGAGATCGTCAACCCACGCATCTTATCACGTGGCTTGTTGAGCACGTTGCCACGGAGACAACGGAGGTTTCACGCCATCCAGCGCGGCTTCACGCCAACTCACCACGCGCCCCACCGAGAACAAACCACATTATAGCAATCACGAGGAGGTTACCCCATGTGACTCTACCCTCCCTAGCAACCGGGCCAATTTGGTGACTTAGGAGATCTGGCTGGAGTCATTCAGCACGCCCTGGTATTCGAACTAGTGAACTAGCGAACTCCAGGGGTGGTAGCCAGTGTATTTACCACTGAACTACCCAGGCCCCTGCATTTTTTAAATTGCCCAAACTGGGCATCCAGACCACAAACCTGGCAACACAGACTACATTTATATGGACACCAGAAAGCCATTTATTGCGAGAAAGCTGCTTAAGGCTCGAAATCAGTGTATGGGTTTACATGAGCTGTGTTAGCGGCGTTCTCTTTACTCCCGTCTACATGCGGCTCAATCAGTAAGCAGCTTTCTCCACAGCAACATAATTTTCCCACAACACTTGTGTAAATAACAAACATGGGATTCGAGGAAGACATCGCTGTTTTATGCTCTGTTGCTTCACTTTATTTCCAAATATTCCAGAGTTGTTGCTGTGTTTGTTTCCATAACCTTTCATCACGACCTGTAGTGGCATTGCGCTGCAACAGTGGGGCTTCCCTCTTACATAAAACTCTGGGATTCCCCCAATGTACGAGCATACGCGAATGTGAGGGACAGTCGATATTTTACACTGGTGTGTAGGAATGGGCATAGTTTATAGTGTATGTGCTTTTCCCACTGTACTCCCAGAAATGTTTAATTCTTTCCACTGTGTTGACATGTTGTTGTGATCCATTCTATGACGTTTGTTATCCAGTCTGTTCACGGATATGCGCACTCCTCAAAAACCTGTAACAACAGCACTTATGAGTTTACATTGCCACATAAGCCGCATTCTCTGGGAGAAACCCAGGTGTGTTAAATCGCTTTTACTTAATCCCTTAAACTGCGTGAGGAAAATGGCATGACGTTTCAGAATGCAGCTTTCTACAAAAACCCTGGAATAAACCGTTTTCTTAAATGCATGTAAACGTGGTCACTGTGTCTAGTTTGTGTACAGTCTGTTTCTCACCCAAAGCAGTTATATCTCATTAGAAGACATGGATTAAACCATTCTAATTATATAGGATTACTTTTTTTTGCTGCATTTGTGTGTTTTTGGAGAAAGTTTTGGACCCCAATGACTTACATTGTATGTACAAATACACCTCATACATCTGTGTTCCACAAAAGAAAATAAGTCATACAAGATTAAGAAGGCATGAGGGTGAGTAAATGATGAGAGAATTATAATTTTTGGGTGAACTATACCTTTGACATTTTTGTAAGTAGATTCACCAAGATGAGACGATACATAATCAAAATAATGTTTCCTTAAGATGTTCTAGTCACCAGGAATAGTCTGTGGATTATGGGAAATATTCAGTCTATGCTTGAATTCAGGCTTGTGCAATCTTAAGACATGCTAATAAGAAAAGCACATTAAAAAATCAATTCAAATGATATAATAAATCTTACATCTGCAAGGAGTAATATGCTCAGCATCAGCAGGGACACTTACCATTATATAGACCAACTTTAATGTCATTATAAATTAGATTTTTCTAACAATCTTTGTCTGCTCAGGTTGCCTTACCTCATCTTTATTCTCTTTAAATGAACCTCTGGATCTCCCAGCACGAGGATGTCCACTGCCAGTCTGGGTTCGAATGTCCTCCTGCTGGCCAAAGAGCTCCTCCACTGTCCTCACATCAATCTGATACTGTTGTTGTCTCACTGCTAGAGTCCAAATATTGGGTTTTCCCCGAACCTTTTCTTCTGGAATGGTTTTCCAAAAGAAGCTTCTTACCCGTCGTTTCTTGCGTGAAGCATGGGAGTTGCCCAATGCCTGGGGTGGTGGTGGGGGAGGTGGAGGTGGTGGTGGAGGGACATCTGGAGGGCTGAATTTGGTGTCATGACCATGGCTAGAGTCATTTATGGAGGCTGTAGAGGGTTCAGGAAATGGCAATGGACTCACTATAGGTCTGGTACAATCGCTTGCCGAATCCTCCGCAGCAGTCACACTGGCCATGACAAGCATCACATTAGCAATGACACCAGTCCTGGAGGGCCAGGTGGTATGGTGAGATGTCTCCCCCTTTTCTACTGATTCCGATTGTTAAACACCTAACAAATCAGGGCGACCACTTTGCTTGATTTTAGGTGGTGTCTATTTTTCATTTATAGTCATTAACAGAGCTTACAGGCCTGTAAATAATCATTATTTTCTCAAGCAAAATATGTGTGCAACTCATTTTTAATTAGATAAATTAGACTACAGCACAAAGAATGTAGAATTGATACTTTTCACAACACCGTCGACTGGCTCTTTTGACAATGATGTCTGGAGGATGAACACAGGTGTTTTGTAGTCTCCTTAAACCAGTGTCTTAACATTCCCACATATTTTCACTTCACTTCCACTGCACAGTCCCATAATGCCGAGCTGTTACTTCCAAGCTTTCATCCAAAGCAATGAGGTCAGAGTTCAAAACCTTGGAGCTGCAGGAAGGACAAACACACAAAATAAAAATTACTGAGGTGCAGTCATGCGAGGGAACATGGAATCCTAAAAACAGAGGAAATGAGAAAGTAACAGACATCAAAAGAGATGTGGCCGTACACTCAAGGAAAGCACACAGTAGGAAATCGGCAAATGCTATTGTTCAGCTTAAGTCATTGAGGCCATCCTGCTATGTGTAAAAATGCATGACAGATGAGTCAAAGCTTCACTAGTGAAAATTCACACAAGAGATTTTCAAAGAATCTGTACGTCTCACAGCAAAATAATTTTGCAACATAATTCATCAACAATTTCCTTATTGCGAGAAAACAGCATTCCCGTTTACATGCACTGTATAAGTGGCATTCTCTTTACTCCCGTATACATGTGGCTCGTTCAGTAAGCAGCTTTCTCCACAGCAACGTAATTTCCCTGTGACGCTTATGTAAATAACAAACATGGGATCTAAAGAAGACTTTGCTATTTTATTCTTCATTGCTTCGCTTTATTTCCAGATATTCCAGAGTTGTTGATGTGTTTGTTTCCTTCACAAACTATCGCGACCTGCAGTGGAATTGCACTGCAATAGTGGGGCTTCCCTCTTATGCAAAACTCTGGGATTTCCCCAATGTACGATCATACGCGAACATGAGGGACAGTTGATATTTTACATTGGTGTGTATAAATGGGTATAGTTTATAGTGTATATGATTTTCCCACTGGACTCCCAGAAATGTTGAATTCTTTCCACTGTGTTGACATGTTGTTGAGCTCCATCCTATGACGTTTGTTATCCAGTCTGTTCCATGCACGCGCACTCATCAAACACCCATCAGAACGCCGCTTAAGCGTTTACATGACCACATTTAGCTGCGTTCTCCGAGAGAAACCTAGGTGTGTTAAACCACTTTCTCTCAATCCCTTAAACGGCGTAGAAGCATTCTTGTTTACATGACGTTTCAGAACGCCACTTTCTGCTAAAACAGTGGAATAAACCGTTTTTCTAAGTGCATGTAAACGTGGTCAGTGAGACACTCACAATGGAAGTAAACGGGGGACAATTTTTAAACGTTAAAATACTGTTTCAAAATTATAGCCACAAGACATAAACGATATGCATGTAAACATGATTTTAGTGTGATAAAATCACTTAATAAACTTTTCTGTGTAAAGTTATAGCCAATTTTACAACTTCGTTGCCATGACGATGTAATGTCAACAAACCCTAAAACATAAATAAAATTGTATTGAATCCGGAACATTCCTTTAATAATTTCAGTTCCACATGGATGATGTCACAGCCATTAAAAATTGAATTACATAACAGGAGTAATTTCCATGCAGGTCATTCACACATGCCCACATCTGTTATTTGAATATGCAAAGCAACCAACATCACACAACCTTTAAAGTACAGTGGGGTTGTCAGGAAGACCAGCCAACAATCAAAGTTGCACTTTCGAAAGTAGCATTCTCACACAATGAGTTCCAAAGACATTCAACAAAAGCCCTAAAAACATAATATATCACTTCTATTTTATTTTGATATAGGCACACATAATTTACAAGAGCCTTGTGAGTAGCTTGCATTGATCAGCACATTTTTAGCTATTATAATGTTCTTTCCAAACTGGTTTTTTTGTATCATAGACAATGAGGGCCTCAGTGATTCCAGTGTGTTTCTCCTTATGGAGTGATATACCGCAGTCTGTTGGGAGAGGACAATCACAATCTGCCACAACACTCTTGGGTCAGAGTCAATGGCCATTTAGGAAATACATTGTGTAGGCTGTACGTCTCAGAGAGATTGAGGGTCATAACAGCCTGATTTCATGATAAACAATAACATGTTTTAACACTTGGATTATCTCATATTGTTGTAGAGTCATTGTTACTCCAACATGATTAAAGAGAAAATCTGCGCATTAGATCAGAATTATTTTCCATCCAAATATGGACCCGATGTGCCGAATTCCAGACAAGCTCCACCATGCGGCGAATGTTCACGTCTGGGTAAGTGAAAGAACGTTGTTTTGGTCTGAGTATTGTTAGAGCTAAGGTTTATTTTAGGGTTTGGATTTCAAGTATAATACATGTAATAACTACTCCAATGTTTGCAAAACTCGGACGTGCTGTGCCTTTTACGTCACATCTGATTAAAGAAATAAGTGAAAGAATGCTGTTTTGGTATCAGTACTGTTAGGGTTAGGGTCAGGTTTAGGGTTAGGAGTATATTAACGTAATACTACTGAAATGTTTCTAGAAATCGGACATGCTGTGCCTTTCACATCACATCCGTTCAAGCAAGGGAATCTGGTGGGCAGTTCAGAAATTCGGAAAGCATAGACCAAGACAAAACATTTTATCTCCTGTCGTTGATGTTTCTGTGTGATCCTTCTGGCTACTCATATGTTAAAGGTATCTTTAATTTTGGAAATGATCAGTTCAGACATGACTGAAATGTGTAAATGTAGGAAAATGTGTAGGAAAAGTGTAAACTTTAGACATCTGGACATCACTGCCTTTAAAGGGATAGTTCACCCAAAAATGAAAATTCTCTCATTATTTACTCACCCTCATGATATCACAGGTGTGTTTGACTTTCTTTCTTCAGAAGAACACATTTGAAGAAAAATAGAAGAATATCTCCGCTCAGTAGATCCTTAAAATGCAAGTGAATGGAGATTTCTCTTTTGAAGCTCCAAAAATCACAGACAGTCAGCATAAATGTCATCCATACGACTCCAGCGGTTAAAATAATGTCTTCTAAAGAGACACGATCACTTTTGTTGTGAAAAAGGTAAATATTTTATATTTTTTAACTCTAACTCATTGCTCCTTGTATTATTATTCACGTATTCACAAAGAACTGATGCACGTGCGTCACAGCCGGATTAGCAGCGCTGTTTACAAGTGAGAAGGAGGAATGCTGTACAGTATCTTAGTTGGTTTTGGTTTAGATCTGTATTTATCTGTTTCTTTACTCACAATGGTGTGTTTGTGTGATTATCCTGGATGTCTCAATCGAGTGGAGAACGTGAGATTACGTCTATAACATGGCAACGTGAATACGTCACACGAGAGACTGCTTGGACTCCACCCTCTCGTAAAGCTTACCGGAAGCAGTGAACTATAGTTCAAATTAATTTTTTTTCACACCAAAAGCAATTGTGTTGCTTTAGAAGACATTAATTTAACCGCTGGAGTCGACTGGATGATGTTTATACTGACTGTCTGTGATTTTTGGAGCTTCAAAATAGAAATCTCCATTCACTTGCATTTTAAGGACCTACTGAGCTGAGATATTTTACTATTTATCTTCAAATGTGTTCTGGTGAAGAAAGAAAGTCAAACACACCTGGGATATCATGAGGGTGAGTAAATGATGAGAGAATTTTCATTTTTGGGTGAACTATCCCATTAACACACACAGTTTTCCTATCTAAGTTTTACCCAACTTAGATCCATCTACCCTCCTCAACTATCATCCTATTTCCAACCTGCCTTTTATACCTAACCTCCTGGAAAAAGTTGTAGCTACCCACTTACAATCTCATCTATCAGCCAATAATCTCTATGACCCTTTTCAATCAGTTTTTCGTCTATTCCACAGTACTGTAATTGCTCTCTTGAGGGTTGTTAATGATCTTCTCCTCTTTGCTGACTCTGGGTCCCTCAGTATTTGGATCCTGCATGATTTGAGCTCTGCTTTTGACACTATATGCCACAACACTTATCTCAAATAAGAAACACAAATCCCCTACTACTCCTCTCACTCAGGGTATCCCCCAGGGTTCTGTTCTGGGTCCTCTATTGTTCATAATTTACGTTCTCCCACCTAGTCAGATCATCCATCGTCATGGTCTCAGTTATCACTGCTATGCTGACGACACACAGATTTATACATCCATCCGTTTTGATGAAATTCATGCAATCAGCTCATTAACAACAGCCTGTATCTGTATCTGGTTAAACAGCAATTTCCTCAAATTCAATGCCGACAAACCAAAGATCACAATTTTTGGACCACAAACACTTACAAAAAATATTGACATTTGTATCAATATTGATGGAAATCTGACCAAACCCTCCAAAACCATTAAGAATCTGGGAATCACTTTTGATCCATCTCTCACTTCTGGAGCCCACATCAGAACCATCACTAAAACGGCATTCTTCCATCTACGTCACATTGCATGACTAGTTTGAAGGATGCTGAATCACTAATTCATGCTTTCATAAAATCATGTCTTGATTACTGCCTCTTCGTTGGCCTACCCGCTAAAACCATTGCCTGATTACAATATATCCAAAACTCTGCAACTAGAGTTCTCACAAACACTAAGCGGTTTGTACACATTACTCCCACCTTGTTTAGTCTTCACTGGTTGCCCGTCTCTTGCCATATTAAGTTCAAAATTCTTCTCTTAACCTACAAAGCTCTCCATGATCGGGCACCTCGTTATTTATGTGATCTGCTGCATCCATACACACCTGCACGTTCTCTTCGTTCTTCAGATTCCAAACTGCTGCTATCCCCAGATTTTGGTTTTGGTGGGAGATCCTTCAGTGTAATTGCACCTAAACTATGGAACTCACTGCCTCAGAGCCTCCGCAACATCTCCTCCATCAAGTCTCAGCTTAAAACTCATCTTTTCTCAGAGTCCTATCTATCCAGATTGCTGAATTATATTTTTTTCCCCTGTGATTGTAACTTCTGTTAAAGAGCACCTATTATGGTTTTTCAAATATGACCTTTCATGTAGTGTCTTATATAGCTGTTTGTGAATGTAAAG
Organism: Myxocyprinus asiaticus; assembly: GCF_019703515.2. Taxonomy (NCBI): domain Eukaryota; kingdom Metazoa; phylum Chordata; class Actinopteri; order Cypriniformes; family Catostomidae; genus Myxocyprinus; species Myxocyprinus asiaticus. The sequence continues at coordinate 1,720,592 of NC_059351.1, read as the reverse complement.
AATTCTGCAAAGTTTCAAAAATCAAAGTGCACGACAAATGGAGTTATTGACTCCCAAAAGAAAGAACCGATTCTGAACACCTGAAACCAGTCGTTAGTAATTCCAGACTTACTTCCTGTACTAACCTACGTAATTTGATAACTAAAACCCGCCTCTGGTCTTCATTGGCTGCTCGCGAACAGCTTTGACCCGTCCTCAAACACTACACTAAGCGGTAGACCAATCACAACAGACTGGGACATCTGACCAATCAGAGCAGAGTAGGCTCTCTGAAAGGAGGAGTTTAGATCGGATCACTGAACGAGTCATTTTTGACACTGGGGAAAAGGTAATGCTGCAATTTAAATTATGAGCAAATTAAAGTGTTTATTGACCTTGGATGCATGTAAATCTATTGTATGAGACCTTTAAAACTAAATTAGGCATGTTTAAAAACCATAATAGGTGCTCTTTAAAATGTATCTTGATTGTAAAGTGATCTTGAGCTTTTGGAAAGGGCTATATAAATAAAACTTATTATTATTATTATTATTATTATTATTATTATTACAGCTGGTTGTAACTGAGCCCTTAAAATGTGCTGTTACTAGGGCTGTCAATCGATCAACATTTTTAATCAAATTAATCACACATATTTCCTGAGAAAGGCCTCCAAATAAAGATAATTTTGTATATAATAATTAAAATGATTATTAAAATAATAATATATAATAAATGTTATAATTCATATATTTCAAATACATTAAATCACGAACATACTGTATATTGTGGTGGCAGACAAGTAAATCATTTAGACGATACAAAAAGTGGCTTTAAAGGTCAAAATATTGTTTGTTTTATTTCCATATCATTGAATATAACCCTATGATTGGTCTGCACTATTTTTAATTGTTTGTCTATGTACTCATGCATCAGTCGGGTGCTTTCGGAGTGTCTCACTAGTTTTCAGCGTCAGTCAGAGGCACTGTATTTTTAGGATGCTGTGTCAAGTTAAACATACTTTTAAACTTTGAAAAAGGCATCTTGAGATTACTGCATAATTTTGTGCCTAGCCCAGCTGTTTTTGAGGAACAGGAGCACCATGTTTTATAGATACTTTCAGAGGTTGTGCTAAAAATGATCATTATCTGTCATTTTGACGGAATGGGATGATTAAAGGACTAAAATCATGGATGACGGACAAGCGTGAGTTCAGAGAAACAGAAAAGTTCTGTTCATTTATTTGCTCAAGAAATTGGTTTTGAAAAGACAAATGTTTAAATAATTGCATTTATAACAAACTTCACTTTTATTGTTCAATACAATATTTAGTATCAGTCTGATTTACTCAGTCTGATTTACTATATATATATATATATATATATATATATATATATATATATATATATATATATATAGTAAATCAGACTATGTATGTATGTATATATTATATATATACACACACACACACACACACACACACACACACACATATATATATATATATATATATATATATATATATATATATATATATATATATATATAATTTATTTTTGAATTTCCTGCTAGGTGGAAATATTTCTCATGACCAAAAAATTAAAGCTATAATCACAGATATATTATTTATTTAGTGAACAAATATTTTAGACCCACTATAACACCATAACACAGCTGGAAATGTACTGACTGCCCACTACTGCTAAAAATGTGCAAAAACATCAAGGCGGTACATCAAACTTAAATTTCTCAGCATATAGCAACATTCCTTATTACTGAATTTACGTATGGGTTGGGGGCATGATTAATCGCGGTAATTTTTTTAATACTTTATTTTTCGCACTAAATTAACGTGCTAAATTATCGTCAGCCCTAACTGTTACTAATGGTTTGCACAGCTGTGGTGATGCTCTAGAAACAGATATAAAGACACCAAGCGCAACCTGTTAACAGGGTCATTCAATCCTCGAGGTTTTTACTTATTAAAAGACAACTGACGTCACAGGAAGACTCTGGTTCCATGTAGTTAAGTACGAGCTACAATGTATAATTAATTAATGTGCAGAAGTGGGAGTGTTCTTGCCTTATACTGGGTAAGGACAAGTGCTTTATTTCTATAGCTATTTAGCCATTTTATTTTCAATGTAGGAATATGAAAAATCAGTGTAGTCAGTCTTTCATTAAAGCTTGTGTTCAGATCCTAAATGTACGCTCCTTTTATCTCAGCAAAGATTCATTTCTTTCTTGATGGTAGAGAAGAGAGTAAAGGGTTAACAGACTGTAACACATTCTGTCTACACTCAGTGGTGTCTTTACTGCAATGTCAGTGGCAGCGTACAGCATCAACACACCCACATATGCAGAACCAAATCACTCCCTCCATCACATTTACAACTGTTACAGAACACTACAAAAAAATGCATTCGATGCATATTATAATAAGGTAATCATTCTATGACAATACAATAATAGATTCAATACAAATACTTACAGTATATAAAAAAAGCTAATAAAATCTCTAGAACACAGAAAATACACAGAATGGTTTAGCCACTCATGAGAAAGACAGATGTGAATGGAAGAAACTCCTTATTGAAAGAATGAACAGACCAAGGCTATTAGGACAAGATTTAAACCCTAATCGTTTTTATGGCTGGCCTCCTGTCCCATGCTTCACATTTTGTTCTCGATCATTCTGTTACACACACAACATTGAACATAAGTGACATTATTGAATATTAGCCTATTCTATTGCTGTCGATCCTGAATGCCTTTTAATGCATGATGGAGTGGAACAATTTCCCTAAGGTGCTGTCACAAATACCATTTTTTCCCTTGTTTTTTTGTCCAAACAAGATATAGTGTTAGACTAGCATTTAGTTTTCTCTCTCATCCCAAACAGACATAATAATAACACACAAACACCATTTCTGTCACAAATACCAAGACTGATTAAACAATCAAGCAAACCATGCCCAAGTTTTTTATAGAAAATGTTGCATTATTTTTTTTAACTTGTATGGGTTAGGGTTATGGTTAGAAATTGTTTTTATTTTTATTTTTTTAACTACAACATAATGCATCATTGGAAATAAAAAAAAATAGCTCATTAAAGAAATCAGTAATATGATACTGTCTTTGATTTTCTACTTTTTTCTTGGATCATCCTTACAGCAGAGTATACGTGCTCCTCAAATTGTGCAAGTAAACACAATTTTGTACATTTCTTCTTTTTTGCTGCATTTTTGATAACAGATGTTTTTGTTCACAGATCAATGTTATCTAACGTGGTTTTTCGGAAATTTGAGAAAATATGAACATTGCCATATGAAAACTCTGTACCATAATGGAAAAAGAGCCATGTTACCATATGGAAATCTTATTTACTGCAATTGTTTATTTATTTATTTATTATTAAAGTGTTTATAGTAATAGAATTTAGTTAATACATAACACATTTATCATTTATGCTTCACAATAAATTAAAGGAATATTCCGGGTTCAATACAAGTTCAGCTCAATCGACAGCATTTGTGGCGTAATATTGATTACCACAAAAATGACATTTCGACTCGTTCCTCCTTTTCTTTAAAAAAGCACAAAACTATGTTCCAGTGAGTCACTTACAATGGAAGTCAATGGGGCCAATTTTTAAAAAGCAGAAATGTGAAGCTTATAATTTTATAAAAGCACTTACATTAATTCTTCTGTTAAAGCTCATGTATTATTTGAGCTGTAAAGTTGTTTAAATTGTCAACTGTCGAGTTTCAGGGGTCGCTGACATTTCATCGTCATAGCAACGAAGTTGTAAAATTGTCTATAACTTTCCACAGATGTGGTTAGTAAGTGATTTTATCACTGTAAAATCATGTTAACACACATATTGTTTATGTCTTGTGGCTATACTTTAGAAACAATGAGTATTTTAATGTTTACAGACTGACCCCCATTGACTTCCATTTTAAGTGTCTCACTGGAACACAGAATTTTGCTTTTTGTAAAGAACATTTATTTTTGTGCTAATCAATATTATGCCACAAATGCTGTAGATTGAGCTTAACTTGTACTGAACCCGGAATATTCCTTTATCTGTTCTACAGAAAAGCCTAAAAGAAGAGTGCACAATTGACTCTAACAGCGTAGATGAGCTTGGCTTTTAATAGAAATATTAAAGGATAAATGATAGTGATTTCAGTTTGTAGGATTTATAAATAAATATGACAAATCATAAAGAACATGTCATACCACAGTGTTAAAAACAGAATGCACACTTTAAATAAACACTTTAGCTTTTTGATAAGAAGTGAGAGTTTCTGTGACTCTTTCTAATCAGAACAGGGAGCTGATCACAATTCAAAATCTGCTCACTCACCCTTGTCACAAATCACAAAACACTTTCGGAAAGAATGGGACCATGTAAATAAACACACAAAGAGATTTGTGTGTGTGTGTGTGTGTGTGTGTGTGTGTGTGCATGCTTTACCTGGGACATTAGACACATGCTTTGCTGTCATTCTAGCGAATTAATCTTCACACATTTTTAGAAAATCTCGTAAAAATTTTCCATGGTTTCTAATTAGTCGTTTTATATAGAAAACATGGCAGCATAAAACGTATGCCAAGTTCAATTTGATGTTTATTCTCAGGATAAACAGGATATTTAAAACTTTAACTTTTCCTTTTGTTTATCTCAAAGATGTAATTAACCTTGGCTAAATTTGGACCAATTAGTCCAAGAGGAATACTCAGTCTATATGGGTTAAAAGGCTCTATATGAGTGAATGACAATGTGACACAAATCTATTTATTAAACTTGACAAAATGCAGTGATCCTTCAGAAGATGTTTGTCAGAGGTGGACAAAAGTGCATTCATGCATTCATTTTTAGTTGACAAAACATTACACTTGCTTGCTCTAAGGTCTACACAACCAAACAGAGGCAATCTTAGATGGTCGTCTCAGGTCAAGATATATGCAACCAGACATATCATGATTCTTCTGGAAAAATCTTGCCCTGTCACTTGATTTAATTGATACCACTGTTTGACACGCTCAGCTTGCAGCTTGATTTCCAGTATGTCTGGTAAACGAGACCCATGGCACTAACCCACACACCAGACATCTAATCCCTCCAGAACATTTGGTGCAATGAACAGCATCAAAACAAAGAACCTTTGACGAAATGCACAGAGATTAAGAAATACTTGAGGAGATTCAAGTATTAATGTCTCAATGGTGCTTGTGCTTTGGATTCAGTGTTCAGTGCATCTCTGTAAGTCGGCCATATTTCAAAGTCCAAACAAACACAGGGTCTTTCGAGAATTAAACTGCTTTCATATCGGACGGAAAGACCTAAATTACCTAAAAGCTGCCTGTTCTGTTTTAGACCCATTTTGTAACGTCATTAGCTACATTATGACAATGATACACACTCTTGAACAATCATTTTTAGGCTCTTTCCATGTCAAGCAGTTAATGCCAAATTATGATGTTGGTTGGGGATGATGGTTTTAAAGGAATATTCTGGGTTCAGTACAAGTTAAGCTCAATCTGCAATCGACAGCATTTGTGGCGTAATGTTGATTATCACAAAAATAAATTTCCCTCCTTTTCTTTAAAGAAACATTTTTGGGGGTGAGATACTTACAATGGAAGTCAATGGGGCCAATCAATGAACATTAAAATACTTACTGTTTTAAAAGTATAGCTACAAGACAAACAATATGCGTGTAAACATGATTTTAGTGCGATAAAATCACTAACTGCGTCTGTGTAAAGTTATAGCCAATTTTACAACTTCATTGCCATGACAAGGTATCTCCATAAACCCTACAATATCGCAAAAATTAAGATTTAAACAACTTTACAGCTCAAATAATAAATGAGTTTTAACAGGAGTACTTTTTTTTATCCCCTTTTCTCCCAATTTGGAATGCCCAATTCCCACTATTTAGTAGGTCCTCATAATGGCGCGGTTACTCACCTCAATCCGGGTGACGGAGGACAAGTCTCAGTTGCCTCCGCTTCTGAGACCGTCAAGCCGCACATCTTATCACGTGACTCGTTGTGCATGACACCGCGGAGACTCATAGCATGTGGAGGCTCATGCTACTCTCCACGATCCACACACAACTTACCACACGCCCCATTGAGAGCGAGAACCACTAATCACGACCACCAGGAGGTTACCTCATGTGACTCTACCCTCCCTAGCAACCGGGCCAATTTGGTTGCTTAGGAGACCTGGCTGGAGTCACTCAACACACCCTGGATTCAAACTCATGACTCCTGAACGTAAGTGCTTTAATAAAAATATAAGTGTCACATTTCCGAGTTCAAACCCTACAAAAATTAGCCCCATTGACTTCCATTGTAAGTGTCTCACTGGAACACAGGTTTGTGCTTTTTTAAAGAAAAGGAGGCACGAGTCAAAATAAATTTTTGTGGTAATCAACATTATGCCACAAATGCTGTCGATTGAGTTTAACCTGTATTGAACCTGGAATATTCCTTTAAGCGGTTGCTGATTTAGAAAGGCTTTTTAAAGGGGTATCATCATCTTGAACAGTCATTACATGTGATCTGCAAAACTAAACCAACAGGTGCTCCCTCTGTGTGACAGTTTATGAGTTTGGCTTTATGAAGGTTTGTGAAAACTTACCAATTGGCAAGACCATAAAGCAATTCTGTTTAATGTGATTTATGGTGGGAAATCTCTAGCAACCACAGACTCACCATCTTTATTTTGTTGAGTAAATATGGCAGTGAATGCGTGGCTTCCATTATCATCGACTAGCTGTCATATTTCATAGTTTGCAAAGGGCAGATACTCTCTATTTCAAGCTGCCTCTTCACTTTTAAAACTCTTGCACATTTCAGGCTGTTATAATTGCAAGTAAAACATGTCTGTAATATTCACTGGAGTAGAAAGTATGAAAAGTTGTCCCGGTCTCCTCTACTACATTTATTTGAAAAATAACACTGTATGATACTATGCTATTTTGAACACAACACATGGTGTATCTTTAATTATCCTCTCTTTATAACCCTCCATTGATTGCAGTTCTGTTGGTGAAAATGATAATATTTAAGTTAAATGATTTTCCTCACTGCTGCTCTGTATAGTGTAATAGCAGCATTATTCCTCCACTAATGACTACAGTGAATCTTCTCTAAATCAGATTTAACCACAGCTGGGGGACTGGGTGAGGCTTGACCCAAATACAGAGCAGGAGGAAGAAATATTATGAAGGGATGAGAGAAGACAGAGAGAGAGAGGTGGTTAAAACAATACAATTATATGACTAAGAAGGTGGTTCAGATCTGGAGAGTAACTTTGAGATGAACTTTATACCTGGTAATTGAAAAGGAAATAAAAATAAAAAGGTTTCGAACATGGCATCCAATTATAGACTAATAATAATAGTATAACTATATCAACAACACTTCCTTGAACTTGGTTCCTTTATGAATGAAAGTTATATTTCAGCTGAACAAGTGCTGCTGAGAGGTGGTAGGCAGCCAGCACAAGAAAGCTTGCTTCTCACATCCTAGTGATCTTTATTGATCGCAGGAGGTCATTAGAGAAGGTAAATCAAGCAGCAACAAAGTGCCTAACAACTCGGCCATGGACACAACATAGTACATAATCAGGCAGAACTCAGAAAAACCAAGAGTTTCAAGAATTCCACTCAGAACTCAAAGAAGCAAAGTTCCAGAAGTGAATGGAGGGTACACGATGATCTAATTAACATAGTATGACAGCACATTAGCAAAATCTATGTATCTCACATTCACTGACTGACAGAGCATAAGAACAACAGCACAGGAGAAGCAAGGATCTCCAAAAAGAGATTGTCAGACGTAATGTATGATAAGAATGAAAACGTTACCTCGTGAGAACCCGCGTCCACATGCGCGGACATTACATTTTGGCTTCGCTAAATGTTTTGAAAACCAGCTGATCTAACATCATATAATGTGTAGTTGTAATGCTTTCAATTTAGCAAAGGGTGAATATAATTATTTTATTTTATTTTTCTCCCCAATTTGGAATGCCCAATTCCCAATGCGCTCTAAGCCCTCGTGGTAGCGTAGTGACTCGCCTCAATCCAGGTGGCGGAAGACGAATCTCAGTTGCCTCCGCATCTGAGATGTCAATCCATGCATCTTATCATGTGGCTTGTTGAGCGCGTTACCATGGAGACGCAGCACGTGTGGAGGCTTCACGCTATTCTCCGCAGCATCCACACACAACTCTCCCCACCGAGAGCGAGAACCACATTATGGTGACCACGAGGAGGTTACTCCATGTGACTCTACCCTCCCTAGCAACCGGGCCAATTTGGTTGCTTAGGAGACTTGGCTGGAGTCACTCAGCACGCCCTGGATTCGAACTCGTGAACTCCAGTGGTGGTAGTCAGTGTCTTTACCACTGAGCTACCCAGGCCCCTCAAGGGTGAATATAATTTAGAAATCAGTCCTTTTTTTTTCCTTTTTTGTTTTTTATTAGCATTTTTCATACTGTCCCAACTTTTTTGGAATTGGGTTGTAATAAAAAAAAGGTTTCTGGAAAACGATTAGAGTTTGCATAAGTGTTCCTTCATAAACCTGAGCCATCAAGAATAGACCATTTAGGTCATGGCAAAAGGACTCGATGTAACTTGAAATGCACTAATAATTTAGATACTGCACTAATGCCAATACCAGTCACTTTACTGACGCTGCACATTTGACTTCGCCTCAGTCTCTGAATGTGAGCTAGTTAGTTTAAGTTGATAACTGATTTGTCATTACAGACTACTATGGATCACGTCCAAGATTAACAAAAAAATTAATATTTAGAAAGAACCACAACAAGGGGGCCTGGGTAGCTCAGCAAGTATTGACGCTGACTACCACCCCTGGAGTCGCGAGTTTGAATCCAGGGCGTGTTGAGTGACTCAGCACTGAGTGACCAAATTGGCCTGGTTGCTAGGGAGGGTAGAGTCACATGGGGTAACCTCCTCGTGGTCGTGATTAGTGGTTCTCGCTCTCAATGGGGCGTGTGGTAAGTTGTGCGTGGATCGCAGAGAGTAGCATGAGCCTCCACATGCTGTGAGTCTCCGCAGTGTCATGCACAACGAGTCACGTGATAAGATGCACAGATTGACGGTCTCAGAAGCGGAGGCAACTGAGACTTGTCCTCCACCACCCAGATTGAGGTGAGTAACCACACCACCACGAGGACCTAGTAAGTAGTGGGAATTGGACATGCCAAATTGGGGAGAAAAGGGATAAAAAAAAAATTAAAAAAGAAAGAACCCCAACAAATACATTTAAATTATAATTACCAATCCAGTTTTATAATGACAGCCAACACTGTGTACAGGGCAAGATAAAGTCCACAATTATAGTCCATAATTATACACAATGACAGTGGCGGGTGGGCATTTAAACAAACTAATTTTAAAGTGAACAAAGTTTTCTTAGTTAAACTCATAATAACTAAGAAGCATTAAATGTGATGATTGCTAGAGGATCAGCAAAATCCACAAACACCAACACGCATGCTTATATTACAATAAATACTGCCACCAGCAGCAGCAGCCAACACACAGCCCAGCTTGCTCTCAACCACAAACAGGAAAGATTTTCCCATATAATATTCTCCCACAGTCACTACAAAGTCAACAAAGTGGTTTAGTCCCCATAGGAGCTGATAGTAATGGTAGACAGTGAAAAGCCAGTGATAAAATATAAATGTGTGTGCAATTCAATATCAGTGGGCTCCTGTGCATACAAAGAGTTCAAATAAAGGCACAGTGGTGTAAATCAAACATCAATCCTAAAGAAAATCTTGTTCTGTAACTAAATTGCATTCAGTTGCTTAATATAGATTAACAGAACAAATAAGTGAACTACTACGAACTAGCTTTCTGATGTCATTTATTGTGTCCTTTCATACAAGGAAGTGAATCAGCAAGGAAAACAGGATGCACTTTGGTTGCCATCGTGATGGCAGGTGGGAGGAGAAGCTGAAATCCAAACACTTGATGTTTACGTGTGAGCAAACGTGTGATTTTAGTCCCTTTAGATCCACTAAGAAGTATTGTGATTCAGCAGAACAACCACATGAGGAGCATATCGTTGTTTTGTGTTCAGACACTGTATTTCTGTTGTGCTTTATTGTCTGTGAACAAAATGTTTTTAGGGAGGTTCAGGTTCAAGGCCCGGCTCAACTGAACCTTTCTGTGTGGGGTTTGCATGTTCTCCCTGTGTTCCTATGGGTTTCCTCTGGGTGCTCTGATTTCCCACACAGTCCAAAAGGCATGCAGGTTAAGTAAATTGGAGACCCTAAATTGCCTGTAGGTGTGAGTGAGAGTGTGTGTGTTGCCCTGTGATGGACTGGCCACCTGTCCAGGGTGTTTCCCTGCCTTCGGCCCAAGACAGCTGGGATAGGCCTGCGACCCTACATAGGACAAGTGGCTACAGAAGATGGATGAAACTGTGATGTCAACTTGTTTGCAAACATGCACTTTCATATTTTGTTGCACACACAAGAATATTTTACCCACTACTGAAAGTGGGGAAAATTCATTAGTGAAAAATGACCCACTAATTGAAACATAAAACTTCGTAAACGCCATCAATAATTCACCAAAAAAGAAAGCTACACTTTCAGAAGCCGAACAGTCCGCAACTTCACATAAGATAACCCCTACAACAATAACGCTTACCGTGGAGTGAAGTGTTTCCACGGTAATCAACCAAGTCATGCATCCATGGACAGTAACTTGGGGGGGTGCATCCACCAATCGAGTACCCCTACTTTAGGGCGTGTTGCCGTGGAAATGTGGCAACAGACCACCACCCTCCCCCATTGACCTCACCCTGAGGGAAAACTTTTCCCCAAGCTTTGTTCCAGAAGTCATGAATGGATTGTCTCCAATTCATCTCACCATGAGAAATGGGATGGGTTCCCCAAAGAAGCTGGCTTCAGAGGATTACAATAAAGCACATCACAATCTGTGACAAAGCAGCACAAAAGCACTTCTAGTAAGAGCCCCAAGGGTCTCTACAGAGCATAAGAACGCACAAGAGAAACTGGACAGCAGGAAAACCCTACTTTAAACACAACATTTATACAGTTCTCCCGTCAAAGCACATTCGGCATTACACACCTATTGTGACTATGAGGGATTTCTGATGATGTAATGTTTACAGACCATGTTCCTGCATGGCACAAGTTAAATAAAGGAGGCACTGAAGGCTTTTCAGCAGATACTGTTGTATCTTCTTCTTCTTAAAGTCTGAACATCATGTTCAGATGACAGAAGAGCTGACTCATGGGAATACTGTGTAATACTGTGATCTTCAGGGATGTATTCGTCCAATGGTGTGACAGAACTCACACTAAAGGCTACAAAATTAAACCTGAGTGTTAATGAGACAGAAACACAGGATGGGTCGATTATACCCTAAGTAGAGCCATTCATGAAGAGCAGAATCAATGCATTACGATAAAATCGACAGTCTGTACTGCTCTTAAACACGTATTATAAATAATTGCTTATTGTAATGTTTAATAAAACTATTATCGTTTAGTGTCATAAAGTAGAACATTTAAAGAATGGCTAGATGAACCCATTTCATTAGTCTCCGGTTGGATGGTTAATAGAATATACGCATACGAGGGCATCACTAAAGAAACAAAATCAGTATCTGAAATTACATTAGAATAAAAAGCAAAACATGATAGAAATAAGATGAACTAAACCAGCGTTAAAGAACTTACCTTCTACAATCTAAGGCACATATGTTTGAGTTTTTCCCCCAGTGCGGCAGGTGTGTATCCGAGGAAAGGTGTGTGTCTCTCTCACCGACATACTGCGCGTCCTGCGCTCCAGCGACGCTACAAGCTGCGGTATATTACAGCGCATGCGCACATGTGGTGTGCCGGTGTCGCTCCAGCGCATGAGCAGTGCATGATGTGACAGGTGAATTTTTGGATCAGCTCTTGTGTGTCGTGAGAGCTTAGGCTACTCTATAACAGATATTTATGGTAACACTTTACAATAAGGTTCCATTCGTTAAAATTGTTAAATGCATTAGGTGTCGTGAACCAACAATGAACAATATATTTTTGACAAAATGTAGAACCAGCTGCAATGTTTAATTTACTCTGCCAATGTCAGAAATCAAGAATCCCATCAGCTCTTGCTGCTCAATCTGAAACATCGTGCAATAATGTCAGCACTAAGGATTTACATAAATTTGTCTTTGGAAAAAACTCGAGGAAAGGTGCCTTTTTTCCAGTCACAATAGTCATGTAGGCTATTCTCACATTTCTTTCTGTGTGAAATCCTCTTCATATACTCCTGTATGTAGAATGAACTCTGTCCTGTAAATCAGATCACACTGATGTACTGCAACCACTATTATTATGTAAAAGATACTGTATCTATAATGTTGAGACAATCACATCAAAAATGGTATAGGCCTATACAAAGATCACAAACACTTTGCAGCACTCCAGTATTATTGTAACTGGACAGACATGTTAAGCTGGTGTTTTTAGACAGATATATGGAAACTAAGATCTACTTGAGGACTGATTCCCATGTGTGCTGATTTTCAGGCTAACAACAGACAATAACACAAGGAGTATCTTGTAATCAGGGGTGGATTTACATTTATGCATTTGGAAGACGCTTTTATCCAAAGCGACTTACAGTGCCCTTATTACAGGGACAATCCCCCTGGAGCAACCTGGAGTTAAGTGCCTTGCTCAAGGACACAATGGTGATGGCTGTGGGGATTGAACCAGCAACCTTCTGATTACCAGATATGTGCTTTAGCTCACTACGCCATCACCACTATTTAGCAATTTGGGGGCCCTAGGCAAAGTACAGGAATGGGCCCTCTTCATTGTTATTACATTTTTTTTAATGATTATTATTATTTTATTATTTACTGGGGGAAAAATTGGTAGCTCATTCAAATAATCACACAATTTGCTTCAACGACAATCTTAAAAAAATCTTTTTTTTTTTTTTTTTTTATGCCATAAACTTTGCAAGCTTTGGCAAATCCAATAAAAAAAGTTTTAGACTAATTCTTTCCCAGAGGTGTTCATTGTAGCAGCCTGGTAAATTTTAAACAAAACTTTATCAGATGAGCCTAACTACCAGATGAGTCTGTCCCTGTCTCACAAGAGTTGCCTATAGCAGCCAGCCAATCTGAATGGATTTTCTGCCAAATATTATGGGAGAGCATAATAAATAATCAATTGCATTTCTTATTATATATATTTCTCATTGGTTTCTTATTTCCTGATTTATAATACCCCCCCCCCAAACCCCAGCCCACCACCACCACCACACCCACACCCACACACACATACATACTTTGATTTTAAATGAATGTTTTTATTAATATATTAATTGTGGCGCTTTATAAATAGACCACTAATCTGAATAGGCTATTAGAGGAACTCATCCGGTGGTGTTTCTCTTAATCTCAGAAACATGCTGAATCCAGTTTTTCCCAGTCACAAGCTTACCGCTACAAAAACTCATCCTCTAGAAGCATCTAGACATTCACAGACTTTCAAGGCTAAAAGAATATCTATGTTGAAATATAGGTGATGACCTCTCAGTTTCTGCTGCTCTTTGACCAGTGCACCAGCGATATTACCTCAACTCTGAAAACGCATCCATGGCCATGCGCTAAAGCAAGAGTACTCAAGATTTCCCTGCCTGTTTCCTCAACACACTTGTTGTGTAAAACCTTGGAATGTTCCATTAAGGCCTGATCTGAGGGTGTTGCTTGCATTGATGTCGCTGAAAATAACAGCAATATTAATCATATCGGTATTATAACAGCATATGTTTCACCATAAGTTATTTTGCATTAATAATAATAAAACAAATTTTTTTTTGTATTTCTATGGGGCCCTCAGCTTTTGGGGGCCCTAGGCGGTTGCCCACCTTTGCCTAGTGCTAAGTCCACCCCTGCTTGTAATTGCAAAATCATCCTGGATAAATTCTTTATACACAAAGCTAAATGTATGAAGACCCAACCTGTTTTCGATATTTATTTATTTTCATTGTTATTAGTTCATATATATTTATGAGGAATAAGAATGCCATCAATTTAATATATTAGAAAGCCTTGGAATGACCTAACTTTGGGTGACAAAGAGAATGACTATTTTAATCATTTTTACTTTTATGTTCTTTTTCCTCCTTAGCCATTTCATTGATGTCAGCTTAGTTTGAGATGTTTGTCTTAAAGGAATAGTTCAACCAAAAATGAAAATTCTCATCATTTACTCACCCTCATGCCGTCCCAGATGTGTATGACTTTTTTTCTTCTGCTGAACATAAATGAAGATTTTTAGAAGACATTATTTCAGCTCTGTAGGTCCATACAATGCAAGTGAATGGTGAACAGATATTTTTAGCTCCAAAAATCACAAAGGACTCATAAAAGTAATCCATAAGACTCCAGTGGTTTAATCTATGTCTTCAGAAGCAATATGATAGATATGGGTCAGAAACAGATCAATATTTAAGTCCTTTTTTACTATAAATCTTCACTTTCACTTTTAAATCAGAAAGTCACATGCTGTCTGTTTAGTTTCGCATCTGAAAGAAAAAGTGAAAGTGTAGATTTAGAGTAAAAAGGACTTTAATATTGATCTGTTTCTCACCCACACCTATCATATCACTTCTGAAGACATGGATTAAACCACTGGAGTTGTGTGTAGTACTTCCGTGTTTCCTTTATGTAATTTTTGGCACTACAAATGTCTGGTCACCATTCACTTGCATTGTATGGACCTAAAGAGCTGAAATATTCTTCTAAAAATCTTCATTTGTGTTCTGCAGAAGAAAGAAAGTCACACACATTTGGGACGGCATGAGGACTATTCATTTAATGTTTTGGTGCCTTGTTTGTTGTATATTTTAAAGTTTAAAAAATAAATAAATAAATAAATGTACAAGATACAAAATGTCACAACCGCTGTAGTGGTTGTAAGACGAAGGCACAGTTTTCCTCAGTTAACAGCATCTCCACATTGCCAGCGTAATCATTAAATTATGACTCAGTGTTTTATAATTAAAACGCCAATGAACTAGTAAGAAACTCAACAGTGCCCTCTCTAGGCAGAAACAAAAAAAGGTCACAAATAATCATGTTTTAATTATATCAAGATTCAGTGGATCAATATAGGTGAAAAAAAAAAATTAAACACTTAAAATACTCTAGAATGATTTTTATTTAATTTTTCTTTCTCCCAACATTCAGGACTTTGTCTATTTTCTCCTTAAACACCTGTTAGAATCATTAACAAATCTTCAAAATAGCACACAGCAAAATTATTTTCTACACAAAGTAAAATACAACATTTTACAAATATATAGATGTCTATGCTTACACGTCAGTTCTCGTGTGTTTACTATACATTGGTGTGTGTCTGCTGCAGGGACAGAACTGAAAAGTCACAGAAATACAAGGTAGATAGGAGAATCAGGTGGGAAGTTTTAAGAGTCTCCAAGAATACAAAAAAAGTGCAAAATGTTAATATTTATGTATTCTAGTTAAACATGAAAATTAACATTCCCTTTGGTGCCCACATTTTGTCTATTTATGCTTTTATATATACTTTATTTATACTGTTTATTTCCTATGGCATACTTTCCCCCGACACATACTGCCATGGTAGAATGCTGCCAACGATTTGCCGTGTTGCTGGCACATGATTAACTGACCGTCTCTGCTGGTACTGGCTTAATCTCATTTTACCAAGTGCAACAGTCTCACCGATTTAAACTGATTGGAAACTTTTAACAATAATCAGGGGAATGATTTAGTGAGCTCTTTTTCCTCCGACATGTACAAAAAAATTATAGATGCACAAAAAAGAACAAAACTATTATATAAAATCTGAGGCATCTGACATGGTGTTTCATGTCAAATCAGTTTGGTTTCCTGCCTTAGTTCTTGAGGAAATGGAATGCAAAGAGTGGTTACTTAGAAAGTTCGTTTTTTTATCCGTGGCTTCAAATACAGCTGCGTATTGGTCCATTCCGTGCTTGATAGAATGGTAAATGGAGTCTATTTGTGTTTTCACATCATCTGACAACACTGAAGCTGACTGACAAAGAGAAAGGCACATCAAGTCAGAAATTAAGCCTCACCCCTTCCCACAGTATCCTCAAAAGATTCATTAAAAAAAATGTATAGCAAGCATTACAAATAAGAAGCCAATTTTGAGTTTATAACCTCAGATCAACCCATCATTTTTGCTCATTTGTGACAGTAAATGCAGCAGGTCAAAACTGTATTAAAATGGCCTGCACCCTTTCCTCCTAATTCACATCACCGTGCCCTCGAAGGCGGCATCATGGAGATGTAAATCACTGTACTTCCATGTATGCAGTTATACAAGCAAGGGTAGGTCTTGAAATGGGTAAAAGGCAAGGTTCTTAGACTTTTGAATTGTCCAGATTGTCCTTTTTGACAAACTAAATGCACTATAACATTCACAAGGCCCCTCAATTCTCCCTGATTCCTGTGTGTGTTTGAATTTCTCATACCATAAAGTGCTGGTAACTTGATTTAGAAACAACAAAATTATTCTTTTATATTGAGTGAAAACTCTTTCACCAACAAGACAAAAAGAACTGATTTAAAATTGAACTTCAAGTGTAAAGTCAGACATGGCAAGAACAAACAGAAGAGCTAAATATTTTTCATTATCAAAATGGTTTCCTGTCTTATAAATTTACTGACAGGTTTTAGTGTCCTGAAGGAAGTAAAATAGGGAAAGGAGTGATAGCAAGACATTTGGTTTTCCTTATGGAGTGCACAAATTTCAGGCATGCGGTGTTCTGCCCTGCACTCTGGAGTATCCCACCTGACTATAGAGAGGGGGATCAATCAGTGCTCCTCTAGCCAAGAGGGGATGTCTCCTCCTGGTAACTTTAGTTTGATGTGGAACTGTTTAAGGGTCTTCTCCAGTTGCTGCTGGTTGCCGGCGAAGTATGCGGCGACAGCATTATGGAAGAGAATCAGCTGGTTGTGTAAAACCTTCACCTGAGGAAAAGGGAATAAAAACTCTCAATGACTCCCTTCCAGAGGACGCAATTCAAAATACAGAGTACTGTATGTTAACCCTTTAATCAGCACACCCTGAAGAAAACCGGCAAATTATAAAATGTAATTTTGTTTCTTTATTTTTTAGGTCAATAAGGAACCCAACAGGTTGGAGTGCACATTATTCTCAACATATTTCTAAAAAAGTGTGTAAAACTTTTATAATAAGAAAAAACTTACTTTGTGCACCTTTAGAGGTACTTTGACATTTCTGATTTTTGGGCTTACCCAATTCAATTAGCTTACCTCTACACAAAGTATTCAAGTTCAGATTACATGGTGATTTTAAGTTAAAAATAAACTTGTTTTAAACACGTGAAACCACTGTCCATGATTAAATCAAGTTCAGTCAGAGTGTTATTTTTTTCAGTGCACGTCACAATGTAAGTGATTTTCTAGCGGAGCGTATCCGAAGATGATTTTGGTGAAAATGATGTAGAAAACTGCAGTGATGCAGTTCGTGTGCTTAACATAGAGTAAAGGACCAGAGTGATAGAGATGCTTCAAAAGATCTATTTTTGTTTTATCATTACAACTGGTTGGTTTCAGAGATGCAGAAAGATATTACATTTTGATGAAAGATTACCACGATGGGGCCTGGGTAGCTCAGTGAGTATTGACGCTGACTATCACCCCTGGAGTCGCGAGTTTGAATTCAGGGTGTGCTGAGTGACTCCAGCCAGGTCTCCTAAGCAACCAAATTGGCCCGGTTGCTAGGCAGGGTAGAGTCACAAGGGGTAACCTACTCGTGGTCACTATAATGTGGTTCTCGCTCTCAGTGGGGCACGTGGTGAGTTGTGCGTGGATGCCGCGGAGAACAGCGTGAAGCCTCCACACGCGCTACGTCTCCACGGTAACACGCTCAACAAGTCACATGATAACACGTGTGGACTGATGGTCTCAGACGCGGAGTGCAACTGAGATTCGTCCTCCACCACCCGGATTGAGGCGAGTCACTACAACACCACGAGGACTTAGAGCGCATTGGGAATTGGGGGGAAATTGGGCAAAGATTACCACGACAAATTATTTCTTTGAAATAACATGTACCAAGGGATTATGCATTGCTCGCAATAAGACCAGAAATGAAAAGTTAATTTTTTTTTTCTGCAATTCTGTTTGGTCCCACTAGTAGCAATTTGTTTTTCACCTTTAAATTTGGTAGCTATGCAGTATGCGCTATAGCATTTTTGTCACAATACTTTTAATTTATTATGTTAAATATCCAGTTAAATAAATGGAAGAAACATACATGAAATGCTGCATTAAGGCTTCAAAAGATGCATTAACCTACCTTGTTTTCCTCCAGAAACTTAAGCTTGACTGAGACGTCATTGCGCATCTTTTCATATTTTTCACGGTGGATCTGGAACTGTTGCTGAGACAGCTCAATCTTGGGCAGTGTGTTGGCATCCCGTGGACCCAGATTGAGCTCCTCTAAATCTGTGCGATATGCATCATACTCAATCCTACCAAAAGAGCACAGACCTTACAGAATGGGGAAGGTTTTGCTAAATATATTTAGTATACAGTGGTATAGGATGGTATATATAGATTCATACCTCGCCGTCTCATATTGCTTAATGTTGATCATAGTATCCTCTATGGTTTTGTCCACTAGAGTTTTAACATTGGAGATAAAGAAGTTGATCGCTCCTAAAAGAGTTTCTCCATTTTTTGCCAAGTGTTTTTGGGTTTCGGCATTGTAGCCAAATTCCTCCTGAAACATAACATATATAAGATATACAGTAAATGTGTGATGGAGAGCCTGTGAATCGGATCACGGGATTCCTTCTTTCCGATGTGATTCTCCTCGTGACTGTCTTGGTCCCCATCACAAAATGTAAATGCTGCCACTCAAATACCAACACAGAAACAGAGAGAAAGCTAAAGATGAAACACGTCACTTCCAAAGGCATCAGCGCAGTGGTTATAATCTTGGTCATAAAGTATTTAGTATTTGTGGAAACATCCAACAGTGTCTTCCAAACGGTTCATGAATAAATGATACTGTATGGAAGGCATCCAGTTATATGGTTAAAATCGCTGTCATCCTCTTTAATAAAATTGCTGATTATATACAGTGGGGTTAATAAGCCCACTTGGAAAATGCTTCTATTTTGCAGTTTGAATTGAATCCATTGTTTTCATTACAAATTATATATTATATAATTTTTGTATTAGGCATTTCCCCTTTTTGCCTTCATGACAGGAGTTCATGAAAGTTCCTCAAGTTCGTGCAAAACCTGGTGCTCCAGGTTATCCCAGCATGATATGAGAATGTTATAAAGTCCTTTTGCACAAAATAACTAACATAGTCAACGTCACTAACTTGCTTATAAGTGATCTAGATACAGTGCAGAATCTTATTATACGTTTTTTTATTATTCATTTCATGTCACCATTTATTGTTTAAAAGTTTTTCAAAATTGTTGAACTTTGTTTATTTCCAAAAAAGGATTTTTAACCTCGTGCGACTCCGCGTCCACACGCGTGGACGTTGTTTTTTGGCTTCGCTATATGCAACGCATAATTTAAATGAATTTAAACTGGCTGAATACTGTTCACAAGACTCTACACTGTCATATAAGTGTTAAACTTCTGGTGCACCAAGTCACGTGACACAAATGCGTGACGTCGATTTCCGTCAAGCGCTCCTACAGGCACAGCGCCATCAAAAGTGCCTCTGGTAAGAAATCTCTACGTTTTTTTTTTTTTTGTTTGTTTGTTTGTTTTTTTTACTAAAGTAGCGTCTCTAGTTTCATTTAATATGCTGCTTTAAAAAATCCATTAATATTTTAATTTTTTAAGTGCGTCAGCGCACTGATAAACATGATGTCCACATATGTGGTCATTAGGACCGCATTCCCTCAAAAGTTGAAAAAACATGTTAGTTATTTTGAATATTTTTCAACATTAACACATCTGTGGGTCATTTAGCTTCATTTAAATAAATAATAAATTATATTAATGATACATTTAGCTATATTTTATTTTGTTATCTCTGCAATATGATTATATTCATTAACATTAGTAAATGCATTCCTATATATTTACTGTACATTTTCACATTGATAATAAATGCATTCGTGCAAAAGCTGAAAAATGTTGCTTTCAGAGGCTTTATATGGAGTTAGGATGAAAATAAGGTGCATTTCAAACTGTTCTGAGACCAGTGCAGACAGACAGCACACTGGAGGTTAAGTCATTCACTAAATAGGGAGCAAGGGAGCATCCTATAGCTCTCTATGCAGTTAAGTGCATTCACTCCTAAAATCTGATCAAAAGTTCAGTTTCAGGCTGCAGATGATGTTTGGATCACTCAACATGTTTGACAGACATGTGACAATGATAATCAGTACATAGATTCACAATTTATAATGCATAATTTAATTTTAACATGGTTGACAGTGATTGGATGATGCTGGACATTACTTTGAATCACAATTAATTATTCAGCTTTATAGAAAATCAGCTGTAATGTCTCAAAAACATGAATAATCAACACTCCTGAACGCATAATAAACTATTTGACTCTCTATAGCTTGTTGTTACTTAAAATTCCAAAACTTAGTCCTGCTGTCCACATATGAGGACATACGTTTTTAGGAAAACTATTTGCTCTAGATTTTATTTTGATTTTTTTGCATGCATTTTTTGTTTATTAGGTGCTACTAGTTACAAACCAAAAAGAGAAATGGAAAATGCACACAGCAGTCATGCAGGGGTTCCATGAGGTTAATCCAAAGTTTTCAATGTGACTTTGACTTCTGAACTCCACTGTATATGTACTGTATATTCCATATAGTCTTTGCATCAGCGTTTGTGTTGGACCAAAGTGAAATATTAACCAATTAAAATCACTGTGACATTTATGACATTTCCAA
This sequence comes from Myxocyprinus asiaticus, assembly GCF_019703515.2. NCBI lineage: Eukaryota > Metazoa > Chordata > Actinopteri > Cypriniformes > Catostomidae > Myxocyprinus > Myxocyprinus asiaticus. The sequence goes on along the minus strand of NC_059351.1, from coordinate 1,699,581 downwards.
TAAAATGAAGATGCTTTCTCAAATGGAATAACTCTTTTTTTTTTTTTTTTACTTACATGTAGCTCAGGTGTCTTGAGACTGAGGTCAGCAAATGTATCTCCTAGCTGTCTCTGTGTCAGCAGCATCTGCCCCAGCTGAATGGCCAACGTCTGGGCCAGTTTGATCACATGTTCGTACCTGCGTTTGTTGTCCTGAAGAAGCTCGATCTGAGCCTCCAGCTCCAGATCCACTGTACGGGAGCCGCGGCCTAACTTTTCAGACAGGATTTGCTTTGTGCACTGTGGGGACATATGAAATCTGTTAAACGAAAGTGGAAAAAGTAGCAGTTCCATCCAAAATAAGCTTTCTACTGGGGGAAGTGGGGAGAAATGGAATGGGAAATTTCACAAACCAGACTCCACTTGAATTGCTTAAACGAGCACCGCAGCTCAACGTATTTGAGCACGTGCTAATCTCTTGTCTAGACCACATTTCCAATCTCCTCTAATTGTCCTTTTCGTGCCACACATTACAGTTCTACAACAATCACTAAAAACCCAAGCACCACAAGCCCAAACAGTGCGCATTTTCCACGTTTGTTGTGACTTGTTCTTGAGACATTTCAGTGGAATCCATCATAACCACTTCAACAGGAATCACTCACTTTGTAAGTGTTGATGCTCCACTTCCTCACCAGCTCCAATTTCTCAATGGCAGGACCCTTCATGTCATCAGCAAGGACGACTGCTCCTCCCTTCTGCTGCCCTCTCAAAGCATCTGATGGCAAAATGACATCTGTTTAATGACAAGAGATATTCAAGTGATATGAAATCCTCTCTCTATGATCCAATGCCCTACTTTTATTCCCAGACTAAGGTTCTGAGAGGCCAAAGCATTAACTATATAGACCACAATACATCCGCTAATAGGATAAAATGAGTATGTTATCATTGGATATATCAAGTCAATCAAAATGGATGGAAGCACATTCAGTAAAATCCAGTATTATCATTCAAGATAATCATGTTTTCAATTGTTGCAGCAGAGCAAAAGCTTATGGGAAAAAACATTTTCCCAGAATAAACAGAGGACTATTACAAAACAAATAGTAAGGAAGCATGAGTTATAGACAGTGGGAATCGAAAAAAGCCGTGCATTGCTTCGCACCACTGATCTCCTGTGGGTGGGAAAGAGGAAATTATTTATGAAAGGCAAGCTCCATTTTTGTATATTAGCCAAGGAGACAAAAGGTTACGACTCCAAATTAATGAAGAGAGAAGTGACAAGAGGGAAAAAAAAAAACAGGCCTGGAGATCACAGAGTTGGCAGGACTTACCAGATCACCATCATAAAGTTGATAATGTACCGCACTACCAATGTAGTAAGACACCTGCGACTATCAGAAGAGCTACATATCTGTATGATACATATCTTTAAGTTGTTGTTGTAGTTGATGTGTTGCAGTAACATTAAAAAGTTTATATATCTATGGTTTATATATAAAAGTTTATAATCCTAACTAGACTGTATTAGAAAAAAAATAAAAGAAGCCTTTTATTTTGGTCACACATTATACATACATTTTTGCATATATATACAGTGAAATTTATTTGTTTTCACATATCCCAGCTAAGCTGGGGTCAGAGTGCAGGGTCAGCCATGATATGGTGCCCCTGGAGGCCCAACAGTGGCATCTTGGTGGTACTGGGGCTTGAACCCCTCACCTTCTGGTCAGTAACCCAGAGCCTTAACTGCTGAGCCACAACTGCCCCTATATATATATATATAATTTATACAATTCTATTAATTACAATAAAACATGTGCAAAGTATCTTACATTGTCATATGAACAACCAGTTAGTAACTGCACTTTTTAGTGAAGTCTCACTGCTCTGAAGTACAATATTAAATAAACAGCAAATTCAAGAGACTGTGTTTTGTAGTCTAATGTTTTACTCCAGGCTTGTGAGACTTCCACGGTGCTGACTTCATTTCAAGTTGGACTTTCATAACTTGCGCATAAGTAGGGGTGGGCGATATGACCAAAATCGTATATCACGATAGGAGTAATTTTATCCAACGATATACACTTGCAGTCAAAAGTTAGGAATTATGTACAGATTTTGCTCTTATGGAAAGAAATTGGTACTTTAATTCACCAAAGTGTCATTCATCTGATCACAATGTATAGTCAGGACATTAATAACATGAAAAATGTGCAATTTGAAAAAAATGTTCAGAACTTCTTAAACTCCTTCAAAGAGTTCTCATTAAAAAATCCTCCATGTGCAGCAATGACAGCTTTGCAGATCCTTGTTATTCTAGCTGTCAGTTTGTCCAGATACTCAGGTGACATTTCACCCCACACTTCCTGTAGCACTTGTCATAGATGTGTCTGTCTTGTCGGGCACTTCTCACGCACCTTACAGTCTAGCTGATCCCACAAAAGCTCAATGGGGTTAAGATCCAGAACACTCTTTTCCAATTATCTGTTGTCCAATGTCTGTGTTTCTTTGCCCACTCCAACCTTTTCTTTTTGTTTTTCCGTTTCAAAAGTGGCTTTTTCTTTGCAATTCTTCCCATAAGGCCTGCACCCCTGAGTCTTCTCTTTACTGTTGTACATGAAACTGGTGTTGAGCGGGTAGAATTCAATGAAGCTGTCAGCTGAGGACATGTGAGGCGTCTATTTCTCAAACTAGGGACTCTGATGTACTTATCCTCTTGTTTAGTTGTACATCTGGTCTTCCACATCTCTTTCTGTCCTTGTTAGAGCCAGTTGAGACAATGTTAAGCTTCATTTAATGAACCAAATATCTTTCAGCTGTGTTTGATATAATGGCATGTGATTTTCTAGCACCAAATGATCAATTTATCATGATTACTCAAGGATAATGTGTTGGAGTGATGGCTGCTGACTACACTTTGTGATCAGTTGAATGCCACTTTGGTGAATTAAAAGTACCAATTTTCTTCCAAAACAGCGAAATCTGTACATTATTCCAAACTTTTGGCCGCTAGTGTATATCATGATATAATACATTTTTGGGGGAAAATCAATACAAATTGGCTTATGTATTAAATAACCATATTGTAATGTATATTCTTAGGGGTAATTCTGCCAGTGACATAAATGCTTTCAAATATGTATTATATATTATATAATTAATTATATAATTTACTCTCTATTTGGAGCTTGACAATAGTCTAAGTACAAAAAAACAAATTTGAGGTAAAACAAATTGCTTTTATTACTAGTGACTATCGTCGTGCAACAGTTTGCATATTATATTTTTCTACTTCATGAACCTACACCACAGATGTCGCACCTGTTTTAATAAGAAGCTCCTCTTCATTTTCTTGACTTGTTTTGGAGATGTCCCATTCTGTGGAGATGTTTTTCTCAGGCTTTTTCCTGGGTCAAAAATGATTAAGTAGCACACGTGATCCCGCTCTGCGCTCTCCTGTAAATATCAGGAAGCATGCTGGACTTGTGCGCACATGAAACACAAATGTGCGCACCAGATGAGAAGCATATTATGCATGAGCGTGAGATGAATATAATTGAATTTGCTTGGGCGGCCGCCTGTCCATGTTTCTTAAATTCTGTCAGTCTCACGTGAAGCGTGCCCACTGATAGATAAGCCCACGCTGTGCACTTGGATATTTACATATTGCGATGTAACAAATAACGACTGACACTTTATATCGTCCCCATGATATTAATAGTCATATCGCCCCACTCTATGCATCAGTATAAGATTAATTTAGTAACCACTCCTATTAATGTACAGAAAAAGTGTTTGATACATTCAAAATAACCGGCTCCTTACTGTAGAATCATTCATTTGGAAATCGGACAATACCGGAAGTGCTGTATGTTTGCACTGACTGTAGTTTCAAAAGAGCCGGCTCATAAGATTTATTAGTTTGGAAATTAAAATACGCTGGCAGCGCTGTGGGTTTTACACGTTAGATGTATTAGAGAGCAGCGCTGATGCTGAAATGCGCTGCTAGAAATACTGTCAGAGTATTTTAGTACGGTGTTCCATCCACATCGGCAGAAAATTGCACGTAGGGGAACCAAAGGAACCAAAAAAGTCATGATCATTTGGTTCCGGTAATTTGTTAAAGAATGGAACCGGTTCTCGGTACCCAACCCGATTTATATCTCTTAAAGATTGAAAATGGTTTTATTATACACCACTGGAAGCAATTAATACAAAAATAATCTCTTTATGATGGTACAGTCTGAAACAAAACAGTGCAGCGTTAGTAAGGAAGAGATAAGGAAATGTAGATCCATGCGCGGTATCTCCTGTTATGGGGTACCTTTCTGCGCCTCCTCCTGACTATCGCTGATGCTGCGAGCTAGCCGGCTGGCTGCTGCAGGACTGGGAACAACTGTAGGTGTGGTGGCCTGGTTTGCCGCCCCTAAAAATGGTCAGCGATGAAATTCAGGATTTATACAATGAGCCTTAAACACTTTCTGCCACAGACACAGAGGGGCAAAACAGACCATGCCTGCATCTTGTTCATATGGAAATGGTTAAAGGGAACATACCATGGAAAACCGGATTTTCCTCGCTCTTTTGCAACGAAAAAAAAAGATTCAATATGCTCTGAAGACTACTTTAGAGTATACTCAAAAGTTCACAATGCACCCAGAGTCCACCCAGACCATTTATGGAAAGTATGCTTTAAAACTGGGTCACGCAGAACACGGTTATGATGTCAGGACTACCTACACATTAACATGAACACCCACATTTACATATCAACAACTATTTCGTAATCAAAGCCACCCTGATGAGAAACAGTGTGAAATATGTCTGAACGTGGAGATTAGCTCATCATAACAGAGGTTGTTTACATATGGAAGTATGAAAAGGTACACTAGCAAGGAGATGGATTAAGCTCCATAGTCTTAATTAGACGTGTGACAAGGAAAATGTGGAGGAATAATACAAATGGGTGGTCAACAATTATGTCTAACTAAGGGCAGGTTGCCTAGTTTCCATTCAACAAATTAATTCACACATTGAATGAGGATGAAATAATGAAAGGGGGCAGCAAATGAAAAAAGAAAGATCACAGACGAGTCTGTAATGAGACAGGAACACCTTTCCTTTCAGATTCAAATTCTCTCCACATCACACACAAAGAGAAACAGACAATCAAACAAACTAACTATGGGTTTATATTAGATGCACAGTATAGTAAAAGGATACTGAACCCATTCTCCAGTGTCCTAACTTAACGATTGAGAGAAACATCCCATCTAACCTTATCTCAAGTGTTTTAATGATCAACATTTTAAAACAGCCTAAGCAAATCATGATCACACACATCATGAGTTTGCAAGTACAGTAAATTGCAGCATGTTGCATCTTTATATGCATTTGTCTGAAGAACACAACATCCATTCATGTTTAAAGCGTGATTACGCACGATTAAAGCATGACTATTAAGTATTATACCTGTGTAGGGCCCCACTTGGATCACTCCTTCAGTTGTTGCACAGTTTTCAGGTGAATTGTGGGAGTGTGATGTGATTGGTCCAGAAGAGATACTACGCTGCACATCCTACAAGGAAAAAATAACACACTAGAATAAAAATTAAATCACATTCAACAAATATATTGCAACAAAGCCATTTCCACCATTTTGTCCTCATATTTTGCAAGCTTATTTTAAAACTGCATAATTGTTTACAATTTCAAGCTCTGATTTAAATCACAATCACATTAATTCACTGTATAATGTTACTAGAGAACAGTAAAAAACGTGTCCTTTAAATGCTAGCACACAATAAATGTCTTCAACTACACAAGCACACAAATATTGCCAAAGAAAGCAACAGTTGTTGGTTAGTAACAGTATATATATTACACACACACACACACCTTTATATACAGTTGAAGTCAGATGTTTACATACACCTTGGTCAAATACATTTAAACTCAGTTTTTCACAATTCCTGATATTTAATCGTAGAAAACATTCCCTGTCTTAGGTCAGTTAGGATCACTACTTTAAGAATGTGAAATGTTAGAGAGAATGATTTATTGCAGCTTTTATTTCTTTCATCACATTCCCAGTGGGTCAGAAGTTTACATACACTTTGTTAGTATTTGGTAGCATTGCCTTTAAATTGTTTAACTTGGATCAAATGTTTTGGGTATCCTTCCACAAGCTTCTCACAATAAGTTGCTGGAATTTTGGCCCATTCCTCCAGACAGAACTGGTGTAACTGAGTCAGGTTTGTAGGCCTCCTTGCTCGCACACGCTTTTTCAGTTCTGCCCACAAATTTCCTATCGGATTGAGGTCAGGGCTTTGTGATGACCACTCCAATACCTTGACTTTGTTGTCCTTAAGACATTTTGTCACAACTTTTGAGGTATGCTTGGGGTCATTGTCCATTTGGAAGACCCATTTACGACCGAGCTTCAACTTCCTGGCTGATGTCTTGAGATGTTGCTTCAATATATCCACAATTTTCCTTCCTCATGATGCCATCTACTTTGTGAAGTGCACCAGTCCCTCCTGCAGCACAGCACCCCCACAACATGATGCTGCCACCCTCATGCTTCACGGTTGGGATGGTGTTCTTCGGCTTGCAAGCCTCACCCTTTTTCCTCCAAACATAATGATGATCATTATGGCCAAACAGTTCAATTTTTGTTTCATCAGACCAGAGGACATTTCTCCAAAAAGTAAGATCTTTGTCCCCATGTGCACTTGCAAACTGTAGTCTGGCTTTATTATGGCGGTTTTGGAGCAGTGGCTTCTTCCTTGCTGAGCAGCCTTTCAGGTTATGTCGATATAGGACTCGTTTTACTGTGGATATAGATACTTGTCTACCTGTTTCCTCCAGCATCTTCACAAGGTCCTTTGCTGTTGTTCTGGGATTGATTTGCACTTTTCGCTCCAAACTACGTTCATCTCTAGGAGACAGAATGCGATTTCTTTTGATTTTCTCATGATGTCAAGCAAAGAGGCACGGAGTTTGAAGGTAGGCCTTAAAATACATCCACAGGTACACCTCCAATTGACTCTAATTAGCCTATCAGAAGCTAATTGCCTAAAGGCTTGACATAATTTTCTGGAATTTTCCAAGCTGCTTAAAGGCACAGTTAACTTAGTGTATGTACACTTCTGACCCACTGGAATTGTGATATAGTCAATTAAAAGTGAAACAATCTGTCTGTAATCAATTGTTGGAAAAAGTACTCATGTCATGCACAAAGTAGATGTTCTAAACGACTTGCCAAAACTATAGTTTGCTAATATGAAATCTGTGGAGTGGTTAAAAAAAAAAAAAAAAAAAAGAAAAAGTTTTAATGACTTCAACCTAAGTGTATGTACACTTTTGACTTCAACTGTATATATATATATATATATATATATATATATATAGTGTATATACTCTGTAGTCAAACAGCCACACTGGCAAAGTTTAAAAACCAAACCTCGAGTTCATTGGCTGTGATTCCCACCCACTAGGTGATGTCTAGTTTAGAGTTTTCTTCTTAAAAAAAGAAGAAAACCAATATATCGGTTTTACAGATTAATCATGCCAATGGTTACTTTTTGGAACTGTTGTTATCTGCAAAAATCTATGGTGATAGTTGCAGATAGTTTTTTCATAATTTCAAAAATAAGAGTCACCGGTGTGTTTCGGGCATGTTTATACTTTTTATACTATTTTTTTTCTGGTTATTTTTGGGATTTGGTTGAACAATAATATGCATCTGGGATTTTATTCATTTAAGACTCTTTGTCTGTGCCCATCACAGTAAGGATCAGCCAATTAATTGGTTATTGGCCTTTCCCACCACCTTAATTATCGTTATCTGCAAAATCCACTATCGGTCCACCTCTAGTTTAAATATGACCAGGACATTTTCTATACAGATTTCGTGAAAATTTCCCATGCCCGTCCATAGCATTGTTGGAAAGCTTACTGTGTAAATCATATAACAGTCTGGTGATCCTTCCCAATAATTAGGAACATAATCACAGTCATGAGAGGAACACACATTGAGAAAAGAATGTACATCTCTTATCATTGTTTGTCATTAGAACATTGCAACATTCATGCAGGGTTTGTATCCACATGATGTAATTGTTAGTAGACGTTCAGGACAAGACCTGTTTAAAAGCAGAGGGAGTGAATAAGGCCCTATTCAGGTCTGAGTGAGTGTCTTCCTTGTATGTCCTGGTGCATGATGGTTGGTTTGCTTTATGCAGTGTCTTACCCTCTGAAACACTTCCTCGTGAATCTGGTCTGCTTCTCCATTTCTGGTGACTGAAATTTGAGCAGCTGGGGTTCTATGGGCCTCCTCTGCCATAGCCACCTTCAGTACAAAAACATACATGATTACTAGGACATGAAAGCAGTGAAGCTGTTAAACTGAGAGTTCAGATGCAGAGCAGCACCACCACCGTAGAGCTTAGCACAGCCATGGCTTTTCAGTGAAGTCACTGTATAATCCCAGCTCCACAACCAAAGAAAATGCAGGGTGATGAAATGGATCACAGATCAGCAGCTGCTTTGGAATAAATATTTAACAGCGTCAGGGAAATTGCCGTATCAGTGACATCAGACTAAGGAGAAAAGCAAACTACAAGTCTAACTTCAGTGCCATCTGGTGATCATTTTTATAAATCTGGTGTTGATATTGCAAGTATGATCATGACTAAAGACATACACACTTCAAAAGTAAATAGAGTGGGTTTACCACGAGGTGCAAACCACTGGTAAACCTCAAGAATACCGTATGTCCACATTAGACTGTCAGAAAGCATCTAAAAAAGGCTGCCAAATTTTGGAACACTTTTCTTTAGACAGATGAAACTAAGATGAACCTGTACCAGAATCATGAGAAGAGAAGAGTATGGAGAGTGATTGAAGCATCCCACATCACCTGTAAACACGGCTGAGGCAGTGTTATGGAATGGGCATGTATAACTGCCAATGGAAATGGGTCACTGGTGTTTGCTGATGATATGACTGCTGACAGAAGCAGCAGGATGAATTCTGAAGTGTTTATGGCTTTACCATCTGCTCACATTCTGACAAATTCAAAGTACTGATGGGCAGTGACCAAAACACACTGAAAAGCAACCTACTGTAAGAACTTTTCAAGGCAAAGAAGTGGAATATTCTTCAATGGCCGAGTCAGTTTCCTGACCTCAACCCAACCGAACATACATTACACTTCTTGAGACAAAACTGAAAGCAGAAAGATCCATAAACAAGCAGCAACTTAAGGCAGCTGCAGTAAAGGCCTGGCCAAGCATCACTAGGGAGGGAACCCAGAATTTGGTGATGTCAATGGGTTCCAGACTTCAGACAGTCATTCACTGCAATGGATTTTCAACCAAGTAGTAAGATTACAAATTTTTTTATGATTATGTTAGTCAGTCCAATTACTTTTGAGCCCCTGAAAATTGGGAAGGGGTTGGGGGTCTGTGTATAAAACATGTTATCCCTAAACCGTTCATCCAATTTGTATGTAAATCCCTTCAAATTAAAGCTGACAGTCTGCACTTCAATCAAATATTGATTATCATTTCAAATCCACTGTGGTGAAGTACAGAGCCAAAATTACGAAAAGTGTATCACTGTCCAAATACTTATGGAGGACCCTGTAATCCTGCAAACTGTGACGACACTGAAAAATGTTGTTTCCACAGCAACTCATGCTGTACAGCTGTAAAAGTCACACTGAGCAAATTATGAGTCTGAATAACCAGAGGACAGTCTGCTAAAAACAATGCCTTTTTAAAACCACTTTAGCAGAATGCAGTGGCTAAATGGTTCAGGGAATCATTATGCTTCTTTCAGTCTTCAAAAATTAAAAAGCAAGTCAATTGACCCATTGTACTGTTGTGAATCAGTTGTTAAATGATATGCCATTTACAACTGTGTTTTCATCTATAAAAAATGCCTTCTAGTGAAGACCAAACCGTCCATAGGAGAGTGTAAATCATATTTCACACCTCAATTCAACAACATATCACCAGCTGTACCACTATTAATAGAATTATATACAGTAGATTAGTATGGCACTATCATTAAACCTCTGTAAACTTTAATTTTCTCACTCTCGTGCTTCAAACAGACATTCGATCCCTCGTGCTGAAAAGGCGTGTTTCTCTCCCACTCCGGGTGCTCCCTGTATTACATTCGTTTACATGGTTTTGTTTTCAGTTTTCGCAGTTTCAGCCGAGCTCATTGTACAATACCTGTGGCTGCTAGTGTGCAAACATATTTTATAGCACCTTGTGTGCAATGAAGCGATTTCAATTTGTATGCACGTGTTACGTGTCCGTAGGATGTCGACGTGTATTGGATAGAACAGATGCTAAAATAATAATAATAAAAAAGTCCAATCTCCATGTTGTGCATCATCACATTTTTTAACCGCAATGCATCGTGCCATGATAAACAATTACACCCCTCTCTCAAACAGATAAAGTGCTGTGAAAAAGTATTTGCTGATTTCTTCTGGGGGTTTTTTTGTGTGTATATCTCATAATACATTGTTTAAAAAATTCAAACAAAATCTAACATAAAACAAAGGCAATCGGAGTAAACAAAAAATACAGTTTTTAAATGATAATGATATTTATTGAAGCAAAAAAGTTATCCAATACCAACTGGGCCTGTATGAAAAAGTATTTGCCCCTTAGTTACTAAATCCCCAAACCTGCATTCATAATGGGGTTCATCTGGACTAAACACACACAGACCTGATTACTGCCAGCCCTGTTCAATCAAATCAACACCTAAATACAACTTTTTCAGCAGCATGAAGTTGGCTAAAAAGGTCTCACCCAGTAGCACACTATGCCAAGGTCGAAACAAATTCCATAAATGATGAGGAAAAAAGTTGATTGATATACTTCAGTCTGGGAAGGGTTACAAAGCTATTTCAAAGGCTCTGGGACTCCAAAGAACCACAGTGAGAGCCATTATCTCCAAATGGAGAACACTTGACACAGTAGTGAACCTTCCCAGAAGTGGTCGACCTTCCAAAATTCCTCCAAGAGCACAGCGACGACTCATCCAGGAAGTCACAAAAAAGCCAAGGACAACATGCAAGGAGCTGCAGGCCTCTCTCGCATCAATAAAGGTTACTGTTCACGACTGCACTATCAGAAAGACACTGGGCAAAAATGCCATCCATGGAAAAGTAGTGACTTGCAATAATTGAGGGAAACATGAATTCTGCTCTGTATCAGAAAATCCAAAAGGAGAACGTCCGGTCATCAGTCCGTGAGTTGAAGCTCAAGTGCAACTGGATTATGCAGCAAGACAATGATCCAAAGGATAGGAGTAAGTCCACCTCTGAATGGCTCAAAAGAAGCTAAATTAAAGATTGAGCGGCCTAGTCAAAGTCCTGACTTGAACCCGATTGAGATGTTGTGGCAGGACCTTAAACAGGCAGTTCATGCTCGAAAACCCTCCAATGTGGCTGAACTAAAGCAGTTCTGCAAAGAAGAGTGGGCCAAAAGTCCTCCACAGCGTTGTGAAAGACTGATCTCCAGTTATCGGAAGCGTTTGGTTGCAGTTGTTGCTGCTAAAGTTGGCACAACCAGCAATTAAGTTTAAGGGGGAAGTTAGTTTTTCACATGGTGACTTTTTCGCTTCAACAAAAAAATAAATTATATATATATATATATATTTGAAAACTGTATTTGGTGTTTACTCGGGTTGCCTTTATTTTATGTTATATCTTGTTTGAAGATTTAAAATAATTTAGCATGAAAAATGCACAAAAATAGAAGAAATCAGTATCAGTTTTTCACAGCGCTGTATGTCCATTGTAGGATATTGTTTGGTATCAGGATGAATTTAACCAATATAACATTTTGGTTAGAATTTCAGGCACTAGGATTTCACCATGTCCTTATATATATATATATATATATACACACCTTAATAGACCTTTTTTTAGTCCATATTATGCCATTTTATATATATATATATATATATATATATATATATACACACACATATGGACTACAAAAAGGTCTATTAAGGTTTGTGTTCTGCTGAGAGCAGGGTTAAGTCATTTAAATTTACTAGACAGACGGCTTTGCCTGGCCGGTGAAAACAGCACACAGTGTAGCAGAACATGAATCTTTTAAAGCCACCTGATGCCATCATGCCAGGAGGTCAGAGGCTTTAAACTCCCTCTCAAATTAATTAAATGACCAGTGTGGTTCTCACTGGTTACTCTCATGAGTTGTTCAAATCTGGATTCAGCATCATGTTTAGTTTTTACTTAATGAATATCAGTAATGTCTTTTTCAGTCATATATAACTCACTGCTGAAAACACACACTATCCAAATGCTGTACAGTTTGTTGATGAATAAAGCAGCATTGATAAATACAGTGCCATGATCAGGCCCATCAGAAGAGTCCCCTAGAGTCTGCTTAGTTGCTTAGATACTGTATGTACTTACAAAGGGGAAAAACAGAAACAACAGCAATCTGATCAGTCATACTGAAGACTGAGCCATTATCTTGATCTCATTATAATTGCAAAGCAACATAGATCTTATAAATATTAACAAAGGAAAGCAAAAACAGAATTCCATGCGTCTCTGACAAAGATAGGATTCGCACTCAAACACCTCTGCTTAAAGACTTTTTAACTAGATGAATTATCCAGTGAATGTTTCCTTACCAAGGCACGCAGCAGAACTATTTCTCATACTAACAGATTAAAAAGCTGCAATGTACTATTGAGTGTTTCCCACTGAAATCAGTTACCATTGAGTGGGAACTCACTTGGTATGCTATTTTCAAGAGTGAAACTGTGCTATGGCATGCACTACTATTTGTCCAGGGAAACTGTAAGGGCACGATGGAACCAAAAGATGCTATGTCATCATGTCTTTTTTTGTAGGACACTGATATGCCTTGTCCACCCTATTTTTATGGCTCTACGATGAAGGCACAAGGAAGCTGAGCACTTTTTGCACCAAACTCCAGTAACAATGACTTCAACAAAGGTTATGATACATCACTGATTTGGATCACTATACATAACATAAATGCTCACAATATTACCATATTGTAATCCAGATATAGATATTGCATTGCCAGGTCCATGCTTCCCACCCCTAACCAAAACAGATGTGGATAGCTGACATGAAATGTCAAGCAGTAACAGCAGTACCTCAACTGGATGTTTTTTGCTTTTGGCACCATTCGGAGTAAATTCTAGAGACTGTTGTGTGTGAAAATCCCAGAAATACTCAAACCAGCCCATCTGGCACCATCAATCATCCATGTGATTATCTAATCAGCCAATCATGTGGCAGCAGTGCAGTGCATACAATCATGCAGATACGGGTCATGAGCTTCAGTTAATGTTCACATCAACCATCAGAATGGGGGAAAAATGTGATCTCAGTGATTTGGAGCGTGGCATGATTGTTTGTGCCAGATGGGCTGGTTTGAGTATTTCTGGGATTTTCACACACAACAGTCTCTTGAATTTACTCCGAATGGTGCCAAAAACAAAAACATCCAGTGAGCATCAGTTTTGTGGATAGAAACGCCTTGTTGATGAGAGAGGTCAACGGAGAATGACCAGACTGGTTCGAACTGACAAAGTCTACAGTAACTCAGATAACCACTCTGTACAATTGTGATGAGAAGAATATAATCTCAGAATGCTATTCTGAGATGCGGGTTGACGCTGTTTTGGCGGCACGAGGGGGACCTATACAATATTAGGCAGGTGGTTTTAATGTTGTGGCTGATCGGTGTATAAGCGTTGAAGAAAAGGCATGTATAACCTCCTGTGATCCGAGCGTGACTGCTGTGTGCATTTTCCATTTCACTTTTTGATTTGTAACTAGCAGCACCTAATAAACAAGCAAAATATATATAAATAAATAAATAGAGCAAATAGTTTTCCTAAAAATTTATGTCCACATATGTGGACAGCAGAACTAAGTTGTGAAATTGTAAGTAATTTAAAGCTATAGAAAGTCAGATTTTTTTTTCATCAAATAGTTTATTTATTTTTTTCTTTTAAGTCCTCTTGGTGGTGTAGTCACTCGCCTCAATCCGGGTGGTGGAGGACGAATATCAGTTGCCTCCATGTCTGAGACGTCAATCCGTGCATCTTATCGCGTGACTTGTTGAGCGTGTTACCGCAGAGACGTAGCGTGTGGAGGCTTCACGCTATTCTCCGCGGCATCCACACACAACTCACCACACGCCCCACCGAGAGCGAGAACCACATTATAGTGACCACGAGGAGGTTACTCCATGTGACTCTACCCTCCCTAGCAACCGGGCCAATTTGGTTGCTTAGGAGACCTGGCTGGAGTCACTCAGCACACCCTGGATTCAAACGCGTGACTCCAAATGTGGTAGTCAGCGTCAATACTCGCTGAGCTACACAGGCCCCCCATCAAATAGTTTATTATGTGTCCAGGAGTGTTGGTTATTCATGTTTTTAAAATGTTACAGACATTGCAGCTGATTTTCTATAAAGCTGAATTAATAATTCAGATTATAAGTAATGGCCAGCATCATCAAATCACTGCCAACCATGTAAAAATAAAATTTTGCATATAAATTCTGAATCTATGTACGGATTATCATTCTCCCATGCCTGCCAAACATGTTGAGTGTTCTGCAGCCTGAAACTGTTTCAACTTTTGAGGGAATAAGGTCCCATTTTCCACATATGTGGACATCATGTTTGTCAGCGTGCTGACATGAGAATAATGAATGAATTTTTAAAGCGCCATTTAAAACTAAACGAGACGCTACTCTTTACAACCAAACAGGTGCCAATTTCACTCTTCTCAACCATATCTATCTCATGTAAGCGAAGACAGACAGTTGCTCTATGCTGTCAGCTGTCAGAGAGTGTAAAGGTGTATATAAAAGGTCTACGGGGAGTGCAATATAACTGAAAGTAAGCATGTGTCCTCGCAGTGATTGGGGTGTTCACTGAAGGTCAGGCAGTACAGGGAAGACTTCAGGGGAATGTGGGTTGACGGCTTTCTCCAGTGGCTTGCTATCTCACAGGCCGGCAGAAAATGAGGGTCATGACAGCGATGCGCCGGACATGCGCTGACACTATTGTGCGCTGTGAAGAAACCAGTCTCACTAGAGCCACGCTCAGCATTTAAAGGCAGCAGTGACGAGGCATGTCCCGCTGCCAGTGATGTATTTAAGTTCCATCACAATACTTGTGCTTTACACACTGAACACGTTATTTCATATATTGTTTTATAAAACAATACAATACACTGCTGTGGAAATCATATCTACCACTATCCACTATTTACACTGTGTAAACAGCACCTACCTTACCTTATTTTGGTCATTTAATTCTCTTATTGATTTGCACAGTCTTGAAATGTAAAGATATTTATTAATTTCTAGATG